>NC_091309.1:6850386-6872886 GCF_038502225.1 Cherax quadricarinatus
TGCGTATTTAAATTGAAAAACGTTCTTATATTTGTGTATATACACTGAGAAGCAAGTATCTATCGGTGTATATACAATGAAAGTTGTCTGTGTGAATGTGTATCTAAAACAAGAAGTATCACTTAGTGAATATACATTTGGTTGTCTCACCGTATATAAACCAAAAGGTGAGGAGTATCTCTTAATATATATATATATGCAAAACAACCACTCTGAAAGAATAGAGAAATTCCAAGTGCTTTCGTGACTACTCACATTATCAAGGAACTATGAAAGTGAAGCATCCAAGGAAGCTATATAAGGGGTCTGGCCAGCACCTCACTATCAGATCCCACAACGGTTAAACACGTGACGCGCGGCGAGCCAACTTGGATAGGTCCTTTGCAAAACTCACCCCCAAGCTATTTATTTGTCCAGTGTATTATTAAATTCTACCCAAATTCTATTAATTATAAATGGATCTAATTTATATAAACCAAAGGAAATATTCATATTATTGTCAATGCATATTTTGTTTTGCATATTTTGAAATCACCTGTTTACTGTGATCTTATTGCATATATATATATATATATATATATATATATATATATATATATATATATATATATATATATATATATATATATATATATATATATATATATGTATACGAAGAAATGTACATCTCTATATATACATGGCGACTTGTATTTCTTCAGCGTATACTCAACATATATACACGGATAGTTATAGATCTCTTAGCGTATATACAATGAGATCTTGGTTCACCAACTATTTCAATAACTGAAATATCATTGATAAAAGTTCCACGGTAGTTTGTTACTTGACTATAGTGGATCACATAGGTCTATAATAAAGTGGGCCAGGCTTGCGTGTAGGCCTGTCAAGGTCTCGGCTGGGAGTGGCCAAAAAAGTGGGGGGCGATTTCCCAAGTATTTCCCGGTAATACAAGACACAGTTTCCAGGCGATAAATCTGTGAATCTGTGTTGCCAGGTGATGGATGGGCCTCCCGAGGCTAGGTAACAGTGATGCTTTTGTAGTAGACGGTGTGATGTGTACCTGGTGTCAGTAGTGGCAGTGTGGTGTACCTGGAGTCAGTGGTAGCAGTGTGATGTACCTGGAGTCAGTGGTAGCAGTGTGATGTACCTGGAGTCAGTGGTAGCAGTGTGGTGTACCTGGAGTCAGTGGTAGCAGTGTGATGTACCTGGAGTCAGTGGTAGCAGTGTGATGTACCTGGAGTCAGTGGTAGCAGTGTGATGTACCTGGAGTCAGTGGTAGCAGTGTGACGTACCTGGAGTCAGTGGTAGCAGTGTGATGTACCTGGAGTCAGTGGTAGCAGTGTGGTGTACCTTGTGTCAGTGGTAGCAGTGTAGTGTACCTGGAGTCAGTGGTAGCAGTGTGGTGTACCTTGTGTCAGTGGTAGCAGTGTGGTGTACCTTGTGTCAGTGGTAGCAGTGTGGTGTACCTTGTGTCAGTGGTAGCAGTGTGGTGTACCTTGTGTCAGTGGTAGCAGTGTGATGTACCTTGTGTCAGTGGTAGCAGTGTGGTGTACCTTGTGTCAGTGGTAGCAGTGTGATGTACCTTGTGTCAGTGCTAGCAGTGTGATGTACCTTGTGTCAGTGGTAGCAGTGTGGTGTACCTTGTGTCAGTGATAGCAGTGTGATGTACCTTGTGTCAGTGGTAGCAGTGTGATGTACCTTGTGTCAGTGGTAGCAGTGTGGTGTACCTTGTGTCAGTGGTAGCAGTGTGGTGTACCTTGTGTCAGTGGTAGCAGTGTGATGTACCTTGTGTCAGTGGTAGCAGTGTGATGTACCTTGTGTCAGTGGTAGCAGTGTGATGTACCTTGTGTCAGTGGTAGCAATGTGATGTACCTTGTGTCAGTGGTAGCAGTGTGATGTACCTTGTGTCAGTGGTAGCAGTGTGATGTACCTTGTGTCAATGGTAGCAGTGTGATGTACCTTGTGTCAGTGGTAGCAATGTGATGTACCTTGTGTCAGTGGTAGCAGTGTGGTGTACCTTGTGTCAGTGGTAGCAGTGTGATGTACCTTGTGTCAGTGGTAGCAGTGTGGTGTACCTTGTGTCAGTGGTAGCAATGTGATGTACCTTGTGTCAGTGGTAGCAGTGTGATGTACCTTGTGTCAGTGGTAGCAGTGTGGTGTACCTTGTGTCAGTGGTAGCAGTGTGATGTACCTTGTGTCAGTGGTAGCAGTGTGATGTACCTTGTGTCAGTGGTAGCAGTGTGATGTACCTTGTGTCAGTGGTAGCAGTGTGATGTACCTTGTGTCAGTGGTAGCAGTGTGGTGTACCTTGTGTCAGTGGTAGCAGTGTGGTGTACCTTGTGTCAGTGGTAGCAGTGTGGTGTACCTTGTGTCAGTGGTAGCAGTGTGGTGTACCTGGAGTCAGTTATAGCAGTTTAGTGTACCTTGTGTCAGTGGTAGCAGTGTGGTGTACCTGGAGTCAGTGGTAGCAGTGTGATGTACCTGGAGTCAGTGGTAGCAGTGTGGTGTACCTGGAGTCAGTGGTAGCAGTGTGGTGTACCTGGTGTCAGTAGTGGCAGTGTGGTGTACCTGGAGTCAGTGGTAGCAGTGTGGTGTACCTGGAGTCAGTGGTAGCAGTGTGGTGTACCTGGAGTCAGTGGTAGCAGTGTGGTGTACCTGGAGTCAGTGGTAGCAGTGTGATGTACCTGGAGTCAGTGGTAGCAGTGTGGTGTACCTGGAGTCAGTGGTAGCAGTGTGGTGTACCTGGAGTCAGTGGTAGCAGTGTGATGTACCTGGAGTCAGTGGTAGCAGTGTGGTGTACCTGGAGTCAGTGGTAGCAGTGTGGTGTACCTGGTGTCAGTAGTGGCAGTGTGGTGTACCTGGAGTCAGTGGTAGCAGTGTGATGTACCTGGAGTCAGTGGTAGCAGTGTGATGTACCTTGTGTCAGTGGTAGCAATGTGATGTACCTTGTGTCAGTGGTAGCAGTGTGATGTACCTTGTGTCAGTGGTAGCAGTGTGATGTACCTTGTGTCAGTGGTAGCAGTGTGATGTACCTTGTGTCAGTGGTAGCAGTGTGATGTACCTTGTGTCAGTGGTAGCAATGTGATGTACCTTGTGTCAGTGGTAGCAGTGTGATGTACCTGGAGTCAGTGGTAGCAGTGTGATGTACCTTGTGTCAGTGGTAGCAGTGTGATGTACCTTGTGTCAGTGGTAGCAGTGTGATGTACCTTGTGTCAGTGGTAGCAGTGTGGTGTACCTGGAGTCAGTTATAGCAGTTTAGTGTACCTTGTGTCAGTGGTAGCAGTGTGATGTACCTTGTGTCAGTGGTATCAGTGTGGTGTACCTGGTGTCAGTGGTAGCAGTGTGATGTACCTGGTGTTAGTGGTAGCAATGTGATGTACCTTGTGTCAGTGGTAGCAATGTGATGTACCTTGTGTCAGTGGTAGCAGTGTGATGTACCTTGTGTCAGTGGTAGCAGTGTGATGTACCTTGTGTCAGTGGTAGCAGTGTGATGTACCTTGTGTCAGTGGTAGCAGTGTGATGTACCTTGTGTCAGTGGTAGCAATGTGATGTACCTTGTGTCAGTGGTAGCAGTGTGATGTACCTTGTGTCAGTGGTAGCAGTGTGATGTACCTTGTGTCAGTGGTAGCAGTGTGATGTACCTTGTGTCAGTGGTAGCAGTGTGATGTACCTTGTGTCAGTGGTAGCAGTGTGGTGTACCTGGAGTCAGTTATAGCAGTTTAGTGTACCTTGTGTCAGTGGTAGCAGTGTGGTGTACCTGGAGTCAGTGGTAGCAGTGTGATGTACCTGGAGTCAGTGGTAGCAGTGTGATGTACCTGGAGTCAGTGGTAGCAGTGTGATGTACCTTGTGTCAGTGGTAGCAGTGTGATGTACCTTGTGTCAGTGGTAGCAGTGTGATGTACCTTGTGTCAGTGGTAGCAGTGTGATGTACCTTGTGTCAGTGGTAGCAGTGTGATGTACCTTGTGTCAGTTGTAGCAATGTGATGTACCTTGTGTCAGTGGTAGCAGTGTGATGTACCTTGTGTCAGTGGTAGCAGTGTGATGTACCTTGTGTCAGTGGTAGCAGTGTGATGTACCTTGTGTCAGTGGTAGCAGTGTGATGTACCTTGTGTCAGTGGTAGCAGTGTGATGTACCTTGTGTCAGTGGTAGCAGTGTGATGTACCTTGTGTCAGTGGTAGCAGTGTGATGTACCTTGTGTCAGTGGTAGCAATGTGATGTACCTTGTGTCAGTGGTAGCAGTGTGATGTACCTTGTGTCAGTGGTAGCAGTGTGATGTACCTTGTGTCAGTGGTAGCAGTGTGATGTACCTTGTGTCAGTGGTAGCAGTGTGATGTACCTTGTGTCAGTGGTAGCAGTGTGATGTACCTTGTGTCAGTGGTAGCAGTGTGATGTACCTTGTGTCAGTGGTAGCAATGTGATGTACCTTGTGTCAGTGGTAGCAGTGTGATGTACCTTGTGTCAGTTGTGTCTGTGTAGTGTACCTGGTATCAATAGTGGCAGTGTGGTGTACGTAATATCAATGATGGTAGTATGAGGTATACCTGGTATCAGTGTGATGTTCCTGGTGTCAGTGTGATGTTCCTGGTGTCAGTGTGATGTTCCTGGTGTCAGTGTGATGTTCCTGGTGTCAGTGTGATGTTCCTGGTGTCAGTGTGTTGGTCTTGGTATCACTGTGATGTTCCTGGTGTCAGTGTGATGGTCCTGGTGTCAGTGTGATGTTCCTGGTGTCAGTGTGATGTTCCTGGTGTCAGTGTGATGTTCCTGGTGTCAGTGTGATGTTCCTGGTGTCAGTGTGATGTTCCTGGTGTCAGTGTGATGCTCCTGGTGTCAGTGTGATGCTCCTGGTGTCAGTGTGATGTTCCTGATGTCAGTGTGATGTTCCTGGTGTCAGTGTAATGTTCCTGGTGTCAGTGTGATGTTCCTGGTGTCAGTGTGATGCTCCTGGTGTCAGTGTGATGCTCCTGGTGTCAGTGTGATGGTCCTGGTGTCAGTGTGATGGTCCTGGTGACAGTGTGATATTCCTAGTGTGAGTGTGATGGTCCTGGTGTCAGTGTGATATTCCTAGTGTCAGTGTGATGGTCCTGGTGTCAGTGTGATATTCCTAGTGTCAGTGTGATGGTCCTGGTGTCAGTGTGATATTCCTAGTGTCAGTGTGATGGTCCTGGTGTCAGTGTGATATTCCTAGTGTCAGTGTGATGCTCCTGGTGTCAGTGTGATATTCCTAGTGTCAGTGTGATGCTCCTGGTGTCAGTGTGATATTCCTAGTGTCAGTGTGATGGTCCTGGTGTCAGTGGTGTCAACATTAATTACTTTTTCATGCATGTACATTTCACTACGCTGTTGAATTTGCATTCTATCAACTGTTGTCGTATCTTAACTCATTGAGAAGCCTAGTCGTATCTCTGCTACACTAGCACCTTTCCAGTATACGACCCACAGCAGTGCGCTAACACCCACGCACCTGCTGACTGTTAGGTAAACAGAAGCAAGATACTCGTTCTGAGTTGTTTAAAACCGTAGCTGACAAATTAGTAGCTGCTGGCTTGTGGTAGTTAGTGTGTGGTAGTTGGCTTGTGGTAATTAGCGTGTGGTAGTTGGTTTGTGGTAGTTAGTGTGTGGTAGTTGGCTTGTGGTAGTTACCGTGTGGTAGTTGGCTTGTGGTAGTTAGCGTGTGGGAGTTGGCTTGTGGTAGTTAGCGTGTGGGAGTTGGCTTGTGGTAGTTAGCGTGTGGGAGTTGGCTTGTGGTAGTTAGCGTGTGGTAGTTGGCTTGTGGTAGTTAGCGTGTGGGAGTTGGCTTGTGGTAGTTAGCGTGTGGTAGTTGGCTTGTGGTAATTAGCGTGTGGGAGTTGGCTTGTGGTAGTTAGCGTGTGGTAGTTGGCTTGTGGTAGTTAGCGTGTGGTAGTTGGCTTGTGGTAGTTAGCGTGTGGGAGTTGGCTTGTGGTAGTTAGCGTGTGGTAGTTGGTTTGTGGTAGTTAGCGTGTGGGAGTTGGCTTGTGGTAGTTAGCGTGTGGTAGTTGGCTTGTGATAGTTAGCGTGTGGTAGTTGGCTTGTGGTAGTTAGCGTGTGGTAGTTGGCTTGTCGTAGTTAGCATGTGGTAGTTGGCTTGTGGTCGTTAGTGTGTGGGAGTTGGTTGTGGTAGTTAGCGTGTGGTAGTTGGCTTGTGGTAGTTAGCGTGTGGGAGTTGGCTTGTGGTAGTTAGCGTGTGGGAGTTGGCTTGTGGTAGTTAGCGTGTGGTAGTTGGCTTGTGGTAGTTAGCGTGTGGTAGTTGGCTTGTGGTAGTTAGCGTGTGGGAGTTGGCTTGTGGTAGTTAGCGTGTGGGAGTTGGCTTGTGGTAGTTAGCGTGTGGGAGTTGGCTTGTGGTAGTTAGCGTGTGGTAGTTGGCTTGTGGTAGTTAGCGTGTGGGAGTTGGCTTGTGGTAGTTAGCGTGTGGTAGTTGGCTTGTGGTATTTAGCGTGTGGGAGTTGGCTTGTGGTAGTTAGCGTGTGGTAGTTGGCTTGTGGTAGTTAGCGTGTGGGAGTTGGGTTGTGGTAGTTAGCGTGTGGGAGTTGGCTTGTGGTAGTTAGCGTGTGGTAGTTGGTTTGTGGTAGTTAGCGTGTGGGAGTTGGCTTGTGGTAGTTAGCGTGTGGTAGTTGGCTTGTGATAGCGTGTGGTAGTTGGCTTGTGGTAGTTAGCGTGTGGTAGTTGGCTTGTGGTAGTTAGCATGTGGTAGTTGGCTTGTGGTCGTTAGTGTGTGGGAGTTGGTTGTGGTAGTTAGCGTGTGGTAGTTGGCTTGTGGTAGTTAGCGTGTGGGAGTTGGCTTGTGGTAGTTAGCGTGTGGTAGTTGGCTTGTGGTAGTTAGCGTGTGGTAGTTGGCTTGTGGTAGTTAGCGTGTGGTAGTTGGCTTGTGGTAGTTAGCGTGTGGGAGTTGGCTTGTGGTAGTTAGCGTGTGGGAGTTGGCTTGTGGTAGTTAGCGTGTGGGAGTTGGCTTGTGGTAGTTAGCGTGTGGTAGTTGGCTTGTGGTAATTAGCGTGTGGGAGTTGGCTTGTGGTAGTTAGCGTGTGGTAGTTGGCTTGTGGTAGTTAGCGTGTGGTAGTTGGTTTGTGGTAGTTAGCGTGTGGGAGTTGGCTTGTGGTAGTTAGCGTGTGGTAGTTGGCTTGTGGTAGTTAGCGTGTGGGAGTTGGCTTGTGGTAGTTAGCGTGTGGTAGTTGGCTTGTGGTAATTAGCGTGTGGGAGTTGGCTTGTGGTAGTTAGCGTGTGGTAGTTGGCTTGTGGTAGTTAGCGTGTGGTAGTTGGCTTGTGGTAGTTAGCGTGTGGGAGTTGGCTTGTGGTAGTTAGCGTGTGGTAGTTGGTTTGTGGTAGTTAGCGTGTGGGAGTTGGCTTGTGGTAGTTAGCGTGTGGTAGTTGGCTTGTGATAGTTAGCGTGTGGTAGTTGGCTTGTGGTAGTTAGCGTGTGGTAATTGGCTTGTGGTAGTTAGCATGTGGTAGTTGGCTTGTGGTCGTTAGTGTGTGGGAGTTGGTTGTGGTAGTTAGCGTGTGGTAGTTGGCTTGTGGTAGTTAGCGTGTGGGAGTTGGCTTGTGGTAGTTAGCGTGTGGGAGTTGGCTTGTGGTAGTTAGCGTGTGGTAGTTGGCTTGTGGTAGTTAGCGTGTGGTAGTTGGCTTGTGGTAGTTAGCGTGTGGGAGTTGGCTTGTGGTAGTTAGCGTGTGGGAGTTGGCTTGTGGTAGTTAGCGTGTGGGAGTTGGCTTGTGGTAGTTAGCGTGTGGTAGTTGGCTTGTGGTAGTTAGCGTGTGGGAGTTGGCTTGTGGTAGTTAGCGTGTGGTAGTTGGCTTGTGGTAATTAGCGTGTGGGAGTTGGCTTGTGGTAGTTAGCGTGTGGTAGTTGGCTTGTGGTAGTTAGCGTGTGGTAGTTGGCTTGTGGTAGTTAGCGTGTGGGAGTTGGCTTGTGGTAGTTAGCGTGTGGTAGTTGGTTTGTGGTAGTTAGCGTGTGGGAGTTGGCTTGTGGTAGTTAGCGTGTGGTAGTTGGCTTGTGATAGTTAGCGTGTGGTAGTTGGCTTGTGGTAGTTAGCGTGTGGTAGTTGGCTTGTGGTAGTTAGCGTGTGGTAGTTGGCTTGTGGTCGTTAGTGTGTGGGAGTTGGTTGTGGTAGTTAGCGTGTGGTAGTTGGCTTGTGGTAGTTAGCGTGTGGGAGTTGGCTTGTGGTAGTTAGCGTGTGGGAGTTGGCTTGTGGTAGTTAGCGTGTGGTAGTTGGCTTGTGGTAGTTAGCGTGTGGTAGTTGGCTTGTGGTAGTTAGCGTGTGGGAGTTGGCTTGTGGTAGTTAGCGTGTGGGAGTTGGCTTGTGGTAGTTAGCGTGTGGGAGTTGGCTTGTGGTAGTTAGCGTGTGGTAGTTGGCTTGTGGTAGTTAGCGTGTGGTAGTTGGCTTGTGGTAGTTAGCGTGTAGTAGTTGGCTTGTGGTAGTTAGTGTGTGGGAGTTGGCTTGTGGTAGTTAGCGTGTGGGAGTTGGCTTGTGGTAGTTAGCGTGTGGGAGTTGGCTTGTGGTAGTTAGCGTGTGGTAGTTGGCTTGTGGTAGTTAGCGTGTGGTAGTTGGCTTGTGGTAGTCAGCGTGTGGTACTTGGCTTGTGGTAGTTAGTGTGTGGGAGTTGGCTTGTGGTAGTTAGCGTGTGGTAGTTGGCTTGTGGTAGTTAGCGTGTGGTAGTTGGCTTGTGGTAGTTAGCGTGTGGTAGTTGGCTTGTGGTAGTTAGCGTGTGGTAGTTGGCTTGTGGTAGTTAGCGTGTGGTAGTTGGCTTGTGGTAATTAGCGTGTGGTAGTTGGCTTGTGGTAATTAGCGTGTGGTAGTTGGCTTGTGGTAATTAGCGTGTGGTAGTTGGCTTGTGGTAATTAGCGTGTGGTAGTTGGCTTGTGGTAATTAGCGTGTGGTAGTTGGCTTGTGGTAATTAGCGTGTGGTAGTTGGCTTGTGGTAATTAGCGTGTGGTAGTTGGCTTGTGGTAATTAGCTTGTAATAGCTAACTTGTAACAGTTAAACTGTCGTGGCATTTAAGGAGTCACAGGGACATCTATACGTTGCTATACACCATTAATAAAAATAACCACCTTCGTTCTATTTTTGTGGTACTAATACCACAGATTATATAAATAATGTACACTATTCTCAGTACATATATATATATATATATATATATATATATATATATATATATATATATATATATATATATATGCGTATATCAGTATGCAATACGATCCCAGTAAATGAGTGACATCCCAGTGTGCAGAATAATGTGAGAAATTACGAAAGCGCTTGGAAGTTCACAATTTTTTCACAGTGGTTATTTTGTACCTATCAATATATATACACACACTGAAGTATGCATCTCTCACCCTATAAACACTGGGAGGTATACATTACTCAGACTGGGTGTGGGGGAAGTGAGTTTGGTGGAGAGTGTGTGTTTGTGGGGAAGAGTTGGCGACTGTGTGTGTGTGTGTGTGTGTGTGTGTGTGTGTGTGTGTGTGTGTGTACTCACCTAATTGTGGTTGCAGGTGTCGAGACTCAGCTCCTGGCCCCGCCTCTTCACTGACCGCTAGTAGGTCCTCTCTTCCCCTGCTCCATGAGCTTTATCATACCTCGTCTTAAATCTATGTATAGTTCCTGCCTCCACTACATCGCTTGCAGACTATTCCACTTCCTGTGTGTGTGTGTGTGTGTGTGTGTGTGTGTGTGTGTGTGTGTGTGTGTGTGTGTGTGTGTGTGTGTATAAGGAGAGTGGGGTATAGAAAGCACTGTGTTCCAGGCACTGTGTCTCAGGCACTGTGTCTCAGGCACTGTATCCCAGGCACTGTGTCCCAGGCACTGTGTCCCAGGCACTGTGTCTCAGGCACTGTGTCCCAGGCACTGAGTCCCAGGCACTGAGTCCCAGGCACTGTGTCTCAGGCACTGTATCCCAGGCACTGTGTCCCAGGCACTGTGTCTCAGGCACTGTATCCCAGGCACTGTGTCCCAGGCACTGTGTCTCAGGCACTGTGTCCCAGGCACTGTGTCTCAGGCACTGTGTCCCAGGCACTGTGTCTCAGGCACTGTGTCTCAGGCACTGTGTCTCAGGCACTGTGTCTCAGGCACTGTGTCCCAGGCACTGTGTCCCAGGCACTGTGTCCCAGGCACTGTGTCTCAGGCACTGTGTCCCAGGCACTGTGTCCCAGGCACTGTATCCCAGGCACTGTGTCTCAGGCACTGTATCCCAGGCACTGTGTCTCAGGCACTGTATCCCAGGCACTGTGTCCCAGGCACTGTGTCTCAGGCACTGTATCCCAGGCACTGTGTCCCAGGCACTGTATCCCAGGCACTGTATCCCAGGCACTGTATCCCAGGCACTGTATCACAGGCACTGTATCCCAGGCACTGTATCCCAGGCACTGTATCCCAGGCACTGTATCCCAGGCACTGTATCCCAGGCACTGTATCCCAGGCACTGTATCCCAGGCACTGTGTCTCAGGCACTGTATCCCAGGCACTGTATCCCAGGCACTGTGTCCCAGGCACTGTGTCCCAGGCACTGTGTCCCAGGGAGGATATACGCACACATACCTTCCGAACAAGTTCTCACAAATAACTTTACTTTGACAACCTGGTACAGAGAAGCATCTAAAACAAAACGCACATGACTCCTCCCCCTGTGTACGACACTTACGTACGTACATGTGCACGTACGATACTTATGCACGTACATTCAGTAATCCTTCTGCCGCTGTACGACAATTGTCGTATTGTGCTACGAAACTACGATTATTTTTTACCTGGTTGATGATGGATCAGTTCCAGGGAGTTGACGCGGTTGATGATGGATCAGTTCCAGGGAGTTGACGTGGTTGATGATGGATCAGTTCCAGGGAGTTGACGTGGTTGATGATGGATCAGTTCCAGGGAGTTGACGTGGTTGATGATGGTTCAGTTGGAGGATGATTTGATCCATGACTCCTCCCCCTGTGTACGACACTTACGTTCGTACATGTGCACGTACGATACTTATGCACGTACATTCAGTAATCCTTCTGCCGCTGTACGACAATTGTCGTATTGTGCTACGAAACTACGATTATTTTTTTAGCGTAGTATAGAAAATTTAAGTATTGGTAAAGTGTGCGAGAAACTCCATAAATAGGGCATGGTTGCTTGATTAAAGAGTTTGAAGCCTATCGACTACGCGATCGTCATTAGGAATGCATGTCACCCATTGACCATCATTCGAGGGTTTAAAGTCAGCGTATACACACTGAGAGGCATACACCTCTCTGTGTATATATATTCTCGGGCAAGTATTGAATCTGATTTTCCTTCATATGAGAAGATCCAGAAGGAGAGAGAGTTAGGATACCAAGTGATATGACTGGCTAGCTGGGACGCGTATTGCACGTGCTAGATGATGGAACGGGAGGCTGTACTAGTCAATGGAAAATAAGGTTGTATATCTTCGTATTTCACTGTACAGTGTTCAGATGATTTCTTTTCGTGAGGCGGACAACCCACGAGGCGTCATTCAGAGTGCTGGAAGTTCGATCCTTCGCCCGTTAATAGCGAGACGATAACGATATCTAACTTCACACGTCTAGATCAAATGATCTAGCTACAAGAGATTCTCAACCGATATGTCTGCAGCAGCTCCTCAAACACTATATCTACAACAACTCTTTAAACAATCGACATAAGCCTCTTGTGAGCGAACGAACAAACGTCATAGAGACGTTTGCTCTCTCAGAGCACGGGTTCCGGAGCTCAGCAACGTTGTCAAGCTCACCCGAGGCAGCTGTGAGCTTCCCGGCCCTAATGTATTTAGCCTGATTCATTTTCACCGGTTAAAAGTAAGTCGGTCCAGCACGGCAGTGTCGTAGCTGTGCCTCAGTGACGTGCTGCCGGCAGTAGGTCGCTATAAAAGGAACTCTTAATAGGGCTTTACCAAGTTACGACGACACACAGCGAAGAGCTTTATCCCAACTTGTCGTGCAACGAGTGTTGGCCTTCTTCAGTGTGGGAAATGGTTGAAGGGGCAACGTGGCTACAAGTAGCAGGAGCATAACTGACACCTTTATAACACAACGTTTCGCTCAAATGTGAAGGAGCTCCTGTCGGCTAAGCTTGTTTCTGCTAGAAGTGTCTCCGTTTTACACAGTGTGATAAATATTGAAGCTGTGGTCATGGATCAAATCTTCCTCCAACTGATCCATCATCAACCACGTCAACTCCCTGGAACTGATCCATCATCAACCACGTCAACTCCCTGGAACTGATCCATCATCAACCACGTCAACTCCCTGGAACTGATCCATCATCAACCACGTCAACTCCCTGGAACTGATCCATCATCAACCACGTCAACTCCCTGGAACTGATCCATCATCAACCACGTCAACTCCCTGGAACTGATCCATCATCAACCGCGTCAACTCCATGGAACTGATCCATCATCAACCACGTCAACTCCCTGGAACTGATCCATCATCAACCACGTCAACTCCCTGGAACTGATCCATCATCAACCACGTCAACTCCCTGGAACTGATCCATCATCAACCACGTCAACTCCCTGGAACTGATCCATCATCAACCGCGTCAACTCCCTGGAACTGATCCATCATCAACCACGTCAACTCCCTGGAACTGATCCATCATCAACCACGTCAACTCCCTGGAACTGATCCATCATCAACCACGTCAACTCCCTGGAACTGATCCATCATCAACCGCATCAACTCCCTGGAACTTATCCATCATCAACCGCGTCAACTCCCTGGAACTGATCCATCATCAACCAGGTCAACCTCTTCGAACTGATCCATCAACCACGTCAACTCCCTGGAACTGATCCATTATCAACCACGTCAACTCCCTGGAACTGATCCATCATCAATGTCAACTCCCTGGAACTGATCCATCATCAACCACGTCAACTCCCTGGAGCTGATCCATCATCAACCACGTCAACTCCCTGGAACTGATCCATCATCAACCACGTCAACTCCCTGGAACTGATCCATCATCAACCAGGTCAACCTCTTCGAACTGATCCATCAACAACGTCAACTCCCTGGAACTGATCCATTATCAACCACGTCAACTCCCTGGAACTGATCCATCATCAATGTCAACTCCCTGGAGCTGATCCATCATCAACCACGTCAACTCCCTGGAACTGATCCATCATCAACCACGTCAACTCCCTGGAACTGATCCATCATCAACCACGTCAACTCCCTGGAACTGATCCATCATCAATCACGTCAACTCCCTGGAACTGATCCATTATCAACCACGTCAACCTCTTCGAACTGATCCATCAACCACGTCAACTCCCTGGAACTGATCCATCATCAACCACGTCAACTCCCTAGAACTGATCCATCATCAACCACGTCAACTCCCTGGAGCTGATCCATCATCAACCACGTCAACCTCTTCGAACTGATCCATCAACCACGTCAACTCCCTGGAATTGATCCATCATCAACCACGTCAACTCCCTAGAACTGATCCATCATCAACCACGTCAACTCCCTGGAACTGATCCATCATCAACCACGTCAACTCCCTGGAACTGATCCATCATCAACCACGTCAACTCCCTGGAACTGATCCATCATCAACCACGTCAACTCCCTGGAACTGATCCATCATCAACCACGTCAACTCCCTGGAACTGATCCACCATCAACCACATCAGTCATAATACGTTATCTCGCCGGGAGTCTTCAACTCTCTTTAATTGTTATGGGGATCATCCTTCTTATTCTGGTCGTCGCCTGGTCTTCTACCTTCCTGCCCTGACTCTCCGGAGATCCTCAGGAATCCCACCCCACATTATTCTATCGATCCATCTGCCCTTTCTAGCTTCTTACCTTGTCATTCTGTTAAAAATGGTATAAAATACATATACAACAGATGGACATCTTTATTGTTCAAACATTTCGCCTACACGGTGGATTTCTTCAGTCAAATATAGAGGCAACAAGTGTAGTAGTGAAATGAACATGACGTTAAGGTGGATGTGTCTTAATCATTAACTTGTCAGTAAACTTACTGACTGATTTCCTTGTCCCCAACTCTTCACCAGCGTTCTGTTTTTCCCTGGCATATAGAGACAGTAACATGACTGCTTATCACAGAGCCTCTTGGTCAAGTATCTTCTGCACCTTCGAGGATCTATGACAAATCAAAGTCTCTCTCAGACGTCGACAATCTTCCGAGTACTTCCTTGTCGTTTTAAGCGCCTTATCGTTACGGGAGACGATTACGGAAGTCGTACCATCTTCAACAGATTCTACACGGCTTTTTCTAACTCTGCTTCCTTTCTGAACGCTGCAGTTCTCCACTCCACTACCTCCTTACCAAAGTCTTCTAGCGGTGTGCCACAACTCTCCACGTACGTAAGACCCTCGTAACAACTCTTTCTTTCGATGAGTGGGTCATCACATGGCCAAGACCCGCGTCAGGAGACATTTTTTCCCCCTTGTCGAAGGAAATATCCTCACCATCTTCCTCTGTCGTCAAGTCTTGACTTCTTTGATCACTTTCCCTCATAGTCCTCTTCTGCTCCATTGTCTTAAGCTTCTTTTTTCACTTCACTGATCACCTTCGCTTATAGTCTTTCTTCGCTCCACTGTCTTAACTTTTCTCTATCAGTGTTTCAGTGGAATATTATAGGAGAGAGTGGCAGCCATGAAGGGCTCGGAGAGCTCACCTCGCTTCTAGTTTTCTCTTGTGTGTATTTGACGACATAAAACTTCAACGTCGTCACGCTGTTGATCTTCCTGTGTCTGGTTGTGATGTTTTACGGTGCACTTGTTCAGTGCTCGTGCACTCGAAGTTAGAATGAGAGGAAAATACTGGCGAGTTCGCGCAGAATTGGAATGGAGATTAGCAAGCCTAATTTGGAAAACTGGAAGAATTGCAAAGTTACCTACTTACCTACCTATCAAACTCACATAGCATATTTCCTGCTTACCACTAAGATAAAAAAAAAGAATAAAAATACATTATTTTACAGTTAGAAAACCAAATCTTTTAAATTTTATTGTACACTTCAGATGATTTTTTTAAAAATACGCGAAGTTATTTGAGTAGCGTCAGAACAAGTGTCATGATAACGAGCGCTTCTTTGACTAGCCCGAGTGATACATACCTGGAGTTTACCTGGAGAGAGTTTCGGGGGTCAACGCCCCCGCGGCCCGGTCTGTGACCAGGCCTCCTGGTGGATCAGCCCCTGATCAACCAGGCTGTTGCTGCTGGCTGCACGCAAACCAACGTACGAGCCACAGCCCGGCTGATCAGGAACTGACTTTAGGTGATTGTCCAGTGCCAGCTTGAAGACTGCCAGGGGTCTGTTGGTAATCCCCCTTATGTATGCTGGGAGGCAGTTGAACAGTCACATAATCGCACTCTGAAGATATCTCTCTTTTTAAAGACCTGAGCAGTGATCTGACTAGGTCTTAGAAACACTTTGAAGACCAATTTGTTCCCTCCCCCCTTTACCAATGTGTTCCCCTTTACCACCATCCCCATTTCATCCTGGGTATCTTCCCCATTGTGTCCCCGGAGGAAGTTCGCCCCCTTCCCCAGAGTGCCCTAGCATGTGGCCTTCTCAGTGGAGACAAGCGAGCAATAATATTACAACAACGCCACTTGTTTATACGAGTCCTGTAAATACATACGCATGTTGAGTTGCCTCTTATCGTCACAGTCTGATAATATACTGTCTTACGCATTTTTATATTCTTTTTCTGCTTAATTTACTTCTACGAGAAGCGCAGAAATAAAAATAACAATATCCCTTACACAGGCTTCCATTACTATAATTACACACACTTTGAAATAGCAATCACTATCTAGTGAAACTCCCGGTAAAGTCTGTGAAGATGTTTGTAAGATCGTCTGTCGTAGCTTCACCGATAATGAGAGACAAATGACTGAAGCTCTCTACAAAGCTGAGAAACACGCTCATTAATCTTGCAAAACTCTTTGCTATCTCGTCCATGTTTATTTAGTAATATGTCTCCCTTACCTGCCTATGTTTGTCAGCCAAGAGTCAAATAAAAATAATCTATCTTAGGACTCCAACGCGTAGTTTATATTTGACTATACGGGGGTGGATCAAGCCTGTGTCCCTCCACTAACTAGCGCGTGTCTTTGCCCCTATTGGTCGTGTCGTATTGATTCTGCTTCCGTTTGTTGTACCTTCGTTGGTGTGCCTTCGATCACATGACCAAAACCTCGACCGAGAAATGTTCCTTTTTTCCTCCCTCTGACAAATCAAATACCATCATCACAGTTTAAGCCGTAAAGTGCCAGCTGTGTAGTTTACATCGTTAGTCATTTATTTACAGCTGTGAATTCCATTCAGTTACACTGTGAGTGTGTCAGGGCACCAAACTGCCAAGCAGTGTCTGCCATTAAGGCTTTTAATACGTAGCTTTAAAAATAGGTATGGTTGGCTGATTGGTTGAGTTTAAAACCAGGCGCGGATCTAGGAACAAAGTTTGGGGGGGGCCCGACGGCAGAATTTTCGGTTGTTTAAAGAGCATTAGCATTACCGTTTCTCCACTAACGGGATTCTTATTTGTTAATTACTGGCGGACTGACCTAACTGAATGGGTATAACCATCTGCTCTAGGTGCCAGTGTTTCTCTTCGGATCCAAATGAGAGGACCGATTTTTCTCAGAAAAAAAAAAACACTGACCTTACAATGTGAGGAATTTTGTATCTTATTAAAACTTTATTGAAAGTAAGAATTTAATAGCTAGAGACTTTTACATTAGACCTTAACTTAAATGTAGAATATATATATATATATATATATATATATATATATATATATATATATATATATATATATATATATATATATATATATATATATATATATATATACCTGCTTAAGACACTAGAGCTGTGGGCCCCCCCCCCCACTTGAAAAGGAGTATCTGCATAGTTTTGTGTCTAGAAAAGTAAAAAAAAAAAAAAAATATATTTATATATATATATATATATATATATAAATATATATATATATATATATATATATATATATATATATATATATATATATATATATATATCGGCTTTAAAATCTCAAATAATTCGGGAGGGCATGTCCCCGCCATGTAAAGGATTGGCCCCTCCTTCCCCTCGCCCCAAAATGAAAACCCAGCTACGACACTGGGCCAAAGCCCAAAGAGGGCCAAAGGGGGGGCCCGGGCCCCCTGGGCTCCCCCCCCTTATATCCGCGCCTGTTTAAAACCTATCGACTACACAAGTAACTTGTTCACCATCAGACAGGAATGCTTCAACCCGCAAAAGAGAGATTACAAAAACCTCTCAGCATATATAAGCTGAGAGAAATATACCTCTCATATATCCTGTGAATAGGTGCGAGTCGGTTGGTTGTCTGATCCTGCCTAGCAGGGCTCTATGGTTTTTTTTTTTTTGTATGGTTTTACTTGTGTTCTTATGTATGGTGAAAGCTTGTCTCTTTTTTATGTATGGTGACTTTGGTTTTATCAAGTTAAAAATATTTAATTAAAGGTACCACAATACCAAAATACTAACGATACGGGCTGGTACCATTCATGTGCACTACTGAACAATTCTAGGTAACCCTCCACTCTTGTCTCACGCTTCTCCCATGCCTTGGAACGGGATACCTGGAGGTTACCTGGAGGTTATTCCGGGGATCAACGCCCCCGCGACCCGGTCCATGACCAGGCCTCCCGATGGATCAGGGCCTGATCAACTAGGCTGTTACTGCTGGCCGCACGCAGTCCGACGTACGAGCCACAGCCCGGCTGATCCGGCACTGACTTTAGGTATCTGTCCAGCTCTCTCTTGAAGGCAGCCAGGGGTTTATTGGCAATTCCCCTAATGCTTGATGGGAGGCTGTTGAACAGTTTTGGGCCCCGGACACTTATGGTGTTTTCTCTTAGTGTACCAATGGCGCCCCTACTTTTTATTGGCGGCATTTTGCATCGCCTGCCCAGTCTTTTACTTTCGTAGGGAGTGATTTCTGTGTGCAGATTTGGGACCATTCCTTCCAAGATTTTCCAAGTGTAGATTATGATATATCTCTCCCTCCTGCGTTCCAATGAGTACAAGTCAAGTGCTTCCAAGCGTTCCCAGTAGTTAAGGTGCTTGACAGAACTTATACGTGCAGTAAAGGATCTCTGTACACTCTCTAGATCTGCGATTTCACCTGCTTTGTATGGAGATGTTAATGTACAGCAGTATTCCAGCCTAGAGAGAACAAGTGATTTGAAAAGGATCATCATGGGCTTGGCATCTCTCGTTTTGAAAGTTCTCATTATCCATCCTATCATTTTCTTTGCACGTGCGATCGTGGCACTGTTGTGATCCTTGAAAGTGAGATCCTCAGACATTACTACTCCCAGGTCCCTTACATTATTTTTCCGCTCTATTGTATGGCCGGAGTCAGTAGTATACTCTGTTCTAGTTATTATCTCCTCCAGTTTTCCATAACGGAGTAGTTGGAAGAATATCCTGGGAGAATATCCTTTTCTCAAAAATTTACTAGTTCTGTTAGAACTTAGACTGCAGCATTTATAAATTTCCTAAATCTGTTTGCTACTCCGTTATGGAAAACTGGAGGAGATAATAACTAGAACAGAGTATACGACAGACTCTGGCCATACAATAGAGCGGAAAAATAATATAAGGGACCTGGGAGTAGTAATGTCTGAGGATCTCACTTTCAAGGATCACAAGAGTGCCACGATCACAGGTGCAAAGAAAATGATAGGATGGATAATGAGAACGTTCAAAACGAGAGATGCCAAGCCAATGATGATCCTTTTCAAATCACTTGTTCTCTCTAGGCTGGAATACTGCTGTACATTAACATCTCCATTCAAAGCAGGTGAAATTGCAGATCTAGAGAGTGTACGGAGATCCTTTACTACACGTGTAAGTTCTGTCAAGCACCTTAACTACTGGGAACGCTTTGAAGCACTTGACTTGTACTCGTCGGAACGCAGGAGAGAGAGATATATCATAATCTACACTTGGAAAATCCTGGAAGGAATGGTCCCGAATCAGCACACAGAAATCACTCCCTACGAAAGTAAAAGACTGGGCAAGCGATGCAAAATCCCCCCAGTTAAAAGTAGGGGCGCCATTGATACACTAAGAGAAAACACCATAAGTGTCCGGGGCCCAAGACTGTTCAACAGCCTCCCATCAAGCATTAGGGAAATTACCAATAATCCCCTGGCTGCCTTCAAGAGAGAGCTGGACAGATACCTAAAGTCAGTGCCGGATCAGCCGGGCTGTGGCTCGTACGTTGGACTGCGTGCAGCCAGCAGTAACAGCCTGGTTGATCAGGCCCTGATTCACCGGGAGGCCTGGTCATGGACCGGGCCGCGGGGGCGTTGATCCCCGGAATAACCTCCAGGTAACCTCCAGGTTTTGTTGTTTGTCCGTCGATTCGACGAGGACCATCTAATCATCCTGGGGTCGAAGTTGGTGGGTACGCAGATGACTTGTCAGGCCAATCCGCGCACGAAACGTTCTCTGGCAGTGTGGACAGGGAAGGGTGGCGGCATCGAGGGGTCTGATGGCTCTGGTCTTCCTCGCCTGCCTGCGCTGCTCAGCTAGTGAGATTCTGCTTGCCTCGCAGGATGTTGCCCCTTTCTGGACAACTGCTCGCCAGCCATTCCTGTCCTGAGCTATCAGCTCCCACATGGTGTGGTTGATGTTGAAAGCTTTCATAGCAGTCTTAAGGGTGTCCTTATAGCGCTTCTTTTGGCCTCCTTGAGAGCGCTTTCCATGCTGCAGTTCGCCAAACAAGAGTTTCTTTGGCAGCCGGTGGTCTGGCATGCGAGCAACGTGACCTGCCCAGCGAAGCTGTGTCTGCATTATAATGGTGTAGATGCTAGGCAGGCCAGCTGTAGTCAGCACTTCTGTGTCTGGGATCTTATCTTGCCATTTGATGCCAAGAATTTTTCTGAGCCGTGTGGTGTGAAAGTGGTTCAACTTTCTGGCGTGACGTTTGTAGACAGTCCAGGTTTCGCAGCCATAGAGAAGTGTGGTGAGGACTATGGCTCTGTACACCTTGATCTTGGTGCTTTTGGTGATGCCTCTTCGGTTCCATACATTCTTGTGGAGCTTGCCGAAGGTGGCACTGGCTTTGGCAAGTGTGGCATTCACCTCATCATCGATGACAACGTTTCTGGAAAGGGTACTGCCGAGGTAGGTGAATTTGTCTACGGCGATCAGTCGCTGCCCGTTGATGGTGAGGTTTGGCTCAACATACGTCTTTCCCGGAGCAGGCTGGTGCATCACTTCAGTCTTCGTTGTACTGATTGTCAGCCCGAAGTTGTTGCAGGCGTCAGAGAACTTGTCAACACTGTGCTGCATGGCGGCTTCTGAAGCAGCGTTGAGGGCGCCCTCAACCTCCAGGTAATCACAGCTTCAAAGGTGTTTTATGGTATATGGAGTTTAACATGCGACTACAGTTTTGAAATGTTTTTGGTATCCTGAAGGAGCAAAGATATTTATTACCAGTGACTCTTCTCCCTTGAGAAGATGTGGTTCATTGTGGCCATTGATTCAGTGCTTCTGGTTTATTGCGGTCTCTGGTTCCCTCTGGGAACTAGTCCTTCAGTACTTCTAGTATATTGCGGTGTTACAAAAAACGCGATTCTAAAAGCTTAGAGATCTCCAGTGAATACTAGAAAGGACTGCCCTTCTAGCATCCAGCCTGTTACTGGGTTTTCGTAAGAAGTAGTCAGCATCCTTGTCCAATTATCCATTAGAATTCAGTATTATTCAATAGTGCTTCAGGATTACAACTGGTAGGCTACTAACTAGAGAAATTAAAATTTAATAAATTTATTAAGTCTAGAGGTATATTATCAAATTAAATTAAATTAAATTAATCACAGTAATCAAAATAATATCACATCTCTCGAGTACAATATTATTGTGCTGAAAGCACATATCACATTTATAATTCTTAAGTACCGTCTGGTACATTAACATTTAATAAGATATTACAAATATGTACAAGTAAGTTTGTGTATGCGTGTAAGTGCTCTAAGTAGTTCACTATGTCTCACGACTCGACTAGACTTAAACAAGTGACTGACAAAGTCCTCACATAAACTAACTTCTTGACTGACTGGCAACCAGAACAGTCTGCTTGAACAATAAAAAGAATGCTAAGCCCAATAGCAATACAACAAGCAACTGCGACACAATCAGGACAAGGAGATAATATAACGGCATTAAGTAGGAACCATCAGCAGATCCTCCACAAAAGTCACAAAACTCCCATATTACTGAATCTAATTTCAGCATAAGAAAATCCCTGACTGTGATAATACACAGATACCAGTATAAATTAAGTCAGAAGCTATAGCTCAGGACCTGAGTTACTCAGAGTATCTAAGTGACACACAACCTCAGTACAACGTCGAAAATCACTAAGTCTATACAATGTTCTGTGAACAGAGTTCTACAGAACTAACAAGAATAATGAGACAGACAATCTGTCCGACCACCAAGAGAGTCTAGACCAGACTGAATACTTCAGGCGAGGTGAGGACACCCCCCCCCCTCGATCACGTGATAGCTCCGTGGACAGCAGTCGCCCAGCAAGAAACAGAAGCCGGCAGAATAACGAGCAAAGAGCGATAATTACAGTAGTTAGACAATCAAGACTTGAACTGAGCACATAATATGTTACATCCTACCTAACAAGTCAGATAACAATATAAAGCAATACATTTACGATTTAGCTATTATCGCAAATATAAGCAATATAAAATTAAATGAAAAGGTAATAATTATATATATACATAATAATCATTGCAACCCATTCAGGGGTTGCAACATGCGGTCTCTGGTTCCCTCTGGGATCTGGTCCTTTAGTACTTCTAGTATATTGCAATCTCTGATTCCTTCTAGGATCTAGTCCTTCAGTACTTCTAGTATACTGCGGTCTCTGGTTCCCTCTAGGATCTAGTCCTTCAGTACTTCTAGCATATTGTGGTCTCTGGTTCCTTCTAGGATCTAGTCCTTCAGTACTTCTAGTATATTGCGGTCTCTGGTTCCCTCTAGGATCTAGTCCTTCAGTACTTCTAGCATATTGTGGTCTCTGGTTCCCTCTAGGATCTAGTCCTTCAGTACTTCTAGTATATTGCAATCTCTGATTCCTTCTAGGATCTAGTCCTTCAGTACTTCTAGCATATTGTGGTCTCTGGTTCCCTCTAGCATCTAGTCCTTCAGTACTTCTAGTATATTGCGGTCTCTGGTTCCCTCTAGGATCTAGTCCTTTGGTGCTTCTGGTTTACTGCGGCCTCTGGTTCGCTCTGGAAACTAATCAGTTGGTACCGTTGGCTCAGTGTGATGTTTGGTTCCGTCTAGGATGAAGTCATTTGCAGTCTCTGCCTCATCGAGACCTGTAGCTTCTTCGGGAGTCTAATTCTTCGGTGTCTCTGATCTCGTGGAAAGTCTACTTTTTGGCCTC
>NC_091309.1:6877886-6885386 GCF_038502225.1 Cherax quadricarinatus
ACCCACCACCTCCCCCACCACCTTCCCCACCACCCACCACCTTCCCCACCACCCACCACCTCCCCCACCACCTTCCCCACCACCCACCATCTTCCCTACCACCCACCACCTCCCCCACCCCCGTCCCCCCCACCCACCACCGTCCCCACCACCGTCCCCACCACCCACCACCGCCCCACCACCTCCTACACCACCTTCCCCACCACCTTCCCCACCACCCACCACCTCCCCACCACCTCCTACACCACCTTCCCCACCACCTTCCCCACCACCCACCACCCACCACCTCCCCCACCACCTCCCCCACCACCTTCCCCACCACCTTCCCCACCACCCACCACCTCCCCCACCACCTTCCCCACCACCTTCCCCACCACCTACCACCTTCCCCACCACCCACCACCTTCCCCACCACCCACCACCTCCCCCACCACCTCCCCCACCACCTCCCCCACCACCTTCCCCACCACCCACCACCTTCCCCACCACCTTCCCCACCACCCACCACCTTCCCCACCACCTACCACCTTCCCCACCACCCACCACCTCCCCCACCACCTCCCCCACCACCTTCCCCACCACCCACCACCTTCCCCACCACCTTCCCCACCACCCACCACCTCCCCCACCACCTCCCCCACCACCTTCCCCACCACCCACCACCTTCCCCACCACCTTCCCCACCACCCACCACCTCCCCCACCACCTTCCCCACCACCCACCACCTTCCCCACCACCCACCACCTCCCCCACCACCTTCCCCACCACCCACCACCTTCCCCACCACCCACCACCTTCCCCACCACCACTGAGACTAAGAAAACATTCAGCTCTGCAAAATATCGGGCTGTTGCAATTTTCCGAGGCGATGACATCACCCAGGTGACTTCAGATTCCAAATTTATGAGAGGTGTGACATCGTGGCTGGCGCTGAAGTTGACACTCGTCTCTCACGAAGTTCAGACATTGTCTCCAGTACACTGACCACCATTTGTTGTGTTCTGTGACCTGAAGGTGTAGTCACTAGTTGTCAAAGGCACTTCTCGATAGACACTTGGGACACTTGGAGTGTGAGCAAGGTAACATTTATGAAGGGGTTCAGGGAAACCGGCAGGCCGGACTTGAGTCCTGGAGATGGGAAGTACAGTGCCTGCACTCTGAAGGAGGGGTGTTAATGTTGCAGTTTAAAAACTGTAGTGTAAAGCACCCTTCTGGCAAGACAGTGATGGAGTGAATGATGGTGAAAGTTTTTCTTTTTCGGGCCACCCTGCCTTGGTGGGAATCGGCCAGTGTGATAATAATAATAATAATAATATATATATGTATATATATGTATATATATGTGTATATATATATATGTATATATATGTATATATATATATATATATATATATATATATATATATGTATGTATGTATGTATATATATATATATATATATATATATATATATATATATATATATATATATATATATATATATATATATATATATATATATATATATATATATATATATATATTGTGGTGTGTATGTGTTTGTACTCACCCATTTGTGGTTGCAAGGGTTGACTTATTACTGTTGATCGTGCCCTCAACAATAACAAGCCTTTAGCAGTAAAATTACCCCAAAACGTCTTTGTTCCGTCTCACTACCACTAATATGTACTCATATACTTCAAAATGCGCCTCGTCTGAAAATATAACTTTTCTCCAGTCATCTGTAGTTCGTCCCTTATGACCGAGTGTCCACCACAGCCGGTTTTCCTTTATAACAGCAGTCAATAATTGTTTACCGGCTTTCTGGCTGTTCTGCCAACTTCAAGGAGCCTTAGTCGAGCAGTCGCTACTAGGATCACTCCCTCCCTTGTCATACGTCTCCTTAAAGCTATGTATGGATCCTGCCTCCACTACATCACTCTCCAGACTGTTCACCTTCATAACATCTCTATGGATGAGGAAATGCTTCCTTACATCCCTCTAACTCATCTGAGGTTTCAACTTCCAATTGTGACCCTTTGTTGCTGTGTCACATCTTTGAAACATTCTGAACCTGTCCACCTTATCTAGTCTTCTCAGTATTTTGTACGTCGTTATCATGTCATCTTCTATTCTTCCTGTCCTCCAGTGTCGTCAGGTTGAGTATCCTTAACCTCTCCTCGTAGGACATAATCCCTTAGCTCCGGGACTAGTCTTGTGTGTGTGTGTGTGTGTGTGTGTGTGTGTGTGTGTGTGTGTGTGTGTGTGTGTGTGTGAAAGAAAGAGAAAGAGAGATTGATTGATTTCAACACCAGGAAGAGATATCGATGATCTTACTGTAAAGTGCGAAACCAGTGTTTCCAAAGACCTTCGTCTGGTTCAACTTCCTGGAGAGAGACAGACGATACCAATTACACCACAAGGCGGGCAGCCACAACCCTTCCACCCAGCACCCATCCCAAGGACAAGGCACCACCAGCGATTAGTCACTCCTCTCCTCACTCGCATTTGAAAGATGTCCTCACAGGAGACACGATACGGCCACTAAGCTATGACTCGCAGAGGCAGCACACAACGTGCGGAGAGGCAGAGGTTGTACAAACAAATCAAAATGACACAAGGATGGCCAGAGGACCTTACAGTGCTCAGATCAAAGTAAGATTATGCAAGTCGGATGTGGGTGCATGGGCGTGGGTGTTATGGGCGGGCCGTGGGCTTGTTGATGGAGGCGAGGGGGGAAAGAAAGATATTACGTAAATGGGAATAGAGGGGAAAGATAGAAAAAGGGAGAGAGGAGGGGAAAGTAACAAATGGGGGAGGGGTGAGGAGTGTAATAAAGAGATGGGGGAGAGACAAGGTAAGGGGGAAGAGAAAGATACAATAAATGTTGGAATAGATAGAGGCAGAAAGGTGAGGAAAACGAATATAATAAATGGGACACGGGAGTAATTAAGAGGCTGCGGGAGGAGGAGAACTGACCAGTCTTGCCCTGCCTGTGACCCCTCTCTGTTATACTTCCCCTTCACCCCTGTCAACCCTGACACCCTGTCAACCCTATCATCCTGTCAACCTTGCCACCCCTGTCAACCCTGCCACCCCTGTCAACCCTATCATCCCTGTCAACCCTGCCACCCCTGTCAACCCTGCCACCCCTGTCAACCCTGCCACCCCGTCAACCCTGCCACTCCTGTCAGCCCTGTCACCCCTGTCAACCCTGCCACCCCTGCCACCCGGTCAACCCTGCCACCCCTGTCAACCCAGCCACCCCTGTCAGCCCTGTCAACCCTGCCACCCCTGTCAACCATGCCACCCACACCACTCTTGGACACCACAACAACACTGAATGCAATCTGTGAGAAAGTGCAGCCAATGCCCGCGTGCCAACGTACTTCGTCAACTTAGGATGTATGTCAACTTAGGATGTATGTCAACTTAGAATATACGTCATCTTGGGATGTACGTCAACTTAGGATGTACGTCAACTAAGGATGTACGTCAACTTAGGATTTACGTCAACTTAGGATGTACGTCAACTTAGAATATACGTCATCTTGGGATGTACGTCAGCTTAGGATGTACGTCAACTAAGGATGTACGTCAACTTAGGATTTACGTCAACTTTAGATGTACGTCAACTTAGAATATACGTCATCTTGGGATGTACGTCAACTTAGGATGTACGTCAACTTAGATTGTACGTCAGCCTAAGGTGTACGTCACTTAGGATGTACGTCAATTTAGGATGTTCTTCAGCTAAGGATGTACGTCAACTTAGGATGTACGTCAACATAGGATGGACGTCAACTTAGGATGTACATCAACTTAGGATGTCCATCAACTTATAATGTATGTCCAATTAGGATGTACTTCAACTTAGGATGTACGTCAACTAAGGATGTACGTCAACTTAGGATGTACGTCACCTCAGGATGTACGTCAACTTAGGATGTGCGTCATCTTGGGATGTAAGTAAACTTTGGATACACGTCAACTTAGGATGTACGACAACTCAGGATGTACGTCAACTCAGGATGTACTTCATCTTAAGATGTACATCAACTTAGGATGTACGTCAATTTAGGATGTACATCAACTTAGGATGTACGTCATCTTAAAATGTACATCAACTTAGAATGTACGTCAACTAAGGATGTACGTCAACCTAGGATGTACGTCATCTTAAGATGTACATCAACTTAGAATGTACGTCAACTAAGGATGTACGTCAACCTAGGATGTACGTCATCTTAAGATGTACATCAACTTAGGATGTACATCAACCTAGGATGTACGTCAACTTAGGACGCACGTCACCTTAGGATGCACGTCGTATTTGTATCTACGAGAGTTGATCTTCAGCTCCCGGCCCTTGCCTGTGTCCCTCCACTAACTAGCGCGTCTCTTTGCCCCTGTTGGTCGTGTCGTATTGATTCTGCTTCCGTTTGTTGTACTTAAGACGAAACCCCAAATCCAGTAACGTTCCTACAGAACCTGGAGAATGAGAGGCAATCAGGTTTGATCCAAGGCCCCAGAAGGAGCTGGTAGCTCCAATTTCTTGGATTAAAAGGGTTTGGGTTCGATAAGGACGTGCCTTGCATGGGTCAGTAGGCCTGATGCAGTGTTCCTCCATTCTTAAGGTCTTAAAAGACCTTCGTCCGGCATCAAGGTGTTCCACCTCGAAGTATTTAGTCTGTATTAATCCCTTACTAATGCATTACGCGTGTTAACTGCTCCTACACTCCAAGAATATTTTATATGTTTCTCTAGTTCAGTTGAACCTTTCAGCTGTGTCCCCTCGTTCCAGCTGTTTCCCCTCGTTCCAGCTGTGTCCCCTCGTTCCAGCTGTGTCCCATCGTTCCAGCTGTGTCCCCTCGTTCCAGCTGTGTCCCCTCGTTCCAGCTGTGTCCCCTCGTTCCAGCTGTGTCCCCTCGTTCCAGCTGTGTCCCCTCGTTCCAGCTGTGTCCCCTCGTTCCAGCTGTGTCCCCTCGTTCCAGCTGTGTCCCTTCGTTCCAGCTGTGTCCCCTCGTTCCAGCTGTGTCCCTTCGTTCCAGCTGTGTCCCCTCGTTCCAGCTGTGTCCCCTCGTTCCAGCTGTGTCCCCTCGTTCCAGCTGTGTCCCCTCGTTCCAGCTGTGTCCCTTCGTTCCAGCTGTGTCCCCTCGTTCCAGCTGTGTCCCCTCGTTCCAGCTGTGTCCCCTCGTTCCAGTTGTGTCCCCTCGTACCAGCTGTGTCCCCTCGTTCCAGCTGTGTCCCCTCGTTCCAGCTGTGTCCCCTCGTTCCAGCTGTGTCCCCTCGTTCCAGCTGTGTCCCTTCGTTCCAGCTGTGTCCCCTCGTTCCAGCTGTGTCCCCTCGTTCCAGCTGTGTCCCTTCGTTCCAGCTGTGTCCCCTCGTTCCAGCTGTGTCCCCTCGTTCCAGCTGTGTCCCCTCGTTCCAGCTGTGTCCCCTCGTTCCAGCTGTGTCCCCTCGTACCAGCTGTGTCCCCTCGTTCCAGCTGTGTCCCCTCGTTCCAGCTGTGTCCCCTCGTTCCAGCTGTGTCCCCTCGTTCCAGCTGTGTCCCTTCGTTCCAGCTGTGTCCCCTCGTTCCAGCTGTGTCCCCTCGTTCCAGCTGTGTCCCCTCGTTCCAGTTGTGTCCCCTCGTACCAGCTGTGTCCCCTCGTTCCAGCTGTGTCCCCTCGTTCCAGCTGTGTCCCCTCGTTCCAGCTGTGTCCCCTCGTTCCAGCTGTGTCCCCTCGTTCCAGCTGTGTCCCCTCGTTCCAGCTGTGTCCCCTCGTTCCAGCTGTGTCCCCTCGTTCCAGCTGTGTCCCTTCGTTCCAGCTGTGTCCCCTCGTTCCAGCTGTGTCCCCTCGTTCCAGCTGTGTCCCCTCGTTCCAGTTGTGTCCCCTCGTTCCAGCTGTGTTCCATCGTTCCAGCTGTGTCCCCTCGTTCCAGCTGTGTCCCCTCGTTCCAGCTGTGTCCCCTCGTTCCAGCTGTGTCCCCTCGTTCCAGCTGTGTCCCCTCGTTCCAGCTGTGTCCCCTCGTTTCAGCTGTGTCCCCTCGTTTCAGCTGTGTCCCCTCGTTCCAGCTGTGTCCTCTCGTTCCAGCTGTGTCCCCTCGTTCCAGATGTGTCCCCTCGTTCCAGCTGTGTCCCCTCGTTTCAGCTGTGTCCCTTCGTTCCAGCTGTGTCCCCTCGTTTCAACTGTGTCCCCTCGTTCCAGCTGTGTCCCCTCGTTCCAGCAGTGTCCCCTCGTTTCAGATGTGTCCCCTCGTTTCAGATGTGTCCCCTCGTTCCAGATGTGTTCCCTTATTCCAGCTGTGTTATCCTCGTTTTGTGTTCTTCACTCTATGTCTCTGAGTATCTTCTAGATCGTGTTTATGTCGTCCATATATGTATATATATATATATATATATATATATATATATATATATATATATATATATATATATATATATATATATATATATACATATGCAAAAGAACCACTCTGAAAGAATAGAGAAATTCCAAGCGCTTTCGTGACTACTCACATTATCAAGGAACTATGAAAGTAAAGCATCCAAGGAAGCTATATAAGGGGTCAGGCCAGCACCTCACTATCAGATCCCACAATGGTTAAACACCTGACGCGCGCCGACCCAACTTGGATAGGTCCTTTGCACAACTCACCCACAAACTATTCTACCCAAGAAAATTTAAAAAATTTTTTGTCCAGTGTATTATGAAATTCTTCCCAAATTCTATTAATTATAAATGGATCTAATTTGGGAAGAATTTAATAATACACTGGACAAATAATTTTTAAATTTTCTTGGGTAGAATAGTTTGTGGGAGAGTTGTGCAAAGGACCTATCCAAGTTGGGTCGGCGCGCGTCAGGTGTTTAACCGTTGTGGGATCTGATAGTGAGGTGCTGGCCGGACCCCTTATATAGCTCCCTTGGATGCTTTACTTTCATAGTTCCTTGATAATGTGAGTAGTCACGAAAGCGCTTGGAATTTCTCTATTCTTTCAGAGTGGTTGTTTTGCATATTCTGAAATCACCTGTTTACTGTGATCTTATTATATATATATATATATATATATAAATATATATATATATATATATATATATATATATATATATATATATATATATATATACACTCAATAATAACCCACATGGAGATAAAAACACAGAAAACTAATTGGTCTGTACATTTCGATCCCCTTCTGGGATCCCCTTCAGACGAGGATCGAAATATACATACCAATTAATCGGTTGTGTTTCTGTCTTCATGTGGGTTATTATTGAGCATTGACAAGTGGTCACAAATGGTCACAAATGGTGCTCATGGAGGTCAGAAGTCACACAGGCCAGCAACTGATGCCACAAACTGATGTGATAACACTGTTGTTGTCACACCTCCACGTGGTAACACTGTTGTTGTCACACCTCCACGTGGTAACACTGTTGTTGTCACACCTCCACGTGGTAACACTGTTGTTGTCACACCTCCACGTGGTAACACTGTTGTTGTCACACCTCCACGTGGTAACACTGTTGTTGTCA
>NC_091309.1:6887886-6922886 GCF_038502225.1 Cherax quadricarinatus
CACGGTGACATCACACATCCTTGTCTAAGGCCTACTTTTACTGGGAAAAAATTTCCCTCTTTCCTACATACTCTAACTTGAGCCTCACTATCCTCGTAAAAACTCTTCACTGCTTTCAGTAACCTACCTCCTACACCATACACTTGCAACATCTGCCACATTGCCCCCCTATCCACCCTGTCATACGCCTTTTCCAAATCCATAAATGCCACAAAGACCTCTTTAGCCTTATCTAAATACTGTTCACTTATATGTTTCACTGTAAACACCTGGTCCACACACCCCCTACCTTTCCTAAAGCCTCCTTGTTCATCTGCTATCCTATTCTCCGTCTTACTCTTAATTCTTTCAATTATAACTCTACCATACACTTTACCAGGTACACTCAACAGACTTATCCCCCTATAATTTTTGCACTCTCTTTTATCCCCTTTGCCTTTATACAAAGGAACTATGCATGCTCTCTGCCAATCCCTAGGTACCTTACCCTCTTCCATACATTTATTAAATAATTGCACCAACCACTCCAAAACTATATCCCCACCTGCTTTTAACATTTCTATCTTTATCCCATCAATCCCGGCTGCCTTACCCCCTTTCATTTTACCTACTGCCTCACGAACTTCCCCCACACTCACAACTGGCTCTTCCTCACTCCTACAAGATGTTATTCCTCCTTGCCCTATACACGAAATCACAGCTTCCCTATCTTCATCAACATTTAACAATTCCTCAAAATATTCCTTCCATCTTCCCAATACCTCTACCTCTCCATTTAATAACTCTCCTCTCCTATTTTTAACTGACAAATCCATTTGTTCTCTAGGCTTTCTTAACTTGTTAATCTCACTCCAAAACTTTTTCTTATTTTCAACAAAATTTGTTGATAACATCTCACCCACTCTCTCATTTGCTCTCTTTTTACATTGCTTCACCACTCTCTTAACTTCTCTCTTTTTCTCCATATACTCTTCCCTCCTTGCATCACTTCTACTTTGTAAAAACTTCTCATATGCTAACTTTTTCTCCCTTACTACTCTCTTTACATCATCATTCCACCAATCGCTCCTCTTCCCTCCTGCACCCACTTTCCTGTAACCACAAACTTCTGCTGAACACTCTAACACTACATTTTTAAACCTACCCCATACCTCTTCGACCCCATTGCCTATGCTCTCATTAGCCCATCTATCCTCCAATAGCTGTTTATATCTTACCCTAACTGCCTCCTCTTTTAGTTTATAAACCTTCACCTCTCTCTTCCCTGATGCTTCTATTCTCCTTGTATCCCATCTACCTTTTACTCTCAGTGTAGCTACAACTAGAAAGTGATCTGATATATCTGTGGCCCCTCTATAAACATGTACATCCTGAAGTCTACTCAACAGTCTTTTATCTACCAATACATAATCCAACAAACTACTGTCATTTCGCCCTACATCATATCGTGTATACTTATTTATCCTCTTTTTCTTAAAATATGTATTACCTATAACTAAACCCCTTTCTATACAAAGTTCAATCAAAGGGCTCCCATTATCATTTACACCTGGCACCCCAAACTTACCTACCACACCCTCTCTAAAAGTTTCTCCTACTTTAGCATTCAAGTCCCCTGCCACAATTACTCTCTCACTTGGTTCAAAGGCTCCTATACATTCACTTAATTAACATCTCCCAAAATCTCTCTCTCTCCTCTGCATTCCTCTCTTCTCCAGGTGCAATATATATATATATACATATATATATATATATATATATATATATATATATATATATATATATATATATATATATATATATATATACATATATATATATATATATATATATATATATATATATATATATATATATATATATATATATATATATATATATATATTGGAACTTCTCTATTCTTTCACAGTGGTTGTTTTGCATATATATATATATATATATATATATATATATATATATATATATATATATATATATATATATATATATATATATATATATATATATATATATATATATATATATATATATATATATGCAAAACAACCACTGTGAAAGAATAGAGAAGTTCCAAGCACTTTCGTGACTACTCACATTATCAAGAAACAATGAAAGTAAAGCATCAAAGGAAGGTATATAAAGGGGTAGCCCACACCTCACTATCAGATCCCACAACAACGAAACACCTGACGCGAGACAGCAGGCCCACCGGCCGAACTAGACAATCCAAAAAGGGACAACCAGCCTTATTCAACTAAAAATATGTTGGTTCTCCCTTACCATGAAAACTTGGTTGATATGCCTTCTCTTCTTAAGACTTTTAATATTAAAGTTGTATTCAAAAATCTTGATACAGTAAAAAGACTTTTGATAAAGAATTCCCCCCAAAATGCTGATGGATGTGTCTATATGATTCCTTGTAAAATTTGCGATAAAGTTTATTACGGTCAAACTGGTAAAAATCTCGAACTAAGATTAAAACAACATAAATATAGCATTAGAACTGGACAAAATTCCAATGCTCTATTTATTCATGTAAGAGATTTTAACCATCCAATTGATTTTCAAAAAGTTGAGAAAGTAGTATCAAGCAAGTCCATGGTCGACAGGAATATAATTGAATCTTGTTTCATAAAAAGCAGTTTTGACAATAATATGAATATTTCCTTTGGTTTATATAAATTAGATCCATTTATAATTAATAGAATTTGGGAAGAATTTAATAGTACATTGGACAAATAATAATTTTTAAAGTTTCTTATTTCTTGGATAGAATAGTTTGTTGGTGGGTTGTATGAAGGACCTGTCTAGTTCGGCCGGTGGGCCTGTTGTCTCACGTCAGGTGTTTCGTTGTTGTGGGATCTGATAGTGAGGTGTGGGCTACCCCTTTATATACCTTCCTTTGATGCTTTACTTTCATTGTTCCTTGATAATGTGAGTAGTCACGAAAGCGCTTGGAACTTCTCTACTCTTTCACAGTGGTTGTTTTGCATATTCTGAAATCACCTGTTTACTGTGATCTTATTGCATATATATATATATATATATATATATATATATATATATATATATATATATATATATATATATATATATATATATATATATATATATATATATATATATATCAACACAAAACCTGAAGAAAAAAAAATCTCGAACCTAAATTTTTAAGAAGAAAATCGAGAGGATAAAAAAAAATTATGTTACTTAGAGCGAGCGATAGATATAAAAAGTTGAAAAAAGGTGAAATAGACTATTTTACAACGCGGTCTGAGGTATATTGAGGGATTCAAAATTACGTATAAAACCGCAACTTCAGTCTCGCCTTGTTAAAGTGGACGACCGGAACTACGTCACCACCTCCGCCGCCGCCGCCGCCGCCGCCGCCGCCGCCGCCGCCGCCGCCGCCACCACTTAAAAAAAGTGGCAACTTCCACTTCTTCACTCTTGAGGGCGGAAAAAAACGCCTTTTCTGACATATTTTTTTTAATTTAAGAAAATTCCTGTTTATCTCTCAAGTTAGCAGTAGTAACGGAGTCTACCTGGCACCTCTCTCTCTCTCTCTCTCTCTCTCTCTCTCTCTCTCTCTCTCTCTCTCTCTCTCTCCTAACCGACTTTAAAGCCAACTTTCATTGTCTTAATGTGAAAATATTCTGGTACCACGTGACCAGCACAGCCTATGACGTCACGGTCTGAACTTTTAATATTGTTTCTGTTTCTTTTGGGTTTTATTATTATTTTTATTATGATTATTACTACTACTATTATGAGAATTATTACTATTATAATAATTATTATCATAATTATCATTATAATTTCCATCTTTATTATTATTATTATTATTATGAATATTAATATTTTGATGATTATTATTTTATTATTACTACTACTGTTATAATAATTATGATTATTATCATTATAATTATCATTTTATTATTATGATTATTTCAAGACACAGGTAGTATCCCACCCAGGCAGGTGACCTAAAAACACAATCCAAAAAATTCTCTTTGCATGTTGTCAGTAATTTATACAGGATAAGGGGGCTACTACCCCCTTGCTCCCGGCATTATTATTATTATTATTATTATTATTATTATTATTATTATTATTATTATTATTATTATTATTAAGAGCAATATTATTATTGTTGTTTTGTTTTTGTTGTTGCTGTTGTTACTGTTGTTGTTGTTGTTGCTGTTGTTGTTGTTGTTACTGTTGTTGTTGTTGTTGTTGTTGTTGTTGTTGTTGTTGTTGTTGTTGTTGTTGTTGTTGTTGTTGCAGTATCAGGTGTGTTGATGGATGAGTTAGAGTGACAAGTCAGTTTTAAAAACAAGATGTTTAACTAATGGTATCAGCATCAATGTGTGAGAGAGAGAGAGAGAGAGAGAGAGAGAGAGAGAGAGAGAGAGGCGGGGAGGATATTAGAAAGATACAGGAGAAAGAGAGAATAAGTGAAAAACAAATAAGGATACAGAACTGACATGAATACTTTCTCTGTGAGTGGGGGTAGGGGAAGTTGTGAGTGGAGGTAGGAGGGAAATGAGTGGGGGTAGGGGAAGTTGTGAGTGGAGGTAGGGGGGAAATGAGTGGGGCTAGGGGAAGCTGTGAGTGAAGGTAGGAGAGGAGTGGGGGTAGGGGAAGTTATGAGTGGGAGTAGGAACGAAGTGAGTGGGACGTAGTGGAAGTTGAGTGGGGGTAGGAGAGAAGCGAGTGGGGGCAGGGAAAGTTGTGAGATGGGGTAGGAGAGATATGATAGGGACAAGGAAGAGGTGAGAAGGGGAAGGAGAGGAAGAACTGGAGGTACAGAAAACATGGGAAAGGAGAGAGGAGGTAGAGGAAGGGGAGAGGGAACAGGGGAAGGGAAGAAGGAGCAGTGGAAAGGGAGAGCGGGGCCACGGAAAGTGAAGAGGGAGCAGGGGAAGGGGAGATGGATCAGGGGAAGGGGAGTGAGAGCAGGGGAGGGGATCTCATAATGGAACAAGTCACTCTAGTCAAGTTCAGTGTTTCTGAGTAAGTCCTTCATCCTCTCAAACTGACGTCAGTTCTCCTTTCTTTTAAAAGAATTAATAACTACAACGAGTATATATATATATATATATATATATATATATATATATATATATATATATATATATATATATATATATATATATATATATATAAGAACATAAGAACATAAGAACGAAGGAACACTGCAGAAGGCCTACTGGCCCATGCGAGGCAGGTCCAAGTCCCTACCGGCTTAAGCCAATGCACCCAACCTAGTCAGGTCAGGTCACATTGACTTAAGGGAGGAACACGGCAACCGACCTGTTAGCACAAGCTATCAGGTCTAACTCACACCCACCCACATCTACTCATGTATTTATCCAACCTATTTTTAAAGCTACACAACGTTCTGGCCTCTATAACGGTACTTGGGAGTTTGTTCCACTCATCCACAACTCTATTACCAAACCAGTACTTTCCTATATCCCTCCTGAATCTGAATTTTTCCAACTTAAAACCATTGCTGCGAGTCCTGTCTAGGCTAGATATTTTCAGCACACTATTTACATCCCCTTTATTTATTCCTGTCTTCCACTTATAAACCTCAATCATATCCCCCCTAATTCTACGTCTTTCTAGAGAGTGCAGTTTCAGGGCCCTTAGTCTATCCTCATAGGGAAGGTTTCTGATACATGGGATCATCTTTGTCATCCTCCTTTGTACATTTTCCAGAGAATTTATATCCATTCTGTAATACGGTGACCAAAACTGTGCAGCATAATCTAAATGAGGCCTAACCAAGGATGTATAGAGTTGAAGAACAACCTGAGGACTCCTATTATTTATGCTTCTTGATATGAAGCCAAGGATTCTATTAGCTTTATTGCGAACACTTATGCACTGTTGTCTTGGTTTCAGATTACTGCTAACCAGAACTCCTAAATCTTTTTCGCAATCCGTAATATTAAGATCTACATTATTTAGTTTATATGTGGCATGGTTATTGTCCTGTCCAACATTTAGAACTTTGCATTTGTCTATATTAAACTGCATCTGCCACTTCTCCGACCACTGCATCAGTCTATTCAAATCTTCCTGGAGTGCTCGAATGTCCTCGTCAGAATGAATTCGACGGCCTATTTTGGTGTCATCGGCAAACTTGCCGATGTCGCTCTTTATGCCCTCATCTATGTCGTTTATGTAGATTGTGAACAGCAGGGGGCCCAACACTGACCCCTGTGGAACACCGCTCGTGACGCTTCCCCACTCTGATTTCTCCCCATTTATGCAAACTCTCTGCTGCCTATTTGTCAACCATGCCTCTATCCAGGAAAAAATTTCTCCTCCTATTCCATGTGCTTTAATTTTCCTCAATAGTCTCTGATGTGGGACCCTGTCAAAAGCCTTACTGAAGTCCATATACACAATATCATATTCGTTACCATGATCTACCTCCTCAAATACCTTAGTGAAAAAAGTTAATAAATTCGTAAGGCAGGAACGTCCCTTTGTAAAACCATGCTGAGATTCGTTGATTAATTTATGCTTTTCAAGGTGGCTACGAACTGCCTCGGCAATTATTGATTCCATAAATTTTCCCACTATGGAGGTTAGGCTTATTGGTCTATAGTTCGAAGCTAAGGACCTGTCACCTGTTTTGAAAATAGGTATCACATTTGCCATTTTCCACTTATCTGGCACCATGCCAGTTTGTAGTGATATGTTGAAAAGATTAGCCAAAGGTGTGCTAAGCTCCTCTTTACATTCCTTTAGAACCCTTGCATACAGTTCATCAGGGCCTGGGGATTTGTTAGGTTTTAATTTATCTATTTGCCTAAGGACCATGTCACTTGTGACCCTAATAGTGCACAGTTTATTATCGTCCTGTTCTACATAATTTATCATTACTGGAATATCACTGGTATCCTCCTGTGTAAAAACTGAGAGGAAGTATGTGTTAAAAATTCTACACATTTCCTTATCACTGTCAGTGAGCTGACCCGAGGAACTTTTGAGTGGGCCTATCTTGTCCCTGATCTTACTTCTGTATACCTGAAAGAATCCTTTTGGGTTAGTCTTCGATTCTCTTGCAACTTTAACCTCATAATCTCTTTTTGCTTTTCTAATTCCCTTTTTTATTTCTCTCTTTAACTGAATATATCGATTTCTTAATTGCCCCTCTCCTCTTTTGATTTGCCTATATATGCCTCTCTTTTGACCAATCAGATATTTTAATCTATTGTTCATCCATTTAGGATCATTTTTGTTTGATCTGATTTCCCTATTTGGAACATAATTTGACTGAGCAGCTAGAACTATGCCCTGGAAAGCATCATATCGGCAACCATCACCACCTACCTGACCCCTAGTCAGGTCATTCCAGTTCAGCCCACCTAAGTAATTTTTCAGTCCTATGAAATCAGCCAAGCGAAAGTCAGGGACGGAGACTTGATTGCCATTATTAGGGGAATTCCATGATATGTTAAAACTGAGTGATTTGTGATCACTCTCCCCAAGCTCATCATTAACCTCAAGATTATTAATTAGTGTTTCCCTACTGGCAAGAACCAAGTCAAGGAGGTTATTTCCCCTAGTTGGCTCTGTCACAAACTGTTTTAAAAAACAATCCTGGATCGTATCAAGAAAGTCACCCGACTCTAAATTTCCTGTCAAATTGCTCCAGTCAATCTGTCTATAGTTGAAATCTCCCATTAGCACAACATTTTCGTATGTAGATGCCTTACGAATTTCGTCCCATAGAAGTTTACTGCACTCCCTATCAAGATTTGGGGCCCTGTAAATCACACCCAAAATTAGTTTTTCTCGGCCCTCGAGAAGCTGTAACCAAACAGATTCAGTGGCTGACGCTTCTAATTTAATATCTTGTCTAACACAACAATTTAAATTGTCTCTGACATACATCGCTACTCCACCACCTTTCCTGTTGACCCTGTCAGTGTGGAATAATTTATAGCCTTGTATGTGACATTCAGATGGCATCTCTCTATCTTTCAGATTGAGCCAGGTCTCTGTTATAGCAATAATATCTATGTTTCCTGCACTTGCAATTAATCTTAGCTCATCTATCTTATTTCTAACACTCCTGCTATTAGTATAGTAAACCTTAAGGGAGCTAGTCCCTTGCTGCCCTCTGCTGTCCCCCTTTGTTTTCTGACCTGTTCTATTGTCTTTATTTATAACTTCATGCTGAATGCCTTTTATACATTTACTGTTTCCAACCCTAGTGTTGCAACCTGCTTGTTTCCCACACACACCCATACCTCTATCTTCCATCAGTTTAAAATCATAGGCATTTCACCAATGGCCTTCTCAATCGAGTCTGCAAGTGCTACCACCCCTGCCCCAGAGAGATGAACCCCATCCCTTGCATACATATCATGTTTGCCATAAAAGTTGTTCCAGTTGTCAATGAATGGGATTGCAAGTTCCTTGCAGTATCTGTCTAGCCAGCAATTTACACCAATTGCCCTAGACAACCATTCATTTCCTACTCCCCTTCTAGGCAAGATGCTACATATGATTGGGATCCCTCCCTTAGACTTAATGAAATCTATAGCTGACCTGTACTTATCTAGCAGCTCTTCTCTCCTACCCTTCCCAATATCATTTCCACCAGCACTGAGACAGATAATGGGCTTGTTCCCATTACCTGACATGATATTATCCAGTCTGTTGACAATGTCCCCAACACCAGCTCCAGGGAAGCACACTCTATCTCTCATCTTCTTATTCCTATTACAAAAAGCACGGTCAACATATCTTACCTGAGAGTCACCAACCACAAGAATGCGCTTACCTTCATTAGCAGGGGCAGTAGTACCCTTACCTTCACTGGCCACTGAAGTACATTCATCCTGGAGAACAGAGAAGCGATTTCCTACCTTCAGATCTTCACTCTTAACTTTCCTTACTCTGATGCGCCTCCCATTACTGTGAACAACTCGCCACTTGTAGCAGGTGCTGGGCTGCACCTCACTGCTGGTACCCGTTGCTACCTCCCCACCTACAGCCTCCTCACAGTGAGAGACAGACTGCACCTCACTGCTAGAAGCCTCATTCCCCACATCTCCAACCACCTCACACTCTCTCCCAGGCCCATTGAGGTGGACCTTCAGCCTCCTAATCTCCTCCTGGAGAAGCAAGACCTCCTCCTTCAACTCTCCAAACTCAGTTTTTAAAACACTGCAGAAGCAAGCCATGCTTTGTAACCGTCCACGCTAATCCCCATATATATATGTATATATATGTATATATATATATGTATATATATATATATGTATATATCTATATATATATATATATATATATATATATATATATATATATATATATATATATATATATATATATATTTGAAACAAAAACGGTATAGATGTGACTTGAAACCTTAATGACTCACATGCAGAGACAGTTTTTCAAACCTAACACCCTAAGGGAAAAAAAATTAAATATATCTAACTTTAATATATTTCTCAGTTATTGTTTTTTCTCCTTTTGTTCTCATTCATCATTCTGATCTCATCCTCAAACTTCTCCTCTCCAGTACTGAACAAATTATCGGGCCATAAGAGTGTGCTCAACTGAGGTTAATCACTCAGTCAACTCCATGTGGAAAACTCTGAAAAAATCAAATTGTTTTCTTTCGTATATGAGAACAAACTATCAGCTATAATTAAATTCTTTTTAAGTCAATTACGAACGCTGATAAAAGAAGCATATAAATAACAACGTAAACACACTAACAAATTACCTCTTTACTGTCAAGTCATACTGATATATATTTTGTTTATTTGGTCATAACTGACCATCTCTGTTAGGACCAAGAACACATCCGGTTCTTAAATCTCCGATGGATGTTTACAACTTGAAATACAATAACATGTTTTGGCTTACTTTCTCCTATTAAATGCAGGTGTAGCAGCAGTTTGGTTTAAAAGTGTGATAATTTACGTGTTTTAGCTAAATAATGAAGTCGACATCCTTGCAACCACATGATGTCAAAGTAGCGCTTTACTAAGAGCATGGCAACTCAGTAGACAGACGGGGCCAGGAGCTACGACTCGACCCCTTTCAACCACACTAAAGTGTGAAACTCTGTGGCAAAACGTGCAATGTAAACGTAAGAAACAATATTTATTCGCGTACAAATCACAGAATACTGGAACAAATTACTCTTCGAAGAATTTGCAAATGTAATACATTACTTTTAAAATGGTGGGTTAAATTGCAGATAAAAAGAATAAATTATATTTAATGAGTTATTAGAGGCAGACTAATCAATTCTTTTATTTTAGAGTATACAGAAAAATGTTGTTGTTGACAGTGATGTGAGGTACAGGAGGTGAGTACACGAAGTGTGTGGTACACGAGGTACACGAGAAGTGTGTGTGGTACACGAGGTACACAAGGAGTGTGTGTGGTACACGAGGTACACGAGAAGTGTGTGTGGTACACGAGGTACACGAGAAGTGTGTGTGGTACACGAGGTACACAAGGAGTGTGTGTGGTACACGAGGTACACAAGGAGTGTGTGTGGTACACGAGGTACACGAGAAGTGTGTGTGGTACACGAGGTACACAAGGAGTGTGTGTGGTACACGAGGTACACGAGAAGTGTGTGTGGTACACGAGGTACACAAGGAGTGTGTGTGGTACACGAGGTACACGAGAAGTGTGTGTGGTACACGAGGTACACAAGGAGTGTGTGTGGTACACGAGGTACACAAGGAGTGTGTGGTACACGAGGTACACAAGGAGTGTGTGGTACACGAGGTACACAAGGAGTGTGTGGTACACGAGGTACACAAGGAGTGTGTGGTACACGAGGTACACAAGGAGTGTGTGGTACACGAGGTACCCAAGTAACACAAACATAACCTTACGTGTAACATTTTCAATACCGATATATTTCTTTCCACATACATTTTACTGCCGGCAATTAGAGCATGAAGGAGTTGAAAGTGTGAGGAGGGAATTTTAGATTTTCCCAGCGAAGTGCCTAGTTTACTGTGCACGCCACATTCATCCTGTGCGCGAGAGCGTATGCATTACACAAAAGACCTAGGAATTAGGCCCCAAAAGGGTTAACAGGAGCACATCTGAATTTATATCTACAGTTGATTTATCTACGGCAAGCAAATTTAAAAAAACATGTATAATATGTCGGGTATTTTATTTTGATTAATAAAATATATCTTGACATACCACATAGGATATTATACTATATGTTCTTCAATAAGTGGACAATAGCGCACATAGTGTTGAAGATAGTGACCATAGAGATGGCCACATACATTTTGATTAGTCTGATCATTCATGTGTCTGGAAAACTGCCATTATTCTTATTATTATAATCAAGGGGGAAGCGCTGAACCCGGAGGATTATACAGCGCCTGGGAGGGCGGGGGGAGATGTGGAAGGCATTCAGGCTTAATTCAGGGAACTGGAGCACAGATCCAATTCTCTAAATCAAGAGCCCCTCACCAACATCAAGGAACCTTCCTTGAGGGGGAAAAAGTGCCAGAAGTACTTGTAATCAAGCCTAAACCTGGCTACTGCAACATCATAGTGAACGATAGATCTACTTAGGCTTCTAACTGCACTCCTGTAACATTCACTTTCATTATTTAATTCTCCTAATATTATTCTTCATGCTAGACACAGACCAACCAAAGTTATATTCTACATTTTCCTTCAGTATACTGTTTTGACTAACATATTAACTTTATCATGAAAGCGTAATGCAATGTAATGAAATCCATAACAATTGTATATTAATTCTCTTTTCTGGAATTTTTGAGTATCTGTACCTGGCTTCTCCAACGAGAATGCTTTTGAGAGTTATTATGTGAGCCAAAAGGCTTCATTGATGACGAGGGGGAGGCAAAGTGGAGTGCCCTCTGCCCATGAGATGGAGGTTAACCTTGCCAAGTAACCCTGTCAAGTAACCTTTTACTCTGCCAAGAGGTTGGTAACATTGTATCTTATCCTAAGGCAAACTTTCCGATTTGGCACCACTGTACGAGGGGATATACCATTGTACGAGGGAATATGCCACTGTAAGGGGGGGGTTATAACACTATAAGAGAAGGGAAACCACTGTAAGAGGGGTATACCACTGCACGAGGAGGTATACCACTGTACGAGGAGGTATACCACTGCACGAGGAGGTATGCCACTGTACGGGGGAGATGGAAGATAAAATATATAATGATATGGTAAGACTCTTCTCTCCCTCTCCTTCCCTCTTCCCTCACAGCCGTTCCTCTTTCTCCTTCCCAACATTCCTTACAACCTTTCCTAACAAGATCATTGTATGAAAGATGGCATTACTCATTATAACTAACATGAACACTATTATTGCTACTCATTATTATTATTATTATTATTATTATTATTATTATTATTATTATTATTATTGTTATTATCTTTACACCGTTAACTACCTTAATTGATTACTGGATTAGCAGGTCCTATGATGAGAAGGACACCAGGTCAATGTTTGTATAGGACACACACACACACACACACACACACACACACACACACACACACATACACACACACACACACACACACTGGCCCTTGGGGCCAGCGATCATGTGGTTTTAAGCTTCGAATACACAGTAGAGCTACAAGTGGAGGGGGAAGCAGGAAGGCCAGGACGAATGAAGCCAAACTACAAGAAAGGGGACTACACAGGAATGAGGAACCTCCTAAACGGGGTTCAGTGGGACAGAGAACTGGCAGGGAAGATGATGGAATATGTAACAACAATGTGCAAGGAGGCTGAGGAGAGGTTTGTATCCAAGGGTAACAGTAATAATGAAAAAGCCAGGATGAGCCCATGGTTCACCCAAAGGTGCAGGGAGGCAAAAACCAAGTATGCTAGGGAATGGAAGAAATATAGAAGGCAAAGGACCCAGGACAATAAGGAGAACAGTCGTAGAGCCAGAAATGATTATGCACAGATAAGAAGGGAGGCCCAACGACAATATGAAAACAACATAGCAGCGAAAGCCAAATCTGACCCGAAGCTGTTATACAGCCACATCAGGAGGAAAACAACAGTCAAGGACCAGGTAATCAGGCTAAGGAAGGAAGGAGGAGAGACAACAAGAAACGACCGTGAAGTATGTGAGGAACTCGACAAGAGATTCAAAGAAGTGTTCACAGAGGAGACAGAAAGGGCTCCAGAAAGACGGAGAGGTGGGGCACACCACCAAGTGCTGGACACAGTACACACAACCGAGGAAGAAGTGAAGAGGCTTCTGAGTGAGCTACATACCTCAAAGGCAATGGGACCGGATAACATCTCTCCATGGATCCGGAGAGAGGGAGCAGAGGCGCTATGTGTACCCCTAACAACAATATTCAACACATCTATCGAAACAGGGAGATTGCCTGAGGCATGGAAGACAGCAAATGTAGTCCCAATCTTTAAAAAAGGAGACAGACATGAAGCACTGAACTACAGACCAGTGTCACTGACATGTATAGTATGCAAAGTCATGGAGAAGATCATCAGGGAAAGAGTGGTGGAACACCTAGAAAGGAATGATCTCATCAACAGCAGCCAACATAGTTTCAGAGACGGGAAATCCTGTGTCACAAACCTACTAGAGTTCTGTGACATGGTGACAGCAGTAAGACAAGAGAGAGAGAGGGGTGGGTGGATTGCATTTTCTTGGACTGCAAGAAGTCGTTTGACACAGTTCCACACAAGACATTAGTGCAAAAACTGGAGGACCAAGCAGGGGTAACAGGGAAGGCACTACAATGGATCAAGGAATACTTGTCAGGAAGACAGCAGCGAGTCACGGGCGCCTGCGACCAGCGGGGTCCCACAGGGGTCAGTCCTAGGACCAGTGCTGTTTCTGGTATTTGTGAACGACATGACGGAAGGAATAGACTCCGAAGTGTCCCTGTTTGCAGATGACGTGAAGTTGATGAGAAGAATTCATTCGATCGAAGACCAGGCAGAACTGCAAAGGGATCTGGACAGGCTGCAGACCTGGTCCAGCAATCGGCTCCTGGAGTTCAACCCCACCAAGTGCAAAGCCATGATGATTGAGGAAGGGCAAAGAAGACCGCAGACGGAGTACACTCTAGGGGGCCAGAGACTACAAACCTCACTCAAGGAAAAAGATCTTGGTGTGAGTATAACACCAGGCACATCTCCTGAAGCGCACATCAACCAAATAACTGCTGCAGCAAATGGGCGCCTAGAAAACCTCAGAACAGCATTCTGACATCTCAATAAGGAATCGTTCAGGACCCTGTACACCGTGTACGTTAGGCCCATATTGGAGTATGCGGCACCAGTTTGGAACCCACACCTAGCCAACACGTAAAGAAACTAGAGAAAGTGCAAAGGTTTGCAACAAGACTAGTCCCAGAGCTAAGAGGTACGTCCTACGAGGAGAGGTTAAGGGAAATCAACCTGACAACACTAGAGGACAGGAGAGATAGGGGGGACATGATAACGACATACAAAATACTGAGAGGAATTGACAAGGTGGACAAAGGATGTTCCAGAGATTGGACACAGTGACAAGGGGGCACAGTTGGAAGCTGAAGACACAGATGAATCACAGGGATGTTAGGAAGTATTTCTTCAGCCACAGAGTAGTCAGGAAGTGGAATAGTTTGGGAAGCGATGTAGTGGAGGCAGGATCCATACATAGCTTTAAGCAGAGGTATGATAAAGCTCACGGTTCAGGGAGAGTGACCTAGTAGCGACCAGTGAAGAGGCGGGGGCCAGGAGCTAGGACTCGACCCCTGCAACCTCAACTAGGTGAGTACAATTAGGTGAGTATACACACCATGTATACCATCTTGGTCCATCAAACACACTAGCAACATCCACACTGTTTTTGTTAGTGGGTTTGAGAAGGACTTAGTATGGGTCAGTAGGCCTCCTGCAGTGTTCCTCCTTTTTTTTAAACTAGCACCTCACCCCACAATCACCACCACCACCCCCACACCCCTACCCCCCCCCACACCCCTACCACCCCCCCACACCCCTACCACCCCCCACACCCCTACCACCACCCCCACAACCTACCACCCCCCACACCCCTACCACCACCTCCACATCCCTACCACCACCCCACACCCCTACCCCCCCACCCCCACACCCCTACCCCCCACACCCCTACCCCCCCACACCCCTACCACCACCCCCACACCACACACCTTCAACACCAGCATCAAAACAAACTGCCCCCAACCCCAATACCAGTGCCCTGGTTAGCTACCCCCCCTCAAGGAAGGTTCCTTGATGTTGGTGAGGGGCTCTTGATTTAGGGAATTGGATCTGAGCTCCAGTTCCCCGAATTAAGCCTGAATGCCTTCCACATCCCCCCCCCAGGCGCTGTATAATCCTCCGGGTTTAGCGCTTCCCCCTTGATTATAATAATAATAATGGTTAGCTACCCACTCGCACAACACCCCCCACCATCAACCTCCAACCCACCCCATTAACCCACATTCCTCCCACCTTGAAATCACCGCATTACACGTCTATGACAGGTCACTAAACACGTCTATGACAGGTCACTAAATCCTCACAGAACAAGAAAAGTCTTCGGCTTCTAACCAATATTTTTTTTTGTTTCTCCACGATCCCTTAAGGGAGGTTCCTTGATGCTGGTCAGGGGCTCTTGATCTAGGGAACTAGATCTGTGCTCCTGTTCCCTGAATTATCCCGCCCCCTCAGGAGCTGTATAATCCCTACGGGTTTAGCTCTCCCCATGATGATAATGATAATAATAATAATAATAATAATAATAATAATAATAATAATAATAAGAAGAAGAAGAAGAAGAAGAAGAAGAAGAAGAAGAAGAAGAAGAAGAAAAATATTTCTCCAGGAACTGACCATCAATGCTCTTAAAACTATCAAGAACCATTAAGGTTCTTGACAGGTTTAAGAACCATTAAGGTTCTTGACAGGTTTAAGAACCATTAAGGTTCTTGACAGGTTTAAGAATCATTAAGGTTCTTGACAGGTTTAAGAACCATTAAGGTTCTTGACAGGTTTAAGAACCATTAAGGTTCTTGACAGGTTTAAGAACCAATAAGGTTCTTGACAGGTTTAAGAACCATTAAGGTTCTTGACAGGTTTAAGAACCATTAATGTTCTTGACAGGTTTAAGAACCATTAAGGTTCTTGACAGGTTTAAGAACCATTAAGGTTCTTGACAGGTTTAAGAACCATTAAGGTTCTTGAAACTATCAAGGCGCCCTAATGGAAACATGTCACAGTGACTTCCTTGGGTTAAGAAATGAAATAGAAGTGTATCGCTGGGGTTGTCATTGTTGCTGAGGTGTGTTGGATCATGTCATTGTTGCTGAGGTGTGTTGGATCATGTCATTGTTGTTGAGGTGTGTTGGATCATGTCATTGTTGCTGAGGTGTGTTGGATCATGTCATTGTTGCTGAGGTGTGTTGGGTCATGTCATTGTTGCTGAGGTGTGTTGGATCATGTCATTGTTGCTGAGGTGTGTTGGATCATGTCATTGTTGCTGAGGTGTGTTGGATCATGTCATTGTTGCTGAGGTGTGTTGGATCATGTCATTGTTGCTGAGGTGTGTTGGATCATGTCATTGCTGCTGAGGTGTGTTGGATCATGTCATTGTTGCTGAGGTGTGTTGGATCATGTCATTGTTGCTGAGGTGTGTTGGATCATGTCATTGTTGCTGAGGTGTGTTGGATCATGTCATTTTTGCTGAGGTGTGTTGGATCATGTCATTGCTGCTGAAGTGTGTTGGATCATGTCATTATTGCTGAGGTGTGTTGGATCATGTCATTGTTGCTGAGGTGTGTTGGATCATGTCATTGTTGCTGAGGTGTGTTGGATCATGTCATTGTTGCTGAGGTGTGTTGGATCATGTCATTGTTGCTGAGGTGTGTTGGATCATGTCATTGTTGCTGAGGTGTGTTGGGTCATGTCATTGTTGCTGATGTGTGTTGGGTCATGTCATTGTTGCTGAGGAGTGTTGGATCATGTCATTGTTGCTGAAGTGTGTTGGATCATGTCATTGTTGCTGAGGTGTGTTGGATCATGTCATTGTTGCTGAGGTGTGTTGGATCATGTCATTGCTGCTGAAGTGTGTTGGATCATGTCATTGTTGCTGAGGTGTGTTGGATCATGTCATTGCTGCTGAAGTGTGTTGGATCATGTCATTGTTGCTGAGGTGTGTTGGGTCATGTCATTGTTGCTGAGGTGTGTTGGATCATGTCATTGTTGCTGAGGTGTGTTGGGTCATGTCATAGTTGGTGAGGTGTGTTGGGTCATGTCATTGCTGCTGAAGTGTGTTGGATCATGTCATTTTTGCTGAGGTGTGTTGGATCATGTCATTGCTGCTGAAGTGTGTTGGATCATGTAATTTTTGCTGAGGTGTGTTGGATCATGTCATTGCTGCTGAAGTGTGTTGGATCATGTCATTGTTGCTGAGGTGTGTTGGATCATGTCATTGTTGCTGAGGTGTGTTGGATCATGTCATTGTTGCTGAGGTGTGTTGGGTCATGTCATAGTTGGTGAGGTGTGTTGGGTCATGTCATAGTTGGTGAGGTGTGTTGGGTCATGTCATAGTTGGTGAGGTGTGTTGGGTCATGTCATAGTTGGTGAGGTGTGTTGGGTCATGTCATAGTTGGTGAGGTGTGTTGGATCATGTCATTGTTGCTGAGGTGTGTTGGGTCATGTCATAGTTGGTGAGGTGTGTTGGATCATATCATTGTTGCTGAAGTGTGTTGGATCATGTCATTGTTGCTGAGGTGTGTTGGATCATGTCATTGTTGCTGAGGTGTGTTGGATCATGTCATTGTTGCTGAGGTGTGTTGGGTCATGTCATAGTTGGTGAAGTGTGTTGGGTCATGTCATTGTTGCTGAGGTGTGTTGGATCATGTCATTGTTGCTGAGGTGTGTTGGATCATGTCACTGTTGCTGAGATGTGTTGGGTCATGTCATAGTTGGTGAGGTGTCAGTGTTGCACTTGTGTCATGGTCATCAACTTGTATGCCATCAATGCTGTGACGTTTTCCCATCTGTGTGCCATCAATACCATTGCAAAACAAATATTGTACATGTGTTGTTAACCAAGCATATATATTGAAAATACTACTTATTTAGCGGACGTGGCGGGACGCAAAAAAAAAAAAAAAACTATACACATACACATACAGAAATCACAAATGAAAAAAAACACTGGATTTAAAGATAGAGTAGAAGAATATCACCCAGACGTAATAGCAATAACAGAGACCAAACTAATACTACTGCTGCTGCTATTACTACCACCGTTACTACTACTACTACTACTACTACTACTACTACTACTACTACTACTACTACTACTACTGCTGCTCCTGCTGTAAGTACTACTACCACCAATAATAATAATAATTTGTTAGATAAATGTCCTTACACAGAGATACAATTTACTTAGAGTGTGGGACACACGCGTACTATGCGCATAAATTTTAACGTTGCCAGGGTTTACCCAGACAACCCGCTGCCAGACGTGTAGCGCTGGTTTTGTTTAAGCTTTCATTTTTGTTTGTGGTTCAATACACGTCGTAATAGTTCTACCTAATTCAACCTAAGTAAAAACTACGCTTGCCAAGACCGTACGAAACTGAAGCGTGCGAAAACCAACGCTGCAGAACAGAGAATTATTCGAAATGTAATAATGATATTTAACACTGCTGGGAATTATATGTACTTATATAACTCTGCTGGGAATTATATACACTTATATAACACTGCTGGGAATTATATACACTTATATAACTCTGCTGGGAATTATATACACTTATATAACACTGCTGGGAATTATATACACTTATATAACACTGCTGGGAATTATATACACTTATATAACTCTGCTGGGAATTATATACACTTATATAACACTGCTGGGAATTATACGTATTAATATAACAATCCTTTAAATTATATTCTCTTATACTCTATAAGAAACAAAACAAACAGTAACACACTGAAACAAACAGTAACACACTGAAACAAACAATAACACACTGAAACAAGCAGCAACACACTGAAACAAACAGTAACACACTGAAACAAACAGTAACACACTGAAACAAACAGTAACACACTGAAACAAACAGTAACACACTGAAACAAACAATAACACACTGAAACAAACAGTAACACACTGAAACAAACAGTAACACACTGAAACAAACAGTAACACACTGAAACAAACAGTAACACACTGAAACAAACAGTAACACACTGAAACAAGCAGCAACACACTGAAACAAACAGTAACACACTGAAACAAACAGTAACACACTGAAACAAACAGTAACACACTGAAACAAACAGTAACACACTGAAACAAACAGTAACACACTGAAACAAGCAGCAACACACTGAAACAAACAGTAACACACTGAAACAAACAGTAACACACTGAAACAAACAGTAACACACTGAAACAAACAAGAACCCACTGAAACAAACAAGAACCCACTGAAAGAAACTAGAACCCACTGAAAGAAACTAGAACCCACTGAAAGAAACTAGAACCCACTGAAAGAAACTAGAACCCACTGAAAGAAACAAGAACCCACTGAAAGAAACTAGAACCCACTGAAACAAACAATAACACACTGAAACAAACAGTAACACACTGAAACAAACAGTAACACACTGAAACAAACAGTAACACACTGAAACAAACAGTAACACACTGAAACAAACAGTAACACACTGAAACAAACAGTAACACACTGAAACAAACAGTAACACACTGAAACAAACAGTAACACACTGAAACAAACAGTAACACACTGAAACAAGCAGCAACACACTGAAACAAACAGTAACACACTGAAACAAACAGTAACACACTGAAACAAGCAGCAACACACTGAAACAAACAGTAACACACTGAAACAAACAGTAACACACTGAAACAAGCAGCAACACACTGAAACAAACAGTAACACACTGAAACAAGCAGCAACACACTGAAACAAACAGCAACACACTGAAACAAACAGTAACACACTGAAACAAGCAGCAACACACTGAAACAAACAGCAACACACTGAAACAAACAGTAACACACTGAAACAAGCAGCAACACACTGAAACAAACAGTAACACACTGAAACAAACAGTAACACACTGAAACAAGCAGCAACACACTGAAACAAACAGTAACACACTGAAACAAGCAGCAACACACTGAAACAAACAGTAACACACTGAAACAAACAGTAACACACTGAAACAAGCAGCAACACACTGAAACAAACAGTAACACACTGAAACAAGCAATAACACACTGAAACAAGCAATAACACACTGAAACAAGCAATAACACACTGAAACAAGCAATAACACACTGAAACAAGCAGCAACACACTGAAACAAGCAATAACACACTGAAACAAGCAATAACACACTGAAACAAGCAATAACACACTGAAACAAGCAATAACACACTGAAACAAGCAGCAACACACTGAAACAAGCACTAACACACTGAAACAAACAGTAACACACTGAAACAAGCAGCAACACACTGAAACAAACAGTAACACACTGAAACAAGCAGCAACACACTGAAACAAACAGTAACACACTGAAGCAAACAGTAACACACTGAAACAAACAGTAACACACTGAAACAAACAGTAACACACTGAAACAAGCAGCAACACACTGAAACAAACAGTAACACACTGAAACAAGCAGCAACACACTGAAACAAACAGTAACACACTGAAACAAGCAGCAACACACTGAAACAAACAGTAACACACTGAAACAAGCAGCAACACACTGAAACAAACAGTAACACACTGAAACAAGCAGCAACACACTGAAACAAACAGTAACACACTGAAACAAACAGTAACACACTGAAACAAACAGTAACACACTGAAACAAACAGTAACACACTGAAACAAGCAGCAACACACTGAAACAAACAGTAACACACTGAAACAAGCAGCAACACACTGAAACAAACAGTAACACACTGAAACAAACAGTAACACACTGAAACAAGCAGCAACACACTGAAACAAACAGTAACACACTGAAACAAACAGTAACACACTGAAACAAACAGTAACACACTGAAACAAACAGTAACACACTGAAACAAGCAGCAACACACTGAAACAAACAGTAACACACTGAAACAAGCAGTAACACACTGAAACAAGCAGCAACACACTGAAACAAACAGTAACACACTGAAACAAGCAGCAACATACTGAAACAAACAGTAACACACTGAAACAAGCAGCAACACACTGAAACAAACAGTAACACACTGAAACAAACAGTAACACACTGAAACAAGCAGCAACACACTGAAACAAACAGTAACACACTGAAACAAACAGTAACACACTGAAACAAGCAGCAACACACTGAAACAAACAGTAACACACTGAAACAAGCAGCAACACACTGAAACAAACAGTAACACACTGAAACAAGCAGCAACACACTGAAACAAACAGTAACACACTGAAACAAACAGTAACACACTGAAACAAACAGTAACACACTGAAACAAACAGTAACACACTGAAACAAGCAGCAACACACTGAAACAAACAGTAACACACTGAAACAAACAGTAACACACTGAAACAAACAGTAACACACTGAAACAAACAGTAACACACTGAAACAAGCAGCAACACACTGAAACAAACAGTAACACACTGAAACAAGCAGCAACACACTGAAACAAACAGTAACACACTGAAACAAGCAGCAACACACTGAAACAAACAGTAACACACTGAAACAAACAGTAACACACTGAAACAAGCAGCAACACACTGAAACAAACAGTAACACACTGAAACAAACAGTAACACACTGAAACAAGCAGCAACACACTGAAACAAACAGTAACACACTGAAACAAGCAGCAACACACTGAAACAAACAGTAACACACTGAAACAAGCAGCAACACACTGAAACAAACAGTAACACACTGAAACAAACAGTAACACACTGAAACAAACAGTAACACACTGAAACAAAAAGTAACACACTGAAACAAGCAGCAACACACTGAAACAAACAGTAACACACTGAAACAAACAGTAACACACTGAAACAAACAGTAACACACTGAAACAAACAGTAACACACTGAAACAAACAGTAACACACTGAAACAAACAGTAACACACTGAAACAAGCAGCAACACACTGAAACAAACAATAACACACTGAAACAAGCAGCAACACACTGAAACAAACAGTAACACACTGAAACAAGCAGCAACACACTGAAACAAACAATAACACACTGAAACAAGCAGCAACACACTGAAACAAACAGTAACACACTGAAACAAGCAGCAACACACTGAAACAAACAATAACACACTGAAACAAACAGTAACACACTGAAACAAACAGTAACACACTGAAACAAGCAGCAACACACTGAAACAAACAGTAACACACTGAAACAAACAGTAACACACTGAAACAAGCAGCAACACACTGAAACAAACAGTAACACACTGAAACAAGCAGCAACACACTGAAACAAACAGTAACACACTGAAACAAGCAGCAACACACTGAAACAAACAGTAACACACTGAAACAAACAGTAACACACTGAAACAAACAGTAACACACTGAAACAAACAGTAACACACTGAAACAAGCAGCAACACACTGAAACAAACAGTAACACACTGAAACAAACAGTAACACACTGAAACAAACAGTAACACACTGAAACAAACAGTAACACACTGAAACAAACAGTAACACACTGAAACAAACAGTAACACACTGAAACAAGCAGCAACACACTGAAACAAACAATAACACACTGAAACAAGCAGCAACACACTGAAACAAACAGTAACACACTGAAACAAGCAGCAACACACTGAAACAAACAATAACACACTGAAACAAACAGTAACACACTGAAACAAACAGTAACACACTGAAACAAGCAGCAACACACTGAAACAAACAGTAACACACTGAAACAAGCAGCAACACACTGAAACAAACAGTAACACACTGAAACAAGCAGCAACACACTGAAACAAACAATAACACACTGAAACAAACAGTAACACACTGAAACAAACAGTAACACACTGAAACAAACAGTAACACACTGAAACAAGCAGCAACACACTGAAACAAACAGTAACACACTGAAACAAACAGTAACACACTGAAACAAGCAGCAACACACTGAAACAAACAGTAACACACTGAAACAAGCAGCAACACACTGAAACAAACAGTAACACACTGAAACAAACAGTAACACACTGAAACAAACAGTAACACACTGAAACAAACAGTAACACACTGAAACAAGCAGCAACACACGGAACAGTAGCAGCAACACACGGAACAGTAGCAGCAACACACGGAACAGTAGCAGCAACACACGGAACAGTAGCAGCAACACACGGAACAGTAGCAGCAACACACGGAACAGTAGCAGGAACACACGGAACAGTAGCAGCAACACACGGAACAGTAGCAGCAACACACGGAACAGTAGCAGCAACACACAGAACAGTAGCAGCAACACACGGAACAGTAGCAGCAACACACGGAACAGTAGCAGCAACACACGGAACAGTAGCAGCAACACACGGAACAGTAGCAGCAACACACGGAACAGTAGCAGTAACACACGGAACAGTAGCACTAACCACACCCTCAGCCCAGCTTACACAAGTTACTATATCGTGAATATTAACTTTCGTATTCAGAATTTGCCTCCCTTCATTAATGCGAGGAATAATGAGGTATGACTGGAGTACAGTACCACCATAATGAGGTATGACTGGAGTACAGTACCACCATAATGAGGTATGACTGGAGTACAGTACCACCATAATGAGGTATGACTGGAGTACAGTACCACCAAAATTAGGTATGACTGGAGTACAGTACCACCATAATGAGGTATAGCTGGAGTATAGTACCACCATAATGAAGTATGACTGGAGTATAGTACCACCATAATGAGGTATGACTGGAGTATAGTACCACCATAATGAAGTATGACTGGAGTATAGTACCACCTTGGTAAGCACCATATATAGAACATCAACAACCTTGAATCTGTCTTACACAACCGCTGCACTACCAACACTCCTTCGACATACCGAACCACAAATAAAATTCCCATTAACTGGCGCTGTTGTTCTGTTTTTGTTAGCAGACCATCTCTAACACTTTACTGTCCATTATATTACGTCTTACTTTCTCAGAGACACAGGCACATTGGACGGTATCTCTTGTGTTGGCCCTTTTTATTATTATTGTACGTATTATTATTTTTTTATTATTATTGTACGTATTATTATTATTTTTTTATTATTATTGTACGTATTATTATTATTTTGTATTGTATTATTATTATTATTATCTGTTGGAGTGTGAGCAGGGTAATATTTAGTGAAGGGATTCAGGGAAACCGGTTATTTTCATATAGTCGGACTTGAGTCCTGGAAATGGGAAGTACAATGCCTGCACTTTAAAGGAGGGGTTTGGGATATTGGCAGTTTGGAGGGATATGTTGTGTATCTTTATACGTATATGCTTCTAAACTGTTGTATTGTGAGCACCTCTGCAAAAACAGTGATAATGTGTGAGTGTGGTGAAAGTGTTGAATGATGATGAAAGTATTTTCTTTTTGGGGATTTTCTTTCTTTTTTGGGTCACCCTGCCTCGGTGGGAGACGGCCGACTTGTTGAAAAAAAAATTATTATTATTATTATTATAATTATTATTATTATTATTATTATTATTATTATAATGCGTGTCAGAATGGGAATTTAATAAGTTTTGATCCAAGGAAGGGGAGAGTAGCTCTAATTTCTTGACTGGAGTTCTCCAGCAGCATCAAGGAAGATTCTAGCGTTGCCACATTCTAATAACGAGACTAGTTTTTTTAAAGCAAATTGGTAATGCGTTATCTAGTGTTGCATTGTTCAGGAGTATTGCTGTTGCAACTGCAATACTCGTCTTGACTCTTACTTTTATAGCCTAAATTTTTTAAGGGTGGACGGGTAAGCCAGCGGAAGGCCTCCGTCAGATGACCAAAACCTTACCTAACCTTACCTTTTTTTTTTAGGATAAAAATGATGGTATTTAAGATTCTGTTTGGTATAAACTGGTGTATAATGCACGCAGGAATTAATATGCGCAGGAAGATTTAAGCAACAAATACGATATTTGTATGCTTCTGTAAACACAGTGTTGGCTGTTACAGGAGGTTCTCAGTGCATAACTACACATGTAACCTGTCTACCACTGCTTCTCCTACTTACTACTACAACTGCTACTTCCACTACCAGCATTACCTTTACCATCTGTTCTCTACTTCTATCTTCCTCTTGCTGTCCCATTCCTGTTCCATTCTCCTATATATACTGACCCACTCACCTTCGTGTGTTAGTGTGACTTGTAAATGGTCCAAGTCGGATCGAAACGTCGTCATGAGCTCTTCTTTCCTATGTTCGGGTTGTGTATTGTTCCAGTCACGGTATTGTGTCTTTGTTCATCAGTATGTAACTTCTACACTCGTGAAAGTGTAGTAAGCTACTGGTCACAGTGTCAGAGTACTGGCGACCATACATGGCAGCCAAGAGAGCAACCCTCCTGCATACGGCAGCTGATTCATATCTGACTCCAAAGTAATGTTCATTTGCACTACAAGTCACTACCAGTGACTGCGCCCTCACGTGTTTTGCAACAACGGAGACACAAATTTAACTCTTTGTCTGAAGCATACTGTATGTTCTGACAAGGTCTAGCTCTTGGGTCATCAGTATCAGGTCTTCTGCTTTACGATACGTACAGTTTGCTGAGAGGTTTCTTCTCCTGATGACTACGGTAGGGTCCTCATTCTTGTTTGTTTCGGCTCACTGTTGTCCCAAATGACGTCACGCTTAAACTGATAAAGTCGAGTTGCTTCTCCACATGACTGCTTGCACTTTCATCAACCATGCTGATAATGACAGGTGACCTCATGGGAAAAAAATGAGAACGCATGTGTAGAACCTCAGACAATATTTAAGGACTGTCTTCTAAACAGAAAGAAGGCATTAAGAAAAAGAAAAACTCGCAGAAAAATAGTGAACATGGAAACAAGAAGTGAGAAAGCGATAAAAAATACAGAAATGCCAGGACAAGTTTGTTAATGCCTCCCAAGAGGAATCAATGTTTTCACAATTGGTTGCACGGTGCATACCTAATCTGTTGAAGTTCTTAAAATTTCCAGGACTGAAGGCTAAGAACGTGGTTGTCCCACAACCAGCTGGCCAGCAGTGATACATGCCTCTGGTGAAGGCTAAGAACGTGGTTGTCCCACAACCAGCTGGCCAGCAGTGATACATGCCTCTGGTGAAGGCTAAGAACGTGGTTGTCCCACAACCAGCTGGCCAGCAGTGATACATGCCTCGGGTGAAGGCTAAGAACGTGGTTGTCCCACAACCAGCTGGCCAGCAGTGATACATGCCTCTGGTGAAGGCTAAGAACGTGGTTGTCCCACAACCAGCTGGCCAGCAGTGATACATGCCTCTGGTGAAGGCTAAGAACGTGGTTGTCCCACAACCAGCTGGCCAGCAGTGATACATGCCTCGGGTGAAGGCTAAGAACGTGGTTGTCCCACAACCAGCTGGCCAGCAGTGATACATGCCTCGGGTGAAGACCAAAGTGTTAAGTTCCTCAAACACACTCAGATTTAGATACTAGGAAAGAAGGAAGCAGTCAAGTGTATGAGAGGAGGTGAACATACATGTAAAGCTATTTGTCCAACCCCCTCTAATGGTATTCGTCCAACCCTCTGAAAAGTTATTTCTCTAACCCCCTGTAAAGTTATTTGCCCAACCCCTTCTAAAGCTATTTAAAAAAAAATAAGTCCAACCCCTGTAAGGATATCAATATGAAGCGGAGATTACATGCAGGAAGCAGAACCGTGTGTTGCAATGTAAGTTGAAATCTCTCATTAGTAAAAGCAACTGCAGGAAGCAACCGACTTCAGATTTTGTGATAAAAATGAAAGATAAGCAGCTTGACTTGAATACCACATGTGTTCGACGCTTCGGTGAAAGTTTTGCACCATCCAATACTAACTCCCTCTCTTATGTATGGGCAAAACATTTTGCAATTTGGAGAAATATAGCGGCCTAACTGCAGATGATAATAACATACTAGACATTGCTGTAAAGTATAATGAGAGATTTATCAAGATACTGAATTAGCTTAGAAATGGGAGATGATCTGGTTTAATCTATGGAAGGATAAGATATTTTTGTTTCCTTAGGGCTAAATACCGGCATCAAGGTACCGCCTTGAAAGGTAAATTGAGACAGAAACATGACTTAACATATTTGTAAAGGAGGTAAATTCAACATTATGGTCATATCAGACAAGAGAAAAAATAATGTTGACTTTAATGCATGTATATCTATCAACAGCAAACTCAAACAGATGTTGAGAGATAAAATTATATGATTGAACATTGACCAACCAGGTGCACAGTGTTTCCCTGTTTTCATGGGTGGATAAGACACCACTAACCTGGTTAAGTCACTAGACTTATCATCAGCACCGTGGATCAGGACGCATATAGTCATCTAATGGAACAATACACAAGTAACCCACAGGTAGGAGAGAGAAGCTTACGACGACGTTTCTGTCCGACTTGAACCATTGACAAAGTCACACTAATAGACGAGGGTGAAAGAGCCAGTATTTATAGGCCAGGAGGACAGGGACAGGACAAAGATTGGAAGGAAGTGAAGTAGTGCGGGTTATTTATATATTGTTCCAGTCATGGTATTGTTCCTTTTTAGTTCTTCATCTAACATAACTATCCATTTCTATATGAACACAGCATTCCAGGAGTCTGGCCCAGGTGCTGCCTGTGTCGACATATTGTTCATTTCCCATTTTCAAGGATTTATGTCGATGTCAGATATAAAATCTGCGAGTCGGACTGAACTGAGAAAAAAAAAACTGTCACGATCTTCAACTCTCGAGTTGTCTGTGACTAAACATTGATTGACTGTGTTCCTTTTTCAGGATTTCGATCATTTCGTTGCTGTCGTCAGTGTATGAACAACCTAGGCAGGTCAAACTCTCAACCAACCACACACATTCATATATATATACATATATTTACCTGGAGTTTACCTGGAGAGAGTTCCGGGGGTCAACGCCCCCGCGGCCCGGTCTGTGACCAGGCCTCCTAAAGGTTTTTGATAACTCTTTCGTAATCCTTTCTACTCGAAACATTTCAAAACAATAACTGTGTTTTGAGTATAACTTGGATGAGAGACCTAACCTCCCTCACCGGTGTGACGCCTATATATAGATGAAGGACTCTGTTTCTGGTGACCTGAGGTTATATCAGGCGCAGAGTGGGCGACCTCACTAGCCTGATGCTCCCTCTACAAGAGCCAACACCGGAATGTTGATATATTGTGCAACTTGCAAGAGTCTATGTATAAGTCGATGGTGCAACTTTACTTTATCATAGGCCAGGAGCTAGATATATGAGAGCGACCTCGTAAATTTTAAGTCCATTTCTCGTAAGCTGTTTTTAGTCAGTGTGTGAATTCACGTCATTTACGTTAAGTTAGGTTAGGTTAGGTTAGGTTAGGTTAGGTTAGTTTAGGTTAGGTTAGGTTAGGTTAGGTAATATTAGGTTAGGTTACGTTACTTTACGTAACTTAACCTCACACAAACATACAAGAAACATTTTTGAATTACGAACACAAAACGGAGACTCTTCCTAAAATACAGTCAGATAATGACTGTTTAAAGTTTGATGATTTCTTCCTGAAGGCGTTTCAATATTCCACTTGCCCTACCACCCCATCTTTTCATTCTTTTTTACCAATAGGTATATTTTATTACATAATATGGTACAAAAGGTTTAAGAGATACATTGTTGGTATAAAGGTGGCATATACAGTGCATAAGATGTGAGAGATACATATCTAGTATATATTGTTACGTGTTTGTCACTGATTATAATGCGAAAATCTCATCCAGCTCTTCAGAACTGGGGTACGTGCCCAAAATACAGCAGGCATTACCCCTCTGAACAGCAGTGCTGAGTCGCTGGAACAGAAAACTAGTTGCCCTGGTATCCCTAGTTACCCTGAGGAGTATTTTGCCTAGCTCCTTAAGGAACTTAGATGCACTCTTTCCCCATGAGCCAAGGGTTTCTGAACCTATGGGAACAAACATATAATGATGGGCAAGTTCTCTGTATTTTCTAGACTTTTGGGGCTCCCTGAAGCTGGCGGCTGCCCCTCCTTCCTCCCTGGTGTATCGGAGATGGGTATCAGCCATGGTAGATACACATGTGAAGTCCCACATCACCTCCTTACCGTCTGTCCAGGCCTGAAGGGTGATATCATCTGGACGCTTCTGGCTGTCATTAGATCTGCTTAGCTGGGGTGGCTCTCTTATTGCTGGGCATCCGGCCGTTGAGAGGCTCCTCTTGATAATGTTATTAACTTCATGTCTTGCAGTCTTTCCCTCGGATTTACGGCACACAAGACCATGGTACCCGAATCGGTCTGCTACTTCAATGCCACAAATACACCTGTGTTCGGCGAGAATAGAGGCGACAAGTCGAAGGGCAACACCGATGCGGATGGTCTGAGAGTCGAGGCGAGTGCCAAGGCTGGAGTTGGGAACAGTACACATACAATGAATAGGTGACACGAAACTTTAATAACGATCGTGTAGTCGATATGCTTCAAACCCCAATAACAAACCAAGCCCTTCCTCCCTTCCTCCCTTCCTCTCTCTCTCTCTCTCTCTCTCTCTCTCTCTCTCTCTCTCTCTTCATCATCCTCAACTCCCTACCCTCTCCAGTTCTCAAGGAAATGAGACTCTTTACTATACTTTACGATACTGTTACTGCAGAGGTTGCTGCACATGGTGGAGGTGGTGGTTATTGTGGTGGTGGTGGTTGTTGTGGTGGAGGTGGTGGTTGTTCTGGTGGTGGCAGTGGTTGTTGTGGTGGAGGTGGTGGTTGTTGTGGTGGTGGCAGTGGTTGTTGTGGTGGAGGTGGTGGTTGTTCTGGTGGTGGCAGTGGTTGTTGTGGTGGAGGTGGTGGTTGTTCTGGTGGTGGCAGTGGTTGTTGTGGTGGAGGTGGTGGTTGTTCTGGTGGTGGCAGTGGTTGTTGTGGTGGAGGTGGTGGTTGTTCTGGTGGTGGCAGTGGTTGTTGTGGTGGAGGTGGTGGTTGTTCTGGTGGTGGCAGTGGTTGTTGTGGTGGAGGTGGTGGTTGTTCTGGTGGTGGCAGTGGTTGTTGTGGTGGAGGTGGTGGTTGTTGTGATTTTGGTAGTGGTTGTTGTGGTGGTGGTTGTTGTGGTGGTTTTGGTGGTTGATGTGGTGGAGGTGGTGGTTGTTGTGGTAGAGGTGGTGGTTGTTGTGGTAGTGGTTGGTATCGTGGTGGTTGTGGTTGTAGTGTTGGAGGTGATGGTTGTTGTGGTGGAGGGGGAGGTTGTTGTGGAAGTGGTTGTTGTGGTGGTGGTTGTTGTGGTGGAGGGGGAGGTTGTTGTGGAAGTGGTTGTTGTGGTGGTGGTTGTGGTTGTAGTGGTGTAGGTGATGGTTGTTGTGGTGGAGGTGGTGGTTGTTGTGGTGGTGGTTGTGGTTGTAGTGGTGTAGGTGATGGTTGTTGTGGTGGAGGTGGTGGTTACTGTGATGGTGGTAGTGGTTGTTGTGGTGGTGGTTGTTATGGTGGTGGTTGTTGTGGTGGAGGTGGAGGTTGTTGTGAAAGTGGTTGTTGTGGTGGTGGTTGTTATGGTGGTGGTTGTTGTGGTGGTGGTTGTTGTGGTGGTGGTTGTTGTGGTGGAGGTTGTTGTGGTGGTGGTTGTTTTGGTGGAGGTGATGGTTGTTGTGGTGGTGGTTGTTGTTGTGGTGGTTGTGGTTGTAGTGGTGGAGGTGGTTGTTACTGTGGTGGTGGTAGTGGTTGTTGTGGTGGTGGTTGTTGCTGTGGTGGTGGTGGTTGTTGTGGTGGTGGTAGTGGTTGTTGTGGTGGTGGTGGTTGTTGTGGTGGTGGTAGTGGTTGTTACTGTGGTTGTAGTGGTGGAGGTGGTTGTTACTGTGGTGGTGGTAGTGGTTGTTGTGGTGGTGGTGGTGGTGTGGTGGTGGTTGTTGTGGTGGTTTTGGTGGTTGTTGTGGTGCAGGTGGTGGTTGTGGTGGTGTTGGTTGTTGTGTTGGAGGTGGTGACTGTTATGGTGGAGGTGGTGGTGGTGGTTGTGGTTGAGGTGGTGGTTGCTGTGGTGTAGATGGTGGTTGTCACTGATGCTACTAATGCTGCTGCTACCACTGTTGCTACTACTACTACTACTACTACTACTACTACTACTACTACTACTACTACTACTACTACTACTACTACCGCTACTGCTGGTGTTACTACCACTACTGCTGATGCTACCACTACTTCTGTTATTGCTACTTCCACTACTGATAGCAGTCCCAAGCAGTGTGAAATCTGACATGATAAGTGTAAGATTAGACATGAGGGAGTGTGAGATAAGACATGAGGGAGTGTAAGATAAGACATGAAACAGCTAAAGATGACTCCTCAACCCGACTACTATCTTACAGTTATCATTCGCAAAATTGGAAAATCAAAAGTGAACGACGTTTTGGTCTGAAACGCACCCGACTTTTCGGTCTAAATCATGTGTATATAATAACTTCAGTAAATAATATTAACACATTAATTATTATTATTATTATTATTATTATTATTATTATTATTATTATTATTATTATTATTATTATCAGGGCTACACTGCTCCTGTAAATACGAAGTAGTCAGGTTTGATCCCAGCAAGGGCAAGAGTAGCCCCACTTCCCCAGATCAAAAGCTCTTCACCAGCAAGAATAAACTGTGTCAAGAGAATAGATAGATAAGTCGATCACTGGGGAAGAGGGTCACAGTTATTTTTTATGTATAACTTTGAGTGTTCGGTGTTGTTTTAACTTCGCGAGAGTCTCGAGTTACTTTGACTCGAGAAACGAGGACAAACACCGCTATAAAAGCAAAAAAAGAATCAACGATGTGTGTGTGTGTGTTTTTTTTCTAGTTTTGATACAACGCGTGACATGGTTCTAGGGTGATTAAGTTTGTTGTCCGGCTGACCTGTTCTAGATTAGGTGTCCTGGTTCGTGGGTGTGTCCTTGCTTAGTTCTTACTTACCTGTTCTAGATTAACTGTTACTGTTTATCTTAGTAGCAACGACACAGTGAACAGGGGGAATATGGCGGAGAAGTGGTAGTAGTGATAGTAACAGTAGTAGTAGTACTTGTAGTAGTAGTAGTAGTAACAGTAGTAGTAGCAGTTGTAGTAGAAGTAGTAGTAGTAGTGATAGTGGAAGTAGTAGTAGTAGTAGTAACAGTAGTAGTAGTAGTAGTAGCGTGCAGTCAGCATTAGCAGCAGCAGCAGCAGCAGCAGCAGAGCAGGCAACAGAGCAGCAGTAGCAGCACAGCAGCAGCAGCAGAGCAGCAGCAGCAGTAGCAACAGCAGTAGCAGCAGTGGCAGCAACAGCAGTACAGTGGCAGTAACAGCAGCAGCAGTGGCAGCAACAGCAGCAGTAGCGTAGCAGCAAGCAGCAGCAGCAGTGGCAGCAACAGCAGTAGCAGTAGTAGCAGCAACAGCAGCAGTGCAGCAACAGCAGCAGCAGCAAGCAGCAGCACAGCAGCAGCAGCAGCAGAGCAGTAGCAGCAGCAGCAGCAGCAGCAGCAGCAGCAGCTGCAGCAAGCAAGCAGCAGCAGCAGCAGTAACAGCAGCAGCAGCAGAACAGCAAGTAGCAGCAGCATGCAGTGCAGCAGCAGCACAGCAACAGCAGCAGCAGCAGCAGCAGCAGCAGCAGTAGCAGAGACAGTGCAGTAGCAGCAGCAGCAACAGTAGCAGCAGCAGCAGCGAGCTAAGCAGCAGCAGCAGCAGCAGCGAGCTAAGCAGCAGCAGCAGCAGCAGCAGCGAGCTAAGCAGCAGCAGCAGCAGCGAGCTAAGCAGCAGCAGCAGCAGCAGCAAGCAGCAGAGAGTAGGCAGCAGCAGCAGCCAGCAGTACAGGCAGCAACAGCAGCAGTAGCAGCAGCAGCAGCAGCAGCAGCAGCAGCAAGCAGCAGCAGCAGCTAGTAGCAGGCAGCACACAGCAGCAACAGTAGCAGCAGCAGCAGTAGCAGCAGGCAGCAGCAGCAGCAGCAGTGCAGCAAGCAGCATAAGCAGCAGCAGCAGCAACAGCAGCAGCAGTGCAGCAACAACAGCAGCAGCAGCAGCAACAGCAGCAGCAGCAGCAGCAGCAGCAGCAGCAGCAGCAACAGCAGCAGCAGCAGGAGCAGCAGCAGCAGCAGCAGCAGCAGCAGCAGCAGCAGCAGCAGCAGCAGCAGCAGTAGCAGCAACAGCAGCACCACTGGCAGCAGTAGCAGTATCAGCAGCATCACTGGCAGCAGTAGCAGCAACAGCAGCAATAGTAGCAGCTAGCACACAGAGATAGCTAGCAGAGCAGCAGTAACAGTAGCAGTAGCAGCAGAGCAGCAGTAGTAGTAGCAGCAGTAGTAGCAACAGCAGTAGCAAGCAGTAGCAGTAGTAGCAAGTAGTAGTAGTAACACAGCAGTAGCAGCAGTAAGTAGTAGTATAGAGCAGTAGTAGTAAAGCAGTAGTAGTAGTAGCAGGCAGCAGCACACAACAACTACTACTACTACTACCTACAAGCACTACCGCTACAGTTGCTATACGGTCATTACTGTAACTACACCGTGGGCATCAAAATACAGTCTATTACAATGAGTAATGTTTTAGTCATCCTGCTGTTGCAACACCCTTACTGCTGCCCCTGTAACACTACCACCCCTTACCACCACCACTACCACCACCATCACCACCACAATACCACTACCACCACCACCATCACCACCACAATACCACTACTACCACCACCACTACCACCACCATCACCACCACAATACCACTACTACCACCACCACTACCACCACCATCACCACAACAATACCACTACCACCACCATCACCACCACAATACCACTACTACCACCACCACTACCACCACCATCACCACCACAATACCACTACTACCACCACCACTATCACCACCATCACCACCACAATACCACTACTACCACCACCACTACCACCACCATCACCACCACAATACCACTACTACCACCACCACTACCACCACCATCACCACAACAATACCACTACCACCACCACCATCACCACTTTTCTTTACCACTACCAATACCACTATCACAACCACACTACCACTACCACCACCACTATCACCACCACAATACCACCACCACAATACCACTACCACCCCCACCACCACCACAATAACCTCCCCTCTACCCCCAAAACCTCTCCCCAAACAACCTGTCACAGACATTTACCTCCTCTGAACCTTATTACTCAAACATATTATTGACAATAAAACCAATAAAACAACGACTCACAGAGCCAGACATAACGACTACCGTAATAGGCACCAGATTTATTTCCACTTTATTCTGAAGACACAGACAATTCAAATTTATACAGTATAAACAATATATATTTTTCCCTAATTTGCCTCAGCCTCCAGCAGTGTTAAGACTGCTGGGTCCCAGACCAGCCTCAGCCTCCAGCAGTGTTAAGACTGCTGGGTCCCAGACCAGCCTCAGCCTCCAGCAGTGTTAAGACTGCTGGGTCCCAGACCAACAGCAATTGTTTAAGTACAAAAACAAGAATGATTTAACGTATAGAGATCAACTTAGTTGTATTCTATGTAATCTCTCTCTCTCTCTCTCTCTCTCTTTCTTTCTTTCTCTCTCTTTTTTTTACACAAGGTTTGACAAGGTTAAGGATTCTCTCTCTCTCTCTCTCTCTCTCTCTCTCTCTCTCTCTCTCTCTCTCTCTCTCTCTCTCTCTCTCTT
>NC_091309.1:6925386-6940386 GCF_038502225.1 Cherax quadricarinatus
AGTCAATATGGGATCAACTGTGACTGGAAACAAGCAAGTGTTATCCCACTATTCACCAAAGTAGTCAGGTACTCCTGACTAACGCACTTTGAATCTGAGCTCAGTGTTAGGTGTCATGTACACTCCTTTAATCAGGAACTAGTCAAATTTCTGGACAATAACCTATTAAATAACACTCACTCATTAATGTTTATAGTGAAAATTATCCACAGAAGTATTATACCTAGACTGATTTCGATTAAATGACGCATAACAGATGGTTAGTTGAGACGAAGTTGTAGGTATAAGAGAGACCGACCTGAGGCCTGATTCAACTACGCTCTCATCAACAGCAATCAGAGAGCAGTTCTGAAAGGGAAAGTATCCGAATGGCTGGAGGAAACGAGTGGAGTTCCTCAGGGTCCTCAGCCCAATCTGTTTACGTTGTTTACACCAATGATCCTGACATGAGACCAACATGTAGAATCAAGAAGTTCTTAGGCGAACTGAAATGTATATGTGTCTCTCAGTGTATATACACTGATATTTAATTTTAACTTTAGGGATTAAAGTAGTTTTGACTTCGGGTGAAGGGGTTGCATGCAGCCTTAATGACCCTATTGTATAGTCGATAGGTTTTAAACGCCATTAACCAACCCAATCAGCCTGAATATATTGGAGCAGCGGTCGGAGACGTGGGAAATGAACTTCCTTCTAGAGAAATGCAAAGTAATATATTTTAGATGCAAGACTGCTTAACACGAATACAAAGTGTTTAGAAACCAGTCAGGTGAGAAGCATGAAGGACCTTGGACTGATCACCAGCATTACCATTGAACACTAAACAACGCTTACCCAGCCGCAACATAGCTAAACAACAGCAAGACTTAGACACTGTAAAGAAGCCTTGGATCAGAGTGAGGGATGGTTACCGTCAACCCTCCTACTAATCCCTTCCTACGCCACTCTTACAACAGAGGAATAACATAAGAGTTTGTTCGGATTTTTAACCCCGGAGGGTTAGCCACCCAGGATAATCCATGAAAGTCAGTGCGTCATCGAAGTCTGTCTTATTTCCATTGGAGTCCTTCAATCTTGTCCCCCAGGATGCGACCCACACCAGTCGACTAACACCCCGGTACCTACTTCCTTCCTAGTTGAACAGGAACAACAGGTGTAAGGAAACAAGCCCAGTGTTTCCACCCTTGCAGGGGATCAAACCACGCCATAGCGTGTGAGGCGAGAGGGTTGCATGCCAGGCCAAGGAGTGAAAAGTTGGAGAGCAGTGTGTCTGTTACTGGCGTAGTATGACGGAAAATCCTGGTATGTGTGTGTCCTGTGAGTCTGTAATACTTTAGCCTGCTCAGTAATGAATCCAACAGCACATTTAAGTCTTTCGAGTCAGACCGTTGTTATATTACACTGTTAGGCTGTCCGTCTTTATATTACACTGTCAGGTTTTCCGTTTTTGTATTACACTGTCAGTTTTTTTCCGTCTTTATATTACACTGTTAGGCTTTCCATCTTCATAATACACTGTTAAGTTTCCCGTCTCTATAATACACTGTTAAGTTTCCCGTCTCTATAATACACTGTTAAGTTTCCCGTCTCTATAATACACTGTTAAGTTTCCCGTCTCTATAATACACTGTTAAGTTTCCCGTCTCTATTATACACTGTTAAGTTTCCCATCTCTATAATACACTGTTAAGTTTCCCGTCTCTATAATACACTGTTAAGTTTCCCGTCTCTATAATACACTGTTAAGTTTCCTGTCTCTATAATACACTGTTAAGTTTCCCGTCTCTATAATACACTGTTAAGTTTCCCGTCTCTATAATACACTGTTAAGTTTCCTGTCTCTATAATACACTGTTAAGTTTCCCGTCTCTATAATACACTGCTAAGTTTCCCGTCTCTATAATACACTGTTAAGTTTGCCGTCTCTATAATACACTGTTAAGTTTTCTGTCTCTATAATACACTGTTAAGTTTTCTGTCTCTATAATCCCTGTCTCTATAATACACTGTTAAGTTTCCCGTCTCTATAATACACTGCTAAATTTCCCGTCTCTATAATACACTGTTAAGTTTCCCGTCTCTATAATACACTGTTAAGTTTCCCGTCTCTATAATACACTGTTAAGTTTCCTGTCTCTATAATACACTGTTAAGTTTCCCGTCTCTATAATACACTGTTAAGTTTCCCGTCTCTATAATACACTGTTAAGTTTCCCGTCTCTATAATACACTGTTAAGTTTGCCGTCTCTGTTATACACTAAGTTTCCCGTCTCTATAATACACTGTTAAGTTTCCCGTCTCTATAATACACTGTTAAGTTTCCCGTCTCTATAATACACTGTTAAGTTTGCCGTCTCTGTTATACACTGTTAAGTTTCCCGTCTCTATAATACACTGTTAAGTTTCCCGTCTCTATTATACACTGTTAAGTTTCCCGTCTCTATTATACACTGTTAAGTTTCCCGTCTCTATAATACACTGTTAAGTTTCCCGTCTCTATTATACACTGTTAAGTTTCCCGTCTCTATAATACACTGTTAAGTTTCCCGTCTCTATAATACACTGTTAAGTTTCCCGTCTCTATAATACACTGTTAAGTTTTCTGTCTCTATAATACACTGTTAAGTTTCCCGTCTCTATAATACACTGTTAAGTTTCCCGTCTCTATAATACACTGCTAAGTTTCCCGTCTCTATAATACACTGTTAAGTTTCCCGTCTCTATAATACACTGTTAAGTTTCCCGTCTCTATAATACACTGTTAAGTTTCCCGTCTCTATAATACACTGCTAAGTTTCCCGTCTCTATAATACACTGTTAAGTTTCCCGTCTCTATAATACACTGCTAAGTTTCCCGTCTCTATAATACACTGTTAAGTTTGCCGTCTCTATAATACACTGTTAAGTTTTCTGTCTCTATAATACACTGTTAAGTTTTCTGTCTCTATAATACACTGTTAAGTTTTCTGTCTCTATAATACACTGTTAAGTTTCCCGTCTCTATAATACACTGTTAAGTTTCCCGTCTCTATAATACACTGCTAAGTTTCCCGTCTCTATAATACACTGTTAAGTTTCCCGTCTCTATAATACACTGTTAAGTTTCCCGTCTCTATAATACACTGTTAAGTTTCCCGTCTCTATAATACACTGTTAAGTTTCCCGTCTCTATAATACACTGTTAAGTTTCCCGTCTCTATAATACACTGCTAAGTTTCCCGTCTCTATAATACACTGTTAAGTTTCCCGTCTCTATAATACACTGTTAAGTTTCCCGTCTCTATAATACACTGTTAAGTTTCCCGTCTCTATAATACACTGTTAAGTTTCCCGTCTCTATAATACACTGTTAAGTTTTCTGTCTCTATAATACACTGTTAAGTTTCCCGTCTCTATAATACACTGTTAAGTTTCCCGTCTCTATAATACACTGCTAAGTTTCCCGTCTCTATAATACACTGTTAAGTTTCCCGTCTCTATAATACACTGTTAAGTTTCCCGTCTCTATAATACACTGTTAAGTTTCCCGTCTCTATAATACACTGTTAAGTTTCCCGTCTCTATAATACACTGTTAAGTTTTCTGTCTCTATAATACACTGTTAAGTTTCCCGTCTCTATAATACACTGTTAAGTTTCCCGTCTCTATAATACACTGCTAAGTTTCCCGTCTCTATAATACACTGTTAAGTTTCCCGTCTCTATAATACACTGTTAAGTTTCCCGTCTCTATAATACACTGATAAGTTTTCCCGTCTCTATAATACACTGTTAAGTTTCCCGTCTCTATAATACACTGTTAAGTTTCCCGTCTCTATAATACACTGTTAAGTTTCCCGTCTCTATAATACACTGTTAAGTTTTCTGTCTCTATAATACACTGTTAAGTTTCCCGTCTCTATAATACACTGTTAAGTTTCCCGTCTCTATAATACACTGCTAAGTTTCCCGTCTCTATAATACACTGTTAAGTTTCCCGTCTCTATAATACACTGTTAAGTTTCCCGTCTCTATAATACACTGTTAAGTTTCCCGTCTCTATAATACACTGTTAAGTTTCCCGTCTCTATAATACACTGTTAAGTTTCCCGTCTCTATAATACACTGTTAAGTTTCCCGTCTCTATAATACACTGTTAAGTTTTCTGTCTCTATAATACACTGTTAAGTTTCCCGTCTCTATAATACACTGTTAAGTTTCCCGTCTCTATAATACACTGCTAAGTTTCCCGTCTCTATAATACACTGTTAAGTTTCCCGTCTCTATAATACACTGTTAAGTTTCCCGTCTCTATAATACACTGTTAAGTTTCCCGTCTCTATAATACACTGCTAAGTTTCCCGTCTCTATAATACACTGATAAGTTTCCCGTCTCTATAATACACTGTTAAGTTTCCCGTCTCTATAATACACTGTTAAGTTTCCCGTCTCTATAATACACTGTTAAGTTTCCCGTCTCTATAATACACTGTTAAGTTTCCCGTCTCTATAATACACTGCTAAGTTTCCCGTCTCTATAATACACTGCTAAGTTTCCCGTCTCTATAATACACTGTTAAGTTTCCCGTCTCTATAATACACTGTTAAGTTTCCCGTCTCTATAATACACTGCTAAGTTTCCCGTCTCTATAATACACTGTTAAGTTTTCTGTCTCTATAATACACTGTTAAGTTTCCCGTCTCTATAATACACTGTTAAGTTTCCCGTCTCTATAATACACTGCTAAGTTTCCCGTCTCTATAATACACTGTTAAGTTTCCCGTCTCTATAATACACTGTTAAGTTTCCCGTCTCTATAATACACTGCTAAGTTTCCCGTCTCTATAATACACTGCTAAGTTTCCCGTCTCTATAATACACTGTTAAGTTTCCCGTCTCTATAATACACTGTTAAGTTTCCCGTCTCTATAATACACTGTTAAGTTTCCCGTCTCTATAATACACTGTTAAGTTTCCCGTCTCTATAATACACTGTTAAGTTTCCCGTCTCTATAATACTAGAAAATGACAAAGGTCAAAATGGAGACAATACAGAGAAGGTTGACATTTCTATCATTCTCACTGATTAAATAAAATCTAAGTAATAACATTAGTTATTGAATTATTACAGCAGGAGTAGCGAGAGAGAGCCTTCTGATTTTCTTCCTGATTCCTTCTATTTATTTATTTCCTCTTTATCTCCTTTTCCTCCATTTCTAATATTCTTCCTAATTTATATGTTTACCTTCCTTTTTCTGCATTTCTTCCTCGTTTTCCTTCCTTTCTTCCTCCCTTTTTTTCTATTTTATTTCCTCTTATTGGCTGTTCCTTCTTCTCCTACCTCTTTTAATTACTTTTCTTCATCTCCTTTTCGTTAACTTTTTGCTGTTAACACTTTACCTCGATATTGTTGACACGTCTGACAGTTAACAGTATGTGGGTGTTATTGGTGAATGTTACGCTGGTGACGCTGTTACAGCTGACTGGTGAATGTTACGCTGGTGACGCTGTTACAGCTGACTGGTGAATGTTACGCTGGTGACGCTGTTACAGCTGACTGGTGAATGTTACGCTGGTGACGCTGTTACAGCTGACTGATGAATGTTACGCTGATTACGCTGTTACAGCTGACTGGTGAATGTTACGCTGGTGACGCTGTTACAGCTGACTGGTGAATGTTACGCTGGTGACGCTGTTACAGCTGACTGGTGAATGTTACGCTGGTGACGCTGTTACAGCTGACTGATGAATGTTACGCTGATTACGCTGTTACAGCTGACTGGTGAATGTTACGCTGATTACGCTGTTACAGCTGACTGGTGAATGTTACGCTGGTGACGCTGTTACAGCTGACTGATGAATGTTACGCTGATTACGCTGTTACAGCTGACTGATGAATGTTACGCTGATTACGCTGTTACAGCTGACTGGTGAATGTTACGCTGATTACGCTGTTACAGCTGACTGATGAATGTTACGCTGATTACGCTGTTACAGCTGACTGATGAATGTTACGCTGATTACGCTGTTACAGCTGACTGGTGAATGTTACGCTGGTGACGCTGTTACAGCTGACTGGTGAATGTTACGCTGATTACGCTGTTACAGCTGACTGGTGAATGTTACGCTGGTGACGCTGTTACAGCTGACTGGTGAATGTTACGCTGGTGACGCTGTTACAGCTGACTGATGGATACAACACTGATAACAGGGGTTACAGCTCTTGTTACTATACACTTTCTGCCCTTTCAGATTACCAAATGTTTCGAACAATAATTCTGAAATACAGACTTTGTATTTGCTTGGCCACTGGTCACCGTGACTCCGTGACCCACCTAAACCAGGGTACAAACCAGGGGTCTTCCATTACCCTGCCGGTGACGGGAGGGGGAATGGACCTGGTGGGTCTCCCTCTTCCCACCCCGTGACGGGGGAGGGGGGATAGACGAGGTGGATCACCCAATACCCACCCCTGTCCTTAAGTCAACACTGGCAGAGATGCAGCCTCCGACCCCACCTATTACTCTCGCAGAGATCTACAATTGTGATTGCTTTTGTTGCTTTTGTTTCGCATAGAGAGAGAGAGAGAGGGTTCACTTCGAGGACAGCGTGAAACAAGCTTTTATGCCACAAGACGGGCAGAAAGCAGCAACTTCACTCTGGCTGTACCCTTCTCCAGAACATCACTCCATCTGAGATCATACATACCCAGGATGACTCGAGTATGGAACACATTCGTACAGCATAATGATGTCAACGAGATAAAGTCAGTTGATCAGATGAAAATGCTGGCCCACAGATGGCTCCAACTTCATCCTGTTCCCTACTTGTATGTCTCATAACAATAAAAATGCTTTCAAATGAGCTGATGTAGGTAACAGCTCTTAGCTTGCCAATAAAGTTAGGAATCCTTAACCTGTAAATAGCTGTCAATAAAGCTAGGGATCCTTAACCTTGTCAAACCCTCTGTAAAAAAAAAAAAAAAAGAGAGAGGGAGAGAGAGAGGGAGAGAGAGAGAGAGAGGGAGAGAGAGAGAGAGAGAGGAGAGAGAGAGGAGAGAGAGAGAGAGAGAGAGAGAGAGAGAGAGAGAGAGAGAGAGAGAGAGAGAGAGAGAGAGAGAGAGAGAGAGAAGAATATGGGGTAGCAAGTGGCCCGGTGGCCTGGTGGCTAAAGCTCCCGCTTCACACACGGAGGGCCTGGGTTCGATTCCCGGCGGGTGGAAACATTTCGACACGTTTCCTTACACCTATTGTCCTGTTCACCTAGCAGCAAATAGGCACCTGGGTGTTAGTCGACTGGTGTGGGTCGCATCCTGGGGGACAAGATTAAGGACCCCAATGGAAATAAGTTAGACAGTCCTCGATGACGCACTGACTTTCTTGGGTTATCCTGGGTGGCTAACCCTCCGGGGTTAAAAATCCGAACGAAATCTTATCTTATCAAGGGTAACACACAAACACTGGTGACCTTGCGTGGGCATCAACAGTCTGGTTGACCACACACTGACCTGAGTGTCATCAATGGCCACTCCAGCGGTCATGTCTGGCGTTTGTCGTTGCGAAAGCTGGCGTTGAGACACACTAGGGTTGCTGCACCTTTGGAACCCATGGCGCGATGCTTCCTCCAGGCTCGTCTTACCTTAGGCACCGCTGAACAAGTGACGCAGTACATTTGGACCCCCAATGTACTATACTTTCTGAGTGGTGCGGCACCTTTGTAAGGGCTACGTTACACTTTCTGAGCAATGCTGCACCTTTGTAAGGGCTACGTTACACTTTCTGAGTGATGCTGCACCTTTGTAAGGGCTACGTTACACTTTCTGAGTGATACTGCACCTTTGTAAGGGCTACGTTACACTTTCTGAGTGATACTGCACCTTTGTAAGGGCTACGTTACACTTTCTGAGCACTTTGTAAGGGCTACGCTGCACCTTAAGGGCTGTAAGGGCTACATTACACTTTCTGAGTGGTGCGGCACCTTTGTAAGGGCTACATTACACTTTCTGAGTGATGATGCACCTTTGTAAGGGTTACGTTACACTTTCTGAGTGATGCTGCACCTTTTTAAGGGCTACGTTACACTTTCTGAGCAATGCTGCACCTTTGTAGGGGCTACATTACACTTTCTGAGTGATGATGCACCTTTGTAAGGGTTACGTTACACTTTCTGAGTGATACTGCACCTTTGTAAGGGCTACGTTACACTTTCTGAGCAATGTTGCACCTTTGTAAGGGCTACGTTACACTTTCTGAGTGATGCTGCACCTTTGTAAGGGCTACGTTACACTTTCTGAGTGATGCTGCACCTTTTTAAGGGCTACGTTACACTTTCTGAGTGATACTGCACCTTTGTAAGGGCTACGTTACACTTTCTGAGCAATGCTGCACCTTTATAAGAGCTACGTTACACTTTCTGAGTGATGCTGCACCTTTGTAAGGGCTACGTTACACTTTCTGAGTGGTGCGGCACCTTTGTAAGGGCTACGTTACACTTTCTGAGTGATTCTGCACCTTTGTAAGAGCTACGTTACACTTTCTGAGTGATGCTGCACCTTTGTAAGGGCTACGTTACACTTTCTGAGTGGTGCGGCACCTTTGTAAGGGCTACGTTACACTTTCTGAGTGATGATGCACCTTTGTAAGGGTTACGTTACACTTTCTGAGTGATGCTGCACCTTTGTAAGGGCTACGTTACACTTTCTGAGTGATGCTGCACCTTTGTAAGGGCTACGTTACACTTTCTGAGTGGTGCGGCACCTTTGTAAGGGCTACGTTACACTTTCTGAGTGATGATGCACCTTTGTAAGGGTTACGTTACACTTTCTGAGTGATGCGGCACCTTTGTAAGGGCTACGTTACACTTTCTGAGTGATGCGGCACTTTTGTAAGGGCTATGTTACACTTTGTGAGTGGTGCTGCACCTTTGTAAGGGCTACGTTACACTTTCTGAGTGATGCGGTACCTTTGTAAGGGCTACGTTACACTTTCCCAGTAGCGCGGCACCTTTGGAAGGGCCACACGATACTTTCTAACTGGTGCGGTACCTTTGTTAAGGATTACATTTGACTTTCTCAGTGGCGCTGCACCTTTGTAACGTGTGCACGAGTTTTAGTGTGTCCTCTCTCTCTCTCTCTCTCTCTCTCTCTCTCTCTCTCTCTCTCTCTCTCTCTCTCTCTCTCTCTCTCTACGTCTTTTCCCCTCTCTTCCCAGTCCACCTCCCTCACACACTCTTCCTCTCTCCCACTCCATTGCTCCCTCACTCCACTCTCCCTCCCATCCCTCTCACTCCCACTCACTCCATCCGGCTTAAAACTCTCTGAGAGTAAGAGTTCACCCAAGAGCTCTCTCCTTCCCTCCCTCCGCTACCTCAAAGACACTTGATTTCAATTCCATCAATATATTTCAAAACTCTCTTTTTTTTCACTCTTTCTCTCTTGGTAAAACTTTCTTCTCCATATATACGTAGCTAGTATATATGCTAACTATTTCTCGCTATATATTTTGCTAGTATATATAGCATATATCTCCACCAACTTAAGCCGGTGGGAGAATTGGACCTGCCTCGCATAGGCCAGTAGGCCTGTTGCAGTGTTCCTTCATTCTTATGTTCTTCTTATGTTCTTAACTGCTAGTACTAGCAAGAACCAGCTGTATTGCTAGTCCTAACAAGAACTGCCATTTAAGAACCGGTTTAGCCACAACTTGGTATATATGGTATCCAATTAATTTCCGTGCACAGGCTGGCTGTAGTCAGTGGTATACCTGTGAGCAGCTGTGAGCATCTCTGTGGTATATATAGAACCGTACATCTCTTCTGTGCTATATATATATATATATATATATATATATATATATATATATATATATATATATATATATATATATATATATATATATATATATATATATATATGGGTGTTTAATATGCTGAAGAGGACCTCAGTTGGAGGTCCAACTATACAGTCCACTCCTTAATGTTTTATTTATTTCATTTACTATGTACTCCACTGTACACCACTATGCTCCCGTGTACTTCTACGTACTCCCATGTACTCCATTTTGCTCCCATGCTAATATCTTTTTTTTTTAAGCCCCGGAAGTCAAACCGTGTGTGTGTGTGTGTGTGTGTGTGTGTGTGTGTGTGTGTGTGTGTGTGTGTGTGTGTGTGTGTGTGTGTGTGTGTGTGTGTGTGTGTGTGTGTGTGACCTTGACAAGGGTAGGATACTGCCGGGTCTTGTGTAAGGGTTATGACCTCTCTCTCTCTCTCCTTGTGAATTTTCTAGCTCCGTTTAACACTGTTGACGTTGCCTCAACAGTTTTAACGGGCAAACTGTTGCTCATATTTATTACTTTCCTGGGAGGGAATTTCTTCCTGTTATCTGTTTGGTAGGACGCATTTCTGCTTCACTGTTTAAAATCATTACTTCCCGTTGTATATTACCACGATGTTAGGATGTGCCTTCCTTCCTGATACCGTTCTTCTTGTCTGTTTACCACGGTGTACTTCCTGTTTGTTTACCAAGGTGTACTTCCTGTTTACCACGGTGTATTTAATGTGTACACGGTGTACTTCCTGTTTACCACGGTGTATTTAATGTGTACACGGTGTACTTCCTGTTTACCACGGTGTACTTACTGTTTACCACGATGTACTTCCTATTTACCACGCTGTACTTCCTGTTTACCTCGCTATACTTCCTATTTACCACGCTGTGCTTCCTGTTTACCTCGCTATACTTCCTATTTACCACGCTGTGCTTCCTGTTTACCTCGCTATACTTCCTATTTACCACGCTGTGCTTCCTGTTTACCTCGCTATACTTCCTATTTACCACGCTGTGCTTCCTGTTTACCTCGCTATACTTCCTATTTACCACGATGTACTTCCTGTTTACCTCGCTGTACTTCCTATTTACCACGCTGTGCTTCCTGTTTACCTCGCTATACTTCCTATTTACCACGCTGTGCTTCCTGTTTACCTCGCTATACTTCCTATTTACCACGCTGTGCTTCCTGTTTACCTCGCTATACTTCCTATTTACCACGATGTACTTCCTGTTTACCTCGCTGTACTTCCTATTTACCACGCTGTACTTCCTGTTTGTTTACCACGGTGTACGTCCTGTTATTTGTAAAACACTATTATACATTTTTCTGTCCGCTTAACATGATGTTCTCCCTGTTCAGCACGACAGCTTGAACATGATGTTCTCCCTGTCTGTTCAGCACGACACTAGAACAGTTTCCTCCCCCTATTTGTCCAGCACGACACCTTGAACATAACGGTTCTCCCTATTTGTCCAGCACGACACCTTGAACATAACGGTTCTCCCTATTTGTCCAGCACGACACCTTGAACATAACGGTTCTCCCTATTTGTCCAGCACCTGGACACCTTGAACACGACGGTTCTCCCTATTTGTCCAGCACCTGGACACCTTGAACACGACGGTCCTCCCTATTTGTCCAGCACGACACCTTGACCATAACGGTTCTCCCTATTTGTCCAGCACCTGGACACCTTGAACACGACGGTCCTCCCTATTTGTCCAGCACGACACCTTAAACGTACCATTACATCTTCGTGATTGCGAAAGACAATGGAAAACAGAATGAAAGATATTTGGGCGAGATATCCAAGTTAGGGATACCTCTACCAATAATCCCCAACAAACGCGCGCAGCATCCCCAACACCCGAGCGAGATATTTTCTATAACGCCAGCCTGTGCTGACCTTCACTCGGAGTTTGTATTCACATCGACTGACTGCTGGGATGGATTTGCTCACCCTGTATTAAGGTTTGTTATCTGGTGTAATGTTATTTCCCGAGACGTGATCACCATGCTGGAAGAACACTGGCACACACACACACACACACACACACATACACACACACACACATACACACACACATACACACTTGTGCTGCCAAGGACTTGCGGGTAGAAGTGGATTTAAATGCTGTTCTACCTGTTCTGCATTTTCTTCTCCCTGGATCTTGTCTTGTCCTTATGTTCTTGTCCTTATATCTTTCTGTTCAAATATTTTTTCAATGTGTGTGTGTGTGTGTGTGTGTGTGTGTGTGTGTGTGTGTGTGTGTGTGTGTGTGTGTGTGTGTGTGTGTGTGTGTGTGTGTGTGTGTGTGTGTGTGTGTGTACTCACCTATTTGTGGTTGCAGGGGTCGAGTCATAGCTCCTGGCCCCGCCTCTTCACTGATTGCTACTAGGTCCTCTCTCTCCCTGCTCCATGAGCTCTATCATACCTCGCCTTAAAACTATGTATGGTTCCCGCCTCCACTACTTCACTTTCTAGACTATTCCACGACTTAACTACTCTATGACTGAAGAAATACTTCCTAACATCCCTTTGATTCATCTGAGTCTTCAACTTCCAATTGTGACCTCTTGTGTCTGTGTCCCATCTCTGGAACATCCTGTCTTTGTCCACCGTGTCTATTCTGCGCAGTATTTTATATGTCGTTATCATGTCTCCCCTGACCCTCCTGGCCTCCAGTGTCGTCAGGCCGATTTCCCTCAACCTTTCTTCGTACGACAATCCCCGTAGCTCTGGGACTAGTCTTGTTGCAAACCTTTGTGTGTGTGTGTGTGTGTGTGTGTGTGTGTGTGTGTGTGTGTGTGTGTGTGTGTGTGTGTGTGTGTGTGTGTGTATACTGCAAGTATTACGGTAACACTTACTAGCTGAGACCGTAAACTGCGTGTTACGGTGTCTCGTTACATGTTGACAGTTGGTTGGGTAAATCTCTGTCGATTACAAAGTGGCCTCTAATTCGCTTGAGTACTAACATCAAGTGCACTTTACCACCTAAAACGGAGATTGAAGTACATGTCCATAAGTGTACATAGAAATAGCACATCACGGTACTAATGTTTGTCACAATAACGGTGAAGAGGAGCAGAGACAATGTCTCTCAAGACTGTGTCATGTCGAAGTATCGTATTTCCTAAAATTGCTTGTAGCAGATAAGTCAACTGTAGATATATAAATCCAGATGTACTCCTGCTAACCCCTTTGGGGCCTAATTCCTAGGCCTTTTGTGTATTCACATGCTCTTGCGCTACCATCTACAGGATAAATCTAAATCTCAGAAATACGTCTCGTAAGAGGTACGTAAGTTCCCCTGTCTTCTAATAACATATTTATTTTCCACTATAATCTACCCTGTCCATAATTACTGTTGCATTTGCTATGTCTGTTTCGTAAGGTGAAGTCCAGGATCTTAATTCATGGTATAACTTAATAAATATTTGATGACAATTGTGTTGTAGAAGTCTGTGCTTTGTATTATACTGATGAAGCCACTGTGTTTCCAGACGCGGGTGTTAGTCATATGTTGACCTCTGCAGCTGGAGCTTTGGATAGGTGTCTGGGTGGCTGCATCTAAAAGGTTGAGATGACAACTCAGCTGACGCTCACAGAAGGGCTACTCGACTAACCTTGTTCCTATGCACTTAGCGTGTAACTGTTATGGACCAATCCTCACACAGGTGATAAGTGCGTAGTGAATGACCTGGACATAGCCGTAGTTGAATATTTTAGTGAAGTCTTGCTTCAGTGGTACGGTCATGATGATGGCAAGTCTGCTACTTGTATCAAACAAGACATAAGAAGGGAGGAACACTGCAAGAGGTCTTCTGGCCCATACTAGGCAGGTTTTTCTCAAACCTAAACCCAATAACAAGAATAAATAAGACAACACCCGCACGCCTGGTACAAGTATGTAAATAACCCGCACACAAAAGAGTAAAATTTATCACGATGTTTCAGTCCACCTTGAAGCATTAACCAGCCAGGGTATTGTGCCTATTTATTCCTTCCGGCACGAGAGTTAATTGCCCATCGGCTGGGACAAAAATAAAACATACGAACAGGTTACGAGCCTAACAAATAATAAGGTGACGTAAACCAAGTCAAACAGGTGACAGATGAGAAGAAAAATCACGTTAAACCAATTAGAAGTAAATACAGCGCTCAGTCTTGAGTGCTGTAGTCTACTGCTACCAGGATGCACAAGCACTCATGTGGACTTGAGGGACATTCAGAGAAAAGCTGATTCCTTCTCCTAACTTCTCGAGAAAAGAATTAAAGTGGAAACAGACAGAAATAGACGAGAGGTTCCCCGGAAATTGGCTAGAAGCACGTTGAACGTGCCTACCTCTGGCCCAGAGATGGCGCTGGCTGGCAGGGTAAGCTGGAAGGAAACTAGATTCCCATCAGTAAACAATCATACCGACAGTCATACTTGAAATAAGTAAGTTTAAAGTGGTACAATGGGGGGAGAAACGTGGATGATAAGGGGATTCAAGAAGTAATCGACCTGAAGCGTCAAAAGGCAAGAGATTTTTACCGAAGACGAGGAAAGGAAATATGAGAGAAGGCAAGGAATGGTGCAAGATGACGTGGATAAAATATGACACAATAAACGGCAGAACAAGAAGAAACAGAAGGGTTAAGAACGAATACACGAGGTAATAAAGGCGCGCTGAGAGAGTTCAAAATTTTTATAACATTGTAGACTAAAGTGGAAGCGAAGTTATTCCATAACCAGTGTAAAGGAGCAAGGTGAGAGGAACACTCAGAGAGAGAATGGCAAGGAAGTATGCAAAGATCTTAGATTCAGCAAGATTATCAAGGAAGAATACAGGCTGCTGCCAGACAACTGTAATACAGGCTGCTGCCAGACAACTGTAATACAGGCTGCTGCCAGACAACTGTAATACAGGCTGCTGCCAGACAACTGTAACGCAGGTGCCAGACAACTGTAATACAGGCTTCTGCCAGACAACTGTAGTGCAGGTGCCAGACAACTGTAATACAGGCTTCTGCCAGACAACTGTAGCGCAGGTGCCAGACAACTGTAGCGCAGGTGCCAGACAACTGTAATGCAGGCTGCTGCCAGACAATTATAATACAGACTGCTGCCTGACAACTGTAATGCAGGCTGTTGCCTGACAACTGTAATGCAGGCTGTTGCCTGACAACTGTAATGCAGGCTGCTGCCA
>NC_091309.1:6945386-6957886 GCF_038502225.1 Cherax quadricarinatus
CCATTTTTTCTTTCGACGGTTTTTTCCTCATCCTCCACCTTCTTCGTCCTTCTAAGCTTGCTTCCTGGCGTATCAGAAGATGTATGTGCAAGTTCCCAACACCTGCTGCCTCCGTGTTACTAGAAGTAAACAGGTACCTGGGTGTTAGTCGACTCTGTTGTGTTACCACCTTAGTTCTTATTATTATTATTATTATAATCAAAAAGAAGCGCTAAGCCAAAAGGGCTATACAGCACCTTAGCTCTTAGCTGGCTTGATAGCAAACCTTACACGTGTCTCAACTCGACACTATGTGACAAAAACCACTCTTCTAAAACCCACCTAAAGTAGCCAGGCCACTTAACTTTTTTTTTTTTCTCTCTCTCTCTCTTTCCTGTTTTTTCATCCTTCGTACCTCTCTCTTCCTGTCTACCCCACAACCTTTTTTACTTCTCTCTCTTTTCCCGTCTTCTCACTACCTTTTCACTGCTCTATCCTACTCCAGTCCTTCTCCCTATTCTCGACATTGATCTTATGGCCTAGCCAAACAAAATGAAAGCGGCGCTGCGGCGCTGTCTGCCTGTTTATCTGTCATCTCAACTGTTCCTCTGTGTTTGTATATGTTTACTCATCTCGTTGTGTGTGTGTACTCACTTATTTATGGTTGCAGGGGTCAATTCATAGCTCCTGGACCCGCCTCTTCGCTGGTCGCTACTAGGTCCCCTCTCTCCCCGCTCCAAGAACTTTGTCGCGCATCTTCTTAAAGCTATGTATGGATCATGCCTTCTTCGTGTGTGAGAGAGTGGGTGTATTCACCTGTTTGTGGTAGAAGGGTTCGAGTCTCAGCTCCTCCCTACGTTCTCCGATCTATCCTCTCTAACTACCATGCTCTATCCTTCAACTCTCGTCTGCAACATCCGCTTCACAACCCTGGAGTTGATGGGTAAGGAAAAACTACGTCAGGTTCTTTGAGCAACCCCTCGCCTACCGTCAACACCCACTGCGCTCCTGCAGCTTTTTATAAATAAGGACGTCTGTCTCTACGGCTCCATCAGACGCGAATTTTTTTTAGTGTTTTGTTTACCAAACTTAAAATAAAAAATCCCAAATCGTGCCCTGATCGTAACGTCAGCATTCTGCTTTGATACTGTTCTTGTTCTTTCCGTATTTTGGATTAGTCCAGTCACCCGAGAGGATTTCCCGGACACCTGCGGAAGGTGTACAAGAAGTAGCCTGGGGATTTTATGAGGTCAGCGGTAGCTACCTGGGGATTACAAGTGGCTAAGTGGATTACTAGACCCGGAGGTAATTGACGGCCAGCCGACGTAGGTGACCAAGACCCAGGCTAATTCCGGCATGTTTACCTGTGCTTGATTCCTGGTCTCAGACCAGACATCCTGGTCTTGACCAGTCAGGCAGGGGGTGGCAGCAGCACGCAGTCCAAGGCTGGTCAGGAAGGGGCTCCAGGAATCGATCAAGTTCTCTCCTGAAGATCTAAGGGCTGTGAGGGGAAGAGGAAATGGAACTGCAAGGGATGGAATAGTGATGGAGAGTGTCGCTGGTAGCTGAGGGAAGGTGAACAGGTTGGTAGTGAAGGTAATTAAGGAATTATTATTATTATTATTACTATTAGTAGTAGTAGTAATGCTGCTGTTGCTGTTGTTATTGAACCACTGGATTAAGAGCTCATCACCGGCGTCAAGGTAACCTTGAATGGAATCTTGTGAGAACTGAATGAGCGACTAAGAGCGTGTGCTTAATACCAGTCCTTCCTTGACGGGACCCAAAGATATTCTTTAGCTTCACTTCAGTGGAAATAAGTCACTGTTCTGTTATCCAAAGTTATAGACTTTGATTTAAATTTTGCCACCGAAGTAGCTACTGTCTTGCGCATGTCGTCGATATGAACACCTGCGACTTCGTGTCAACCTTTGTGAACGACACCAAAATAAGCATGAAAGTTGCCTACGTAGAAGATATGAAAATATTTCAGTCAGACATCAACAGATTCTTCCAGTCAGCAAAGCAAACTAACATGATGTTCAGTGATGATAAATTCCAAGTGTTCAGGTACAGAAAGAATAAAAGCCCGAAAATGAGCACTGAACACAAAGAACAGGAAGACCATCTCACAGAATGAAAGGAACACGTAATAACACTTGGATATAATAATGTCAGATGAGCACTCATTTAGAGAACACAATAAGACAAATGCCGTGAGAGCCAGAAAAAAAAGGGTGAACAATGAGAACTTTCAAAACAAAAGTAATGATGTCACTAGAATTGTTAAAAATGGTATAAAATACCGACAGGTTGATGATTAAGACACATGTGCAACAGTTGGGGGTCTTTTTTATTGAAACTTTTCGCCTACACAGCAGGCTTCTTCAGTCAAATACAGAGGCAGTAGGTGTAGTAGTGAAATGAAGATGATGCAATCAGTCCATCAACCTTGGAGAAACAATATTTGAGGAACGATAATATCGTTCCAGATCATGGAGCTGAACTCTTCTCTAGGCTGAGGGACTGACCACCTTAAATACCATTTCTCCAAGACTGATGGACTAATTATGCCATCTTCATTTCACTACTGCTACACTTACTACCTCCGTATTTGACTGAAGAGGCCTACTGTGCAGGCGAAACGTTTCAACAATAAAAATACCCAACTATTGCACACGTGTCTTAATTATCACAGTGTCACCAGTCAAACTGCTTGTGCTCTCTCGCTTAGACTACTGTTCAGTGTTGACGTCTCCTTTCGAGTCATGAGATAGTGTAGACCCAATAAAGCGTAACAGAACCAGAAAATACACAAGTAAAATACTTGAGAGTATAGTTTTAAACCTACACACTAGCATATAAACACATTGGGATGATACACATAACAGCAAAATAAACCAGGCTAAAGGGACACAGATGCAACTAATATTAAATTGTATTGTGGCAATGTTTCGCTCTCCAGGAACTTTGTCAAGCCGTTAACAGTAATGTATGGGTAATTAATACATCTATGCAAAGGTATATGTGCGTTCGTGTTATGTTTGGTATAAGTTATGTTATGTTCGTGTTATGTTTCTGTTATGTTTGTTATGTTTGTTATGTAATGTTTATGTTATCCTAGCCACAATTTCAACAATTATATTTCACTCTCTTCTCTTTTGTTCTTGCAGTCATGATGAGGAAGGGTGGTGTGGGCGGTAGTCTGCGAGACAAGTCGCCAACCCACGCCCACCCACGCCCACTGTGTGCCCACCGCCCACACAGGTTCGGGCCAAAGCGACACCCTCCTCACACCACAACCCGGCTCTGAAAGTTCTCATATACAATCTTCCTGTTGGAGAAACACAGTTCTGTGGGTACCATATGTGTACGTGAATTGAGTGCGTTCTATCTTCCGCGAAGTGCGAAATGAAGTGTACATCTGTGTGCGTTTAAACAGCGTGTGTACATCCTAATTGCATTTTTATGTTGTAAGAAGAGTGTACATAGTGCGTGTACGTTCAAACGTGGCACTTACGCGTGCTCTGGTGCATTTACATTGATACGTTTCCAACAAGTGCGGCGTCTAGACGTAGATTCCCACAATGCGTGCATCGTGTTGAGTGCGTCTGGGTGTCGAGCTGGGTAAGCAGTAACTCCCTCGAGTGCGTGTGAGGAGTGAGGGAGCTTACACTTATTGTGTTCGCAAGATAGTGCTCAAGTGCGTCTTCACAATCAAGGAACCCATTTTGATAACATGCGGAAGGTCCCTCGTCTCTCACCCATAACAAAACACTTAACCAAGGGAGTGCGAAAGCAAAGTTATCTTCAGTAAGACACTTTTTTTTTGAGACCGAAGAAAGAGTCTCTTTGAGAATGAGTGCATACCAGTCAATGGTACCACTCCTTGATACCGTGTCATTGTGACACCTCTATTATTACCCGTATTACCACAATTACTATCATTACCATCACCGTCATCATGCCTTCTTTAGCAGAGCCAACAGAGCGGCTTCCTTATGAAGTCCCGCTCACTCTAGATCCGCTAGACATGGCGGATTTCACCAAGCTGAAAAACAAAGACTTGGAAGGGTTCAGCCTGGATGGTAAACCTGGAGAGATGGAACAGGTGATGGAGGAACTGTGGGAAAAGTTCATGGAGCAGTCGAGGTTCAACCTAACTGACCTGGACGAGGAACAACACAAGAAGATGGACCGGTGCTTCGATGATTTCGTTACAGCGTATTACGACCCCAACAGGGACCCACGGGCGTGCCCCAGCATGTTCGACGAGGTCTCTTGCTGGCCTGAGACCTCCCCGGGCACTTTAAGAACGATCGAGTGCTTCACGGTCTTCAAGGACATTATGTATGACAACGTGGGTAAGTGCCTCTATCCCTCTCAAACCTCAATCATCACTTAAATCTTCTGCCAACACTTAACTCTTTCGCCCAGTTTTATGGCACTTGCGCTCATGTTTTCAATATAAAGTGAAATCCCTTATACCCCTGTCTCACGTCCTCCACTTTCCTTCACTCTTTCCACCAAAACGTCAATAGGGGCTCCATCCTCCATGGAGGGGGAATTAAGTGTTCTTATTGGCGGTAACTACTGAACCACCTAAGGCTGGTTCAGTAATTTGCCATCATTGTGTTTTGTTATCTACTAATATTTTGTTTACAAAAGTAAGATCTGTGGAGACAGTGTTTGCTTCATATGTCAGCAGTTTAACACCAGATACAGCGTTAAGCTCAACAGTTTTATCCCAGACAGAGAAAAAACCAAGCCAGTACTGACACTACTGATGTACGTAACTTAATGGTAGTTTGCATCAGCTAAAAGAGCTGACGAGGTAATCCTTGAACTAATACTAGCGTAACTACAACATAATATAACAAAGATCCAACATAGGCAGTGAACATCAATCTCATTGTTCAGAAATCAACAACAGCTCAGGGAGAATCCACCAACTTTTCCATTTCGTACTGACTTGTGTTCCAGTGAATTCACTAAAAAGTAACGTACATGAATGGTATACAGTACCAACAAGATGAAAATTAGACACATGTGCAACATCTGGGTATCTTTAATTGCAGACGTTTCTCCAACCAGTGGCTTTATCAATACAGATTCCAGGACATAACTTGATAAACTAGACACATGTGCAACTCTTGGGTATCTTTATTGAGGAAACGTTTCGCCACACAGTGGCTTCATCAGTCCATACAAAGGAGAATCTTGAAGAACAGGAGGAGAATGAGGTAATCAGTCCCTCAACCTTGAGTCGATGTGTTCAGTCCATCAATCTAGAATAGAATACGGCATATGAGCGGAGAAGCAGCTTATAAACCGTATGACAGGAGAGGTGCAGCAGTCGTAGGTGGTGTCACATTTGTCCAATGTGGAAGTAGGTCGTGCCCAAGGGTGGGCCAGCGAAGAATTCCCAAGTATTAAGATCCCAAGAAGTTGCAGTGTCTGACAGGATTGTAGATGAATGGTTCAGAGAACCGACACGTGTCGGTTCTCTGAACCATTCATCTACAAGGACATAACTTGAAGATAGTAGAACTATATAGAAAAGATGAGGTAGTCAGCACCTCAGCCTTGGAGTTGGTGTGTAGAGCACCGTAGTTGAAGAGATTCTGCGTTCATAAAGCCACTAGTTGGCGAAACGTCTACAATTAAAGATACCCAGATGTCGCACATGTGTCAAATTTTCATCAAAAAGTAACGTCACCGTCAAGACATTTACCAAGTTTGGCTAAACACGTGACATAAACTGATAGATAAAATGGTGGGTCATCCACTGTGAGACACTGATATATGGGTCATCCACTGTGAGACACTGATATATGGGTCATCCAGTGTGAGACACTGATATATGGGTCATCCAGTGTGAGACACTGATGTATGGGTTATCCAGTGTGAGACACTGATATATGGGTCATCCAGTGTGAGACACTGATATATGGGTCATCCAGTGTGAGACACTAATATATGGGTCATCCAGTGTGAGACACTGATATATGGGTCATCCAGTGTGAGACACTGATATATGGGTCATCCAGTGTGAGACACTGATGTATGGGTTACCCAGTGTAAGACATTGATGTTAAGGGTGTTGGAGTGCAGGTACACTGATGTTAGCAGTGTTGGAGTGCAGGTACACTGATGGTAGCACTGTTGCAGTGCAGGTACACTGATGTTAGCAGTGTTGGAGTGCAGGTACACTGATGTTAGCAGTGCTGGAGTGCAGGTACACTGATGTTAGCAGTGCTGGAGTGCAGGTACACTGATGTTAGCAGTGTTGGAGTGCAGGTACACTGATGGTAGCAGTGTTGGAGTGCAGGTACACTGATGTTAGCAGCGTTGGAGTGCGGGTACACTGATGTTAGCAGTGTTGCAGTGCAGGTACACTGATGTTAGCAGCGTTGGAGTGCGGGTACACTGATGTTAGCAGTGTTGGAGTGCAGGTACACTGATGGAAGCAGTGTTGGAGTGCAGGTACACTGATGGTAGCAGTGTTGGAGTGCAGGTACACTAATGGTAGCAGTGTTGGAGTGCAGGTACACTAATGGTAGCAGTGTTGGAGTGCAGGTACACTGATGGTAGCAGTGTTGGAGTGCAGGTACACTGATGCTAGCAGTGTTGAGTGCAGGTTCACTGATGTTAGCAGTGTTGAGTGCAGATACACTGATGGTAGCAGTGCGGAGTGCAGGAACACTGATGTTAGCAGTGTTGAGTGCAGGTACACTGATGTTAGCAGTGTTGAGTGCAGGTACACTGATGTTAGCAGTGTTGAGTGCAGGTACACTGATGTTAGCAGTGTTGAGTGCAGGTACACTGATGTTAGCAGTGTTGAGTGCAGGTACAGTGATCTTAGCAGTGTTGAGTGCAGGTACACTGATGTTAGCAGTGTTGCGCGAAGGTACACTGATGTTAGCAGTGCTGAGTGCATGTACACTGATGTCAACAGTGTTGAGTGCACGTACACTGATGTAAGCAGTGTTGAGTGCAGGTAAACCGATGTTAGCAGTGTTGAGTGCAGGTACACTGAAATTAGCAGTGTTTAGTAGAGGTACACTAATGTTAGCAGTGTTGAGTGCAGGTACACTGATGTTAGCAGTGTCGAGTGCAGGTACACTGATGTTAGCAGTGCTGAGTGCACGTACACTGATGTTAGCAGTGTTGAGTGCAGGTAAACCGATTTTAGCAGTGTTGAGTGCAGGTACACTGAAATTAGCAGTGTTGAGTGCACGTACACTGATGTTAGCAGTGTTGAGTGCAGGTAAACCGATGTTAGCAGTGTTGAGTGCAGGTACACTGATGTTAGCAGTGCTGGAGTGCAGGTACACTGATGTTAGCAGTGTTGAGTGCAGGTTCACTGATGGTAGCCGTGTTGAGTGCAGGTACACTGATGTTAGCAGTGTTGAGGGCAGGTACACTGATGTTAGCAGTGTTGAGTGCAGGTACACTGACGTTAGCAGTCTTCAGTGCAGGTACAGTGATGTTAGCAGTGTTGAGTGCAGGTACACTGATGTTAGCAGTGTTGAGTGCAGGTAAACTGATGTTAGCAGTGTTGAGTGCAGGTACACTGATGTTAGCAGTGTTGAGTGCAGGTACACTGATGTTCGCAGTGTTGAGTGCAGGTACACTGATGTTAGTAGTGCTGAGTGCAGGTACACTGATGTTAGTAGTGCTGAGTGCAGGTACACTGATGGTAGCAGTGTTGGATTGCAGGTACACTGATGTTAGCAGTGTTGGAGTGCAGGTACACTGATGTTAGCAGTGTTGGAGTGCAGGTACACTGACGTTAGTAGTGTTGAGTGCAGGTACACTGATGGTAGCAGTGCTGGAGTGCAGGTACACTGATGTTATCAGTGTTGGATTGCAGGTACACTGATGTTAGCAGTGTTGCAGTGCAGGTACACTGATGGTAGCAGTGCTGAAGTGCAGGTACACTGATGTTAGCAGTGTTGGAGTGCAGGTACACTGATGCTATCAGTGTTGGAGTGCAGGTACACTGATGTTAGCAGCGTTGGAGTGCAGGTACACTGACGTTAGTAGTGTTGAGTGCAGGTACACTGATGGTAGCAGTGTTGAAGTGCAGGTACACTGATGTTAGCAGTGTTGGAGTGCAGGTACACTGATGCTATCAGTGTTGGAGTGCAGGTACACTGACGTTAGTAGTGTTGAGTGCAGGTACACTGATGGTAGCAGTGCTGGAGTGCAGGTACACTGATGTTATCAGTGTTGGATTGCAGGTACACTGATGTTAGCAGTGTTGGAGTGCAGGTACACTGATGTTAGCAGTGTTGAAGTGCAGGTACACTGATGTTAGCAGTGTTGGAGTGCAGGTACACTGATGCTATCAGTGTTGGAGTGCAGGTACACTGATGTTAGCAGCGTTGGAGTGCAGGTACACTGATGGTAGCAGTGTTGGAGTGCAGGTACACTGATTATAGAAGTGTTGGAGTGCAGGTACACTGATGTCAGCAGTGTTGGAGTGCAGGAACACTGATGGTAGCAGTGTTGGAGTGCATGTACACTGATGTTAGCAGTGTTGGAGTGCAGGTACACTGATGTTAGCAGTGTTGGAGTGCAGGTACACTGATGGTAGCAGTGTTGGAGTGCAGGTACACTGATGTTATCAGTGTTGGAGTGCAGGTACACTGATGTTAGCAGTGTTGGAGTGCAGGTACACTGATGTTAGCAGTATTGGAGTGCAGGTACACTGATGTTAGCAGTGTTGGAGTGCAGGTACACTGATGTTAGCAGTGTTGAAGTGCAGGTACACTGATGTTAGCAGTGTTGGAGTGCAGGTACACTGATGCTATCAGTGTTGGAGTGCAGGTACACTGATGTTAGCAGTGCTGGAGTGCAGGTACACTGATGGTAGCAGTGTTGGAGTGCAGGTACACTAATGGTAGAAGTGTTGGGGTGCAGGTACACTGATGGTAGCAGTGTTGGAGTGCAGGTACACTGATGGTAGCAGTGTTCAGTGCAAGTACACTGATGTTAGCAGTGTTGGAGTGCAGGTACACTGATGGTAGCAGTGTTGGAGTGCAGGTACACTGAGGTAGCAGTGTTGGAGTGCAGTTACAATGATGTTAGCAGTGTTCAGTGCAAGAACACTGACGGTAGCAGTGTTGCAGTGCAGGTACACTGATGGTAGCAGTGTTGGAGTGCAGGTACACTGATGGTAGCAGTGTTGGAGTGCAGGTACACTGAGGGTAGCAGTGTTGGAGTGCAGGTGCACTGATGGTAGCAGTGTTGGAGTGCAGGTACACTGATGCTAGCAGTGTTGGAGTGCAGGTACACAGATGGTAGCAGTGTTGGAGTGCAGGTACACTGATGGTAGCAGTGCTGGAGTGCAGGTACAATGATGGTAGCAGTGTTGGAGTGCAGGTACACTGATGGTAGCAGTGTTGGAGTGCATGTACACTGATGGTAGCAGTGTTGGAGTGCAGGTACACTGATGTTAACAGTATTGGAGTGCAGGTACACTGATGTTAGTGTTGGAGTGCAGGTACACTAATGGTAGCAGTGTTGGAGTGCAGGTACAGATGGTATCAGTGTTGGAGTGCTGGTACACTGATGGTAGCAGTGTTGGAGTGCAGGTACACTGATGGTAGCAGTGTTGGAGTGCATGTACACTGATGGTAGCAGTGTTGGAGTGCAGGTACACTGATGTTAGCAGTATTGGAGTGCAGGTACACTGATGTTAGCAGTGTTGGAGTGCAGGTACACTGATGGTAGCAGTGTTGGAGTGCAGGTACACTGATATTAGCAGTGTTCAGTGCAAGTATACTGATGTTAGCAGTGTTGGAGTGCAAGTACACTGATGTTAGCAGTATTGGAGTGCAGGTACACTGATGGTAGCAGTGTTGGAGTGCAGGTACACTGATATTAGCAGTGTTCAGTGTAAGTATACTGATGTTAGCAGTGTTGGAGTGTAGGTACAGTGATGGTAGCAGTGTTGGAGTGCAGGTACACTGAGGGTAGCAGTGTTGGAGTGCAGGTACACTGATGGTAGCAGTGCACGAGTGCAGGTACACTGATGCTAGCAGTGTTGGAGTGCAGGTACACTGATGGTAGCAGTGTTGGAGTGCAGGTAAACTGATGGTAGCAGTGTTGGAGTGCAGGTACACTGATGTTAGCAGTGTTGAATGCAGGTACACTGATGGAAGCAGTGTTGGAGTGCAGGTACAGTGATGTTAGCAGTGTTGAGTGCAGGTACACTAATGCTAGCAGTGTTGAGTGCAGGTACACTGATGTTAGCAGTGTTGAGTGCAGGTACAGTGATGTTAGCAGTGTTGTGTACAGGGACAGTGATATTAGCAGTGTTGAGTGCAGGTACACTGATGTTAGCAGTGTTGAGTGCAGGTACACTGATGTTAACAGTGTTGAGTGCAGGTACACTGATGTTAGCAGTGTTGAGTGCAGGTACACTGATGTTAGCAGTGTTGAGTACAGGTACACTGATGTTAGCACTGTTGAGTACAGGTACACTGATGTTAACAGTGTTGAGTACAGGTACACTGATGTTAGCACTGTTGAGTACAGGTACGCTGATGTTAACAGTGTTGAGTACAGGTACACTGATGTTAGCAGTGTTGAGTGCGGGTACACTGATGTTAACAGTGTTGAGTGCAGGTATACTGATGTTAGCAGTGTTGAGTACAGGTACACTGATGTTAGCACTGTTGAGTACAGGTACACTGATGTTAACAGTGTTGAGTACAGGTACACTGATGTTAGCAGTGTTGAGTACAGGTACACTGATGTTAGCACTGTTGAGTACAGGTACACTGATGTTAACAGTGTTGAGTACAGGTACACTGATGTTAGCAATGTTGAGTGCAGGTACACTGATGTTAGGAGTGTTGAGTACAGGTACACAGATGCTAGCAGTGTTGAGTACAGGTGCACTGATGTTAGCAGTGTTGAGCACAGGTTCACTAATGTTAGCAGTGTTGAGTGCAGTTACACTGATGTTAGCAGTGTTGAGTACAGGTACACTGATGTTAGCAGTGTTGAGTACAGGTACACTGATGTTAGCAGTGTTGAGTGCAGGTACACTGATGTTAGGAGTGTTGAGTACATTTACACTGATGTTAGCAGTGTTGAGTACAGGTACACTGATGTTAGCAGTGTTGAGTACAGGTACACTGATGTTAGCAGTGTTGAGTACAGGTACACTGATGTTAGCAGTGTTTAGTGCAGGTACACTGATGTTAGCTGTGTTGAGTACAGGTACACTGATGTTAGCAGTGTTCAGTGCAGGTACACTGATGTTAGCAGTGTTGAGTGCAGGTACACTGATGTTAGCAGTGTTGAGTACAGGTACACTGATGTTAGCAGTGTTGAGTACAGGTACATTGATGTTAGCAGTGTTGAGTACAGGTACACTGATGTTAGCACTGTTGAGTACAGGTACATTGATGTTAGCAGTGATGAGTACAGGTACACTGATGTTAGCACTGTTGAGTACAGGTACAGTGATGTTAGCACTGTTGAGTACAGGTACACTGATGTTAGCAGTGTTGAGTACAGGTACACTGATGTTATCACTGTTGAGTACAGGTACAGTGATGTTAGCAGTGTTGAGTGCAGGTACACTGATGTTAGCAGTGTTGAGTATAGGTACACTGATGTTAGCAGTGTTGAGTACAGGTACACTGATGTTAGCAGTGTTGAGTACAGGTACACTGGCTGCTGTTCTACCAGACTTACGAACCTTGAGTAGTGTAGCTTTTTATCCCATTACTGTAGACAACCATAAACCTCTCTAATGCTTCCCCCATCTCCCACATTTTCTCCTATCTCTTCAACATTTCCCCATTTCCCTCATCCTTCCCTGTTTCCCCCATCCTCCACCTTTCCCCACTGACAATATTAAGCACTAAGATGCTACTCACCTTTAACAATATGGGAAATGGGATAAGATTTTAACAGTTGCTCCGTTTACACACACACACACACACACACACACACACACACACACACACACTGACATGTATAGTATGCAAAGTCATGGAGAAGATTATCAGGAGAAGAGTGGTGGAACACCTAGAAAGGAATGATCTCATCAACAGCAGCCAATATGGTTTCAGGGACGGGAAATCCTGTGTCACAAACCTACTGGAGTTCTATGACATGGTGACAGCAATAAGACAAGAGAGAGAGGGGTGGGTGGATTGCATATTTTGGACTGCAAGAAGGCGTTTGACACAGTTCCACAAAAGAGATTAGTGCAAAAACTGGAGGACCAAGCAGGTATAACAGGGAAGGCACTACAATGGATCAGGGAATGCTTGTCAGGAAGACAGCAGCGAGTCATGGTACGTGGCGAGGTGTCAGAGTGGGCACCTGTGACCAGCGGGGTCCCACAGGGGTCAGTCCTAGGACCAGTGCTGTTTCTGGTATTTGTGAACGACATGACGGAAGGAATAGACTCCGAAGTGTCCCTGTTTGCAGATGACGTGAAGTTAATGAGAAGAATTCATTCGATCGAAGACCAGGCAGAACTACAAAGG
>NC_091309.1:6962886-6965386 GCF_038502225.1 Cherax quadricarinatus
TACATTCTCTCAGAGCAGGACGGAGTGGGGAGAGGTACATTCTCTCAGAGCAGGATGGAGTGGGGAGAGGTACATTCTCTCAGAGCAGGATGGAGTGGGGAGAGTTACTATCTCTCAGAGCAGGATGGAGTGGGGAGAGGTACATTCTCTCAGAGCAGGATGGAGTGGGGAGAGTTACTATCTCTCAGAGCAGGACGGAGTGGGGAGAGATACATTCTCTCAGAGCAGGATGGAGTGGGGAGAGGTACATTCTCTCAGAGCAGGACGGAGTGGGGAGAGGTACATTCTCTCAGAGCAGGATGGAGTGGGGAGAGGTACATTCTCTCAGAGCAGGACGGAGTGGGGAGAGGTACATTCTCTCAGAGCAGGATGGAGTGGGAGAGGTACATTCTCTCAGAGCAGGATGGAGTGGGGAGAGGTACATTCTCTCAGAGCAGGATGGAGTGGGGAGAGGTACATTCTCTCAGAGCAGGATGGAGTGGGGAGAGGTACATTCTCTCAGAGCAGGACGGAGTGGGGAGAGATACATTCTCTCAGAGCAGGATGGAGTGGGGAGAGATACATTCTCTCAGAGCAGGATGGAGTGGGGAGAGTTACTATCTCTCAGAGCAGGATGGAGTGGGGAGAGATACATTCTCTCAGAGCAGGATGGAGTGGGGAGAGTTACTATCTCTCAGAGCAGGATGGAGTGGGGAGAGATACATTCTCTCAGAGCAGGATGGAGTGGGGAGAGTTACTATCTCTCAGAGCAGGATGGAGTGGGGAGAGATACATTCTCTCAGAGCAGGATGGAGTGGGGAGAGTTACTATCTCTCAGAGCAGGATGGAGTGGGGAGAGATACATTCTCTCAGAGCAGGATGGAGTGGGGAGAGTTACTATCTCTCAGAGCAGGATGGAGTGGGGAGAGATACATTCTCTCAGAGCAGGATGGAGTGGGGAGAGTTACTATCTCTCAGAGCAGGATGGAGTGGGAGAGGTACATTCCCTGAGAGCAGGATGGAGTGGGGAGAGGTACATTCTCTCAGAGCAGGATGGAGTGGGAGAGGTACATTCCCTGAGAGCAGGATGGAGTGGGGAGAGGTACATTCTCTCAGAGCAGGATGGAGTGGGGAGAGGTACATTCTCTCAATGCAGGATGGAGTGGGGAGAGGTACATTCTCTCAGAGCAGGATGGAGTGGGGAGAGATACATTCTCTCAGAGCAGGATGGAGTGGGAGAGGTACATTCTCTCAGAGCAGGATGGAGTGGGGAGAGGTACATTCTCTCAGAGCAGGATGGAGTGGGGAGAGGTACATTCTCTCAGAGCAGGATGGAGTGGGGAGAGGTACATTCTCTCAGAGCAGGATGGAGTGGGGAGAGGTACATTCTCTCAGAGCAGGATGGAGTGGGGAGAGGTACATTCTCTCAGAGCAGGATGGAGTGGGGAGAGATACATTCTCTCAGAGCAGGATGGAGTGGGAGAGGTACATTCTCTCAGAGCAGGATGGAGTGGGAGAGGTACATTCCCTGAGAGCAGGATGGAGTGGGGAGAGGTACATTCTCTCAGAGCAGGATGGAGTGGGAGAGGTACATTCCCTGAGAGCAGGATGGAGTGGGGAGAGGTACATTCTCTCAGAGCAGGATGGAGTGGGAGAGGTACATTCCCTGAGAGCAGGATGGAGTGGGGAGAGGTACATTCTCTCTACATTCTGAGAGCAGGATGGAGTGGGGAGAGGTACATTCTCTCAGAGCAGGATGGAGTGGGAGAGGTACATTCCCTGAGAGCAGGATGGAGTGGGGAGAGGTACATTCTCTCAGAGCAGGATGGAGTGGGGAGAGGTACATTCTCTCAATGCAGGATGGAGTGGGGAGAGATACATTCAGAGCAGGATGGAGTGGGGATAAGCAAAACCGCTTAAACCAGAGTGGAGAGGGAATAGATTCATCCCTTCAGAGAAGGACGAAGTGGATAGGTTGGTTGATCTAGTCGAGGCGTGAAGAAACGGAAGGCTCAAAAAACCTGTACCTGCGGTCCTCAGTTAATTCTTCACGCCAGGTAACTGGCTGGCCAACGCTGGATGATTGGGCGAGGGAACTGAGCCAATCACGGGCTATGGATAGAGCTAGCGACAGGACAGCGCGAAGCGATTGGGACTGGAGAGTGGATTAAGGCAGGGATGAGGGGAAAGAAGGGTGAGGGAAGACGGGTGAGGGAAGACGGGTGAGGGAAGACGGGTGAGGGAAGACGGGTGAGGGAAGACGGGTGAGGGAAGACGGGTGAGGGAAGACGGGTGAGGGAAGACGGGTGAGGGAAGACGGGTGAGGGAAGACGGGTGAGGGAAGACGGGTGAGGGAAGACGGGTGAGGGAAGACGGGTGAGGGAAGACGGGTGAGGGAAGACGGGTGAGGGAAGACGGGTGAGGGAAGACGGGTGAGGGAAGACGGGTGACTGAGAAGGAAGACTGTCTTCTTGTTATCATGAGATGTTTAAGACTTGTCTCGTTTGGTAAGGAGAACAAG
>NC_091309.1:6970386-7072886 GCF_038502225.1 Cherax quadricarinatus
ACCACTACACACAACACTACACACAACACTACACACAACACAACACTCACCACTACACACAACACTACACACAACACTACACACAACACTACACACAACACAACACTCAGTACTACACACAACACTACACACAACACTACACACAACACTACACACAACACTACACACAACACTACACACAACACTACACACAACACAACACTCAGTACTACACACAACACTACACACAACACTACACACAACACTACACACAACACTACACACAACACTACATACAACACTCACCACTACACACAACACTACACACAACACAACACTCACCACTACACACAACACTACACACAACACTACACACAACACTACACACAACACTACACACAACACTACACACAACACTCACCACTACACACAACACTATACACAACACTCACCACTACACACAACACTCACCACTACACTCACCACTACAGACAACACTCACCACTACACACAACACTCACCACTACACTCACCACTACACACAACACAACACTCACCACTACACACAACACAACACTCACCACTACACACAACACTCACCACTACACACACCAGTACACACAACACAACACTCACCACTACACACAACACAACACTCAGCACTACACTCACCACTACACACAACACTACACACAACACTACACACAACACTACACACAACACTACACACAACACTACACACAACACACAACACTACACACTACACACAACACTACACACAACACTACACACAACACTACACACAACACTACACACAACACTACACACAACACTACACACAACACTCACCACTACACACAACACTACACACAACACAACACTCACCAATACACACAACACTACACACAACACTGCACACAACACTACACACAACACTACGCACAACACTACACACAACACTACACACAAGACAACACTCACCACTACACACAACAGTACACACAACACTACACACAACACTACACACAACACTCACCACTACACACGACACTACACACAACACTACACACAACACTACACACAACACTACACACAACACTACACACAACACTACACACAACACTACACACAACACAACACTCACCAATACACACAACACTACACACAACACTACACACAACACTACACACAACACTACACACAACACTACACACAACACTACACACAACACTACACACAACACTACACACAACACTACACACAACACTACACACAACACTGCACACAACACTACACACAACACTACACACAACACTACACACAACACTACGCACAACACTACACACAACACTACACACAACACAACACTCACCACTACACACAACACTCACCACTACACACAACACTACACACAACACTACACACAACACTACACACAACACTACACTCACCGCTACACACAACACTACACACAACACTACACACAACACTACACACAACACTACACACAACACTACACACAACACTACACACAACACTACACACAACACTGCACACAACACTACACACAACACTACACACAACACTACACACAACACAACACTCACCACTACACACAACACTACACACAACACTACACACAACACTCACCACTACACACAACACTACACACAACACAACACACAACACAACACTCACCACTACACACAACACTCACCACTACACACAACACTACACACAACACTACACACAACACAACACTCACCACTACACACAACACTGCACACAACACTACACACAACACTACACACAACACTACACACAACACAACACTCACCACTACACACAACACTACACACAACACTACACACAACACAACACTCACCACTACACACAACACTACACACAACACTACACACAACACTACACACAACACTCACCACTACACTCACCACTACACACAATACTACACACAACACTACACACAACACAACACTCACCACTACACACAACACTACACACAACACTACACACAACACTACACACAACACTACACACAACACTACACTCACCACTACACACAACACTACACACAACACTACACACAACACTACACACAACACTACACACAATACTACACACAACACTACACACAACACTCACCACTACACTCACCACTACACACAACACTACACAGAACACTACACACAACACTACACACAACACTACACACAACACTACACACAACACTACACACAACACAGCACTCACCACTACACACAACACTACACACAACACTACACACAACACTACACACAACACTACACACAACACTACACACAACACTGCACACAACACTACACACAACACTACACACAACACTGCACACAACACTACACACAACACTACACACAACACTGCACACAACACTGCACACAACACTAGACACAACACTACGCACAACACTGCACACAACACTGCACACAACACTACACACAACACTGCACACAACACTACACACAACACTACACACAACACTGCACACAACACTACATACAACACTACACACAACACTACACACAACACTCACCACTACACACAACACTACACAAAACATTACACACAACAATACACACAACACTACACACAACACTCACCACTACACACAACACTCACCACTACACACAACACTACACACAACACTCACCACTACACACAACACTACACACAACACTCACCACTACACTCAACACTACACACAACACTCACCACTACACTCAACACTACACTCAACACTACACACAACACTACACACAACACTCAACACTACACACAACACTGCACACAACACTGCACACAACACTACACACAACACTGCACACAACACTACACACAACACTACACACAACAATACACACAACACTACACACAACACTCACCACTACACACAACACTACACACAACACTACATACAACACTACACACAACACTACACACAACACTACACAGAACACTACACACAACACTACACACAACACTACACACAACACTACACACAACACTACACACAACACTCACCACTACACACAACAGTACACACAACACTACACACAACACTCACCACTACACACAACACTACACACAACACTCACCACTACACACGACACTACACACAACACTACACACAACACTACACACAACACTACACACAACACTCACCAATACACACAACACTACACACAACACTACACACAACACTACACACAACACTACACACAACACTCACCACTACACACGACACTACACACAACACTACACACAACACTACACACAACACTACACACAACACTACACACAACACTACACACAACACTCACCACTACACACAACACTACACACAACACTACACACAACACTACACACAACACTCACCACTACACACGACACTACACACAACACTACACACAACACTACACACAACACTACACACAACACTACACACAACACTACACACAACACTACACACAACACTACACACAACGCTACACACAACACTACACACAACACTACACACAACACTGCACCCAACACTACACACAACACTCACCACTACACACAACACTACACACAACACAACACTCACCACTACACGCAACACTACACACAACACTACACACAACACTGCACCCAACACTACACACAACACTCACCACTACACACAACACTACACACAACACAACACTCACCACTACACGCAACACTACACACAACACTACACACAACACTACACACAACACTACACACAACACTACACACAACACTACACACAACACAACACTCACCACTACACACAACACTACACACAACACTACACACAACACTCACCACTACACACAACACTACACACAACACAACACACAACACTACACACAACACTACACACAACACACAACACTACACACTACACACAACACAACACACAACACTACACACTACACACAACACAACACACAACACAACACACAACACAACACACAACACAACACACAACACACACTACACACAACACTACACACAACACACAACACAACACACAACACAACACACAACACAACACACAACACACAACACAACACACAACACAACACACAACACACACTACACACAACACTACACACAACACTACACACAACACACAACACTACACACAACACACAACACTACACACTACACACAACACAACACACAACACTACACACTACACACAACACAACACACAACACAACACACAACACAACACACAACACAACACACTACACACACTACACACAACACTACACACAACACACAACACAACACACAACACAACACACAACACAACACACAACACAACACACAACACACAACACACTACACACAACACAACACACAACACAACACACAACACACAACACAACACACAACACAACACACAACACACACTACACACAACACTACACAAAACACTACACACAACACACAACACAACACACAACACACAACACAACACACAACACAACACACAACACACAACACAACACACAACACAACACACAACACACACTACACACAACACTACACACAACACTACACACAACACACAACACAACACACAACACACAACACAACACACAACAGAACACACAACACACACTACACACAACACAACACACAACACAACACACAACACACAACACAACACACAACACAACACACAACACACACTACACACAACACAACACACAACACAACACACAACACACAACACAACACAACACACAACACACAACACAACACACAACACAACACACAACACTGACACTACACACAACACTGACACTACACACAACACACAACACTGACACTACACACAACACTGACACTACACACAACACTGACACTACACACAACACACAACACTGACACAACACACAACACTGACACTACACACAACACTGACACTACACACAACACTACACACAACACTACACACAACACTCACCTGTGAACGACGTCGTGAGTAGTTTTCCACCTCTCACGGCCTGGCTCCGAGCCAGGTCTCATGTTAACTAATCTCTCCTCCCTACCTTTCTCTCTCTCTCTCTCTCTCTCTCTCTCTCTCTCTCTCGCTCTCGTTCTACCTGTCCACCCTGCCAATGTCCCTGGTCATCTTCAGCATGGTAGTACGCAGGGTAAGACAGTGATGGACACGGGAGCCGCACACTGAGGCTACCTGCTGACAACTGATGTAACATTTGGGCAGCCAGTGGAGTCTTCAGTCCAGCACGAAGAAGACCGTAGATAAATGGCTCAGAGAAGCGACAAGTTGATAAATTAGGTATTCTTTTCAAGATTGATGGCCTTATTACATCGACTCAGGCTGAGGGACTTATTACATCGGGTCCAGGCTGAGGGACTGATTACATCGGCTCCAGGCTGACGGACTGATTACATCGGCTCCAGGCTGAGGGACTGATTATATCGACTCCAGGCTGAGGGACTAATTACATCGACTCCAGGCTGAGGGACTAATTACATCGACTCCAGGCTGAGGGACTAATTATATCGACTCCAGGCTGAGGGACTAATTACATCGACTCCAGGCAGAGGAGTCGATGTATAGCGAGTTAACTGGAAACTGTTCCAGCCATGGTACAGCGGGTTAATTGGAAATTGTACCAGCTATGGTATAGTGGGTTAATTGGGAATGGTCCCAGCTATGGTATAGTAGGTTAATTGGGAATTGTCCCAGCTATGGTATAGTGAGTTAATTGGGAACTGTACCAGCTGTGGTATAGCGGGTTAATTGGGAACTATCCCAGTTTTGGTACAGTAGGTTAATTAGGAACTGTTCCAGCCATGGTATTGTCGGCTGTTGTGAATTGTTCTAGTCACCTATTGTAGGTTGGTTATAAATTGTTCAAGTCACCGTATTGTAAGATGGTTGTAAATTGTTCCAGTCACCGTATTGTAAGTTGGTTGTGAATTGTTCAAGTCACCTATTGTAGGTTGGTTGTGAACTGTTCCAGTCACCGTATTGTAAGTTGGTTGTGAATTGTTCCAGTCACAGTATTGTAAGATGGTTGTAAATTGTTCCAGTCACCGTATTGTAAGTTGGTTGTGAATTGTTCCAGTCACAGTATTGTAAGTTGGTTGTGAACTGTTCCAGTCACAGTATTGTGGGTTGGTTGTGAACTGTTCCAGTCACAGTATTGTGGGTTGGTTGTGAACTGTTCCAGTCACAGTATTGTGGGTTGGTTGTGAACTGTTCCAGTCACAGTATTGTGGGTTGGTTGTGAACTGTTCCAGTCACAGTATTGTGGGTTGGTTGTGAACTGTTCCAGTCACAGTATTGTGGGTTGGTTGTGAACTGTTCCAGTCACAGTATTGTGGGTTGGTTGTGAACTGTTCCAGTCACAGTATTGTGGGTTGGTTGTGAACTGTTCCAGTCACAGTATTGTGGGTTGGTTGTGAACTGTTCCAGTCACAGTATTGTGGGTTGGTTGTGAACTGTTCCAGTCACAGTATTGTGGGTTGGTTGTGAACTGTTCCAGTCACAGTATTGTGGGTTGGTTGTGAACTGTTCCAATCACAGTATTGTGGGTTGGTTGTGAACTGTTCCAGTCACAGTATTGTGGGTTGGTTGTGAACTGTTCCAGTCACAGTATTGTGGGTTGGTTGTGAACTGTTCCAGTCACAGTACTGTGGGTTGGTTGTGAACTGTTCCAGTCACAGTATTGTGGGTTGGTTGTGAACTGTTCCAGTCACAGTATTGTGGGTTGGTTGTGAACTGTTCCAGTCACAGTATTGTGGGTTGGTTGTGAACTGTTCCAGTCACAGTATTGTGGGTTGGTTGTGAACTGTTCCAGTCACAGTATTGTGGGTTGGTTGTGAACTGTTCCAGTCACAGTATTGTGGGTTGGTTGTGAACTGTTCCAGTCACAGTATTGTGGGTTGGTTGTGAACTGTTCCAGTCACAGTATTGTGGGTTGGTTGTGAACTGTTCCAGTCACAGTATTGTGGGTTGGTTGTGAACTGTTCCAGTCAGGGTGATGTGAATTTCACTCTACACGTCCTTCCTCTTAAAAGACATCAGATGTAAGATTGTTTATGCCAAGATGGGGAGGCAGGACTGTCCTGGCTCCTGACTCAATTACGCCTAAATTTCTATTAAGTTAGACGGTGTATTATAGAGGAGAGCTGAGCTCATTATTTTGCCAGGCCAATCTTTAGACTATAGATAACGCTGTAACAGGAACACCAAGTTACAGAGAGGGATGGAGGGAGGTATTTTAGGAAGATTGACAAAAATGGTGGAGTGTACATTGACTTTAGGCCGAGGGACTGACTACCACAAACTCCTTCTGATCTTCACCATTCTTCTTGTATTGGACTGATGAAGCCACTTGTGGTGAAACGTTCTCTCAAGATACCCAGGTGTTGCACATGTGTCTAATTTAACAAATTTAACGTGCAATAGTGCTAGAAAAGAGCACAAGAATAAACTTATTACGAATCTAGAAAGCATAAAATTCTTACGAAAACAAGAGTATGGCTACATAACTGGAAGATCCTGCCGTTAAGGTTTGGACGAGAAACACGTTATGTCAGGCAGGATATTCCCGGCAAAAAAAGTAATATTAGTAGGAGCAGCAGCAATAATAACAGTAGTAATTGTACAAACAGTAGTAGGAGTAGTAGTGCCTGCAGTATTGTTAACGTACAACCTAAATCTTATCTTTGTTTCTATATAAATCTCCATGCCAGCAGCAGCATGCCGGGAGGGTTGGGAAGAGAGCCTTCTGTTTTACTACCATCAATTCACTATCCTTTTACACACAAGTAGACTGCAAGGTCTCTCTCTCTCTCTCTCTCTCTCTCTCTCTCTCTCTCTCTCTCTCTCTCTCTCTCTCTCTCTCTCTCTCTCTCACCACCGGGTGATGCCTACAGGAAGTTGTTTATCTCCGGAGTTCACAGTTGGTCATATATATACACCAGAGGCTGACAGGATCTTAAGGGAAGATGCTGGAAGACAGAGAGAGAGAGAGAGAGAGAGAGAGAGAGAGAGAGAGAGAGAGAGAGACTGAGGGAGACAGGAAGGTATGGGAGATAGAGAGGAGACAATATTCTTCGCCAGAGAAAAAAATTCTCATTATTTATTTTCTCATTATTTCGTGTATGATCAAGGTGAAGTTTACTCCCAGCGAGCTGGTGGTGTCACCTTCCTCCGACATGTTCTTTCACTAGTTCATCCCTTAACTCCGTTCGTTCACTCGTTCATTCCCTAACCCTGTTCTTTCACCTAGTCTCTGGTACTCGTGCAGATATGAACGTTTCCTGGGCTGCTCCCCAGACACTGCGTTGCCAAACGTATCGACAATGTTCTTTTTCGCTTGCTTATGATCAAATACGTGTTTAAATTACCTGGACTAACCCAACCTAACCTAACTTTAACAAAGCCTAAGTTACCGTAACTTTAACTTAGCATAATCTAAATAAAATGAAGTTGAAATGGAAATAAAAGAAAACGTTTAAAAATCTGACGTATTAAAATTAGAGAGAGAGAGAGAGAGAGAGAGAGAGAGAGAGAGAGAGAGAGAGAGAGAGAGAGAGAGAGAGAGAGAGACAAAGAGAGAGAGAGAGAGAGAGACAGACAGACAGACAGACAGACAGACAGAGACAGACAGAGAAAATTTGCAAAGCACTCACGACAGACCAATAATCATACGTCTGACACCGGCCCGTTTCTTTTTTGACCATATGCCCCGCGCTGCCAGACGTAAGACATCCATTCTTTTTTTTTATATCTGTCGTTATATAAATATACGTTCGTTCATACACCTTAAACCAACCCAACCTAGCCGTGTGTGTGTGTGTGTGTGTGTGTGTGTTATATATATATATATATATATATATATATATATATATATATATATATATATAGATATAATTTAATAAATCTTTATTTCTACATTTACAAGGTATACAGACCATAGTTGACATCAATAACATACTACAATATAGAAAGCCCCTTGTTATGCAGAGCATTTAAGGCAAATTAGGTCAGTTTTGTCCCAGGATGCGACCCACACCAGTCAACTAACACCCAGGTACCTATTTTACTGATGGGTGAAGAGGGACAGCAGGTGTCCTGTGGAAACACGTCCTAATGTTTCCAGCCGTACCGGGGATCGATCCTGCGACCTCAGTGTGTGAGCTGAGCACGCTACCAATCGAACTACGGGACACCACTAATTGTAAAACAGAAGTCGGTCATTCTCTCCCACAGACTGATACAGTTACAAACAGTAAATTATTCCGCTCAACAACCTGCAAAATAATTGCACAATCACTGAAATCAACTCAGACGTCAACATCAAGGCTGTATATTTTGCGTGTAAATATACACACCACTGGTATATCTGACGCGTGTTACCTGGGTTATTCATTTAAATATTCACGCAGATAACGAGTTGAAATACCTGCCTGGTATGATAACGTTTCCCATGTGTATGTTGCGGCGCCAGGGCTGCCAGATACTGTCATGTGTGTTATCTATGTAACTATTTAACATACTCTCACATTCTTTTTTTACGTTTGTAAAGGTGATAATAAGTGACTAGCAAGGTTAGTGCGTGGCGAGTGAGGACAGGAGCGAGATGTTGCCTAGGACACTCGCTACCTCACTCAACCACCCACTAGACCTACACTAAACCCACACGGACACTCAGGGAGGACAGGAGTGAGATGTCCTGGACACTCGCTACCTCACTAGACCTACTATATATATATATATATATATATATATATATATATATATATATATATATATATATATATATATATATATATATATATATATACACGTCTCCTCTTATCCAGTAGGTCTTTAACTGGTGACTGTCGCTATTCCTAACATAAGTTACATTTCAAAGAATAATGACCAGTTACGACTGTTAATTTCTCGTTCCTTGCCTCATCTTCTAATTAAATCTCTTCTAATTTTTGAGAACGAATTTTGTCTTTAACTAAAGGTGTTGTCTTGACTACCAGGTGTGGTGTTGTCTTGACTACCAGGTGTGGTGTTGTCTTGACGACCAGGTGTGGTATTGTCTTGACGACCAGGTGTGATGTTGTCTTGACGACCAGGTGTGGTGTTGTCTTGACGACCAGGTGTGGTGTTGTCTTGACGACCAGGTGTGGTGTTGTCTTGACGACCAGGTGTGGTGTTGTCTTGACGACCAGGTGTGGTGTGGTCTTGACGACCAGGTGTGGTGTGGTCTTGACGACCAGGTGTGGTGTTGTCTTGACGACCAGGTGTGGTGTTGTCTTGACGACCAGGTGTGGTGTTGTCTTGACGACCAGGTGTGGTGTTGTCTTGACGACCAGGTGTGGTGTTGTCTTGACCAGGTGTGGTGTGGTCTTGAAGACCAGGTGTGGTGTTGTCTTGACCAGGTGTGGTGTCTTGACGACCAGGTGTGGTGTTGTCTTGACCAGGTGTGGTGTTGTCTTGACCAGGTGTGGTGTTGTCTTGACGACCAGGTGTGGCGTGGTCTTGAAGACCACAGATGTGATAGTGGCACTGTTGTGATCCTTGAAGGTGAGATCCTCAGGCATACGATAGATTGATGGATCAGGCTAGCAACCAGGAGGCCTGGTCTGGGACCTGGCCGCAGGGGTAATGATCTCTGGAAGCGACCGCAGGTAACCACACACACTAAATACAGTCCAGTACCAAGACAGCTCTGCTACTCTACCTACAAACAATTGAGCACACATCGTTACCAGCAGTCCGTACACTAATGGCCAAGTAAATGGCTGTTGACTCTTGTTGCTTCACTGTCTTAATTGACCTATTTACACAGAGGAGAGATGGCAAAGAACATTTTTTCGTTGATTTTTTTTTTATCTTTCAGTGAGTTAATTGTGTTTCCACTTGGTAAGTAAGCAATGTGTATGTGTGTGTGTACTCACCTAGTTGTACTCACTTAGTTGTGGTTGCAGGGGTTGAGTCGGAGCTCTTGGCCCCGCCTCTTCACTGGTCGCTACTAGGTCACTCTCCCTGAAGCATTAGCTTTATCATACCTCTGCTTAAAGCTATGTATGGATGCTGCCTCCACTACATCGCTTCCCAAACTATTCTACTTCCTGACTACTCTGTGGCTGAAGAAATACTCCCTAACATCCCTGTGATTCATCTGTGTCTTCAACTTCCAACTGTGTCCCCTTGTTGCTGTGTCCCATCTCTGGAACATTCTGTCATCATCACTACCCATACCATCAACACAACTACCCACACCATCAACACCACTACCCACACCATTAACACCACTACCCACACCATCAACACCACTACCCACACCATCAACACCACTACCCACACCATCAACACCACTACCCACACCATCAACACCACTACCCACACCATCAACACCACTACCCACACCATCAACACCACTACCCACACCATCAACACCACTACCCACACCATCAACACCACTACCCACACCATCAACACAACTACCCACACCATCAACACCACTACCCACACCATTAACACCACTACCCACACCATCAACACCACTACCCACACCATCAACACCACTACCCACACCATCAACACCACTACCCACACCATCAACATCACTACCCGCACCATCAACACCACTACCCACACCATCAACACCACTACCCACACCATCAACACCACTACCCGCACCATCAACACCACTACCCACACCATCAACACCACTACCCGCACCATCAACACCACTACCCGCACCATCAACACCACTACCCACACCATCAACACCACTACCCACACCATCAACACCACTACCCACACCATCAACACCACTACCCACACCATCAACACCACTACCCACACCATCAACACCACTACCCGCACCATCAACACCACTACCCGCACCATCAACACCACTACCCACACCATCAACACCACTACCCGCACCATCAACACCACTACCCGCACCATCAACACCACTACCCGCACCATCAACACCACTACCCGCACCATCAACACCACTACCCACACCATCAACACCACTACCCGCACCATCAACACCACTACCCGCACCATCAACACCACTACCCGCACCATCAACACCACTACCCGCACCATCAACATAAACACCAGACACTCCGTGTAATCCCGCCACAAATACAACTTAACCGGGATTAAGAGCTGGATTATTAACTTCAAACGTTACAATAAAACATCCCAGCGATTACTTTCCGTTTTTTTAATCAACTGGAAATACAGGCTAATCCATCTAAGCTTTATTACCCTTCATGTGACCTTTGCTGACCTCGATTGACCTCTGTTGACCACTACCCGATGTCTCGCGGAGGGGTCACAGCCCCCCAACGGACCATTAATAACGGTATTACTAATGATCTATAACATTTAGTGGCCATTAACGGTGATAATTATCACCGTTAATGACATAATAGGTCACCTATTATAATAGGTGACCTGTTCTGACCTTCCCGCTTGTTACGTCATCTGCCTTTTATTTCAAAGACAAATTCACTTCTAAATGGCTTTTGAATGAAGTGGACATTGAAAACGAAAAATCAAATTCTAAATGATTCAATGTCGTGAAAAATTATTCACGTTATAATTCAAGAAATTTTAGCGATGTTATTATAAGCTGTAATGAAGAATAAATACAAGAGAATTATACAAAGTACCAGAGAAATACACACCACTTTGTATATATACACTGAGAGAGAGAGAGACCTCGGTGTATATACCTTGTTGTGTAATATATATATGTCGTGCCGAATATGTAAAACTGGTCAATTAGCAAGAACTCATTAAAAATTAAGTCCTTTCTAAAATTTTCTCTTATACGTTTAAAGATATATTTTTTTCATTAATGTTGATGTAAAAATTTATAATTTTGCACCAAAAGGAACTTAGAAAACTTACCTAACCTTATTATAAAAAGCGCAATTTATTTTAGCCTAACCCAACTAAATATATTTTAGATTTGTTTACAATAATTTAATACTAAACAAACACAGTGAAATATATTTTTTTCGTTGGGTTCAGAATGATTTTGGCGAAATTATTGCATAAACAAATTTTCACTTGTCCTATATGGCAAGATGAGCGTTGCTATTTAAGCCAAGATCGCAAGTTCTGCCTATTCGGCACGACATATATATGTATATATTATATATATATATATATATATATATGTATATATTATATATATATATATATATATAATATTGAAATCACGAAACAAGTGATTTCTAAATCATTTACCAAACTGCGGCAGTCCAGGACTCGACCCTACGAATCTTATACCGCCTCCAGAGACAGCACAATGTACGCATCACCTTACCTCTGCACCACCGATCCTACAAGAATCACGCTGAAATTAATCCTTGAGATACCACTGCCACAAGTGTCCTCGGATCCCGAGGAAAACATGTAGCTCAGCTGCATGCGTGATTCTTGTAGGATCGGTGGTGCAGTGGTAAGGTGATGCGTACATTGTGCTGTCTCTGGAGGAGGTATAAGATTCGTAGGGTCGAGTCCTGGCCTGCCGCAGTTTGGTAAATGATTTAAAAATCACTTGTTTCGTGATTTCAATATTATAAATATGAATATATATATATATATATATATATATATATATATATATATATATATATATATATATATATATATATATATATGAAAGCTGAGTATTATTATTAATACATTTATAAGAAAATATCAGGAGAAAAAGAAGTCAGAAAAAATTACGCTCCCTGAGGATAGTTTGGAATATAACGAGCTGTGTAGTAAGCTGAGGACAGCGTGGAACATAACAAAACTCAACAGTAAGCTGAGGACAGCGTGGAACATAACAAAACTCAACAGTAAGCTGAGGACAGCGTGGAACATAACAAAACTCAACAGTAAGCTCAACAGGGTCTAAAGCCAGCAATAAACAACAAAATACCTTTCATCCGTGGACTGCTTGCAGAGGCAAAGGCAATGTTCGCGGCTTTCACTGAGACCCACATAAAGGATCACTTGGACAACGAAATATGGATCCCAGGTTACAACCTATACAGATGTGACAGAGTGAACAGGCAAAAGGGGGGGGTTGGCCTGTACATTGCAGAGTCACTTGTTTGCACAGAACTGCTTAATGCCTCAAATGACGTAGTGGAAGTTTTAGCAGTAAAGGTCGAGAACCAAAACCTAGTCATTGTGGTAGTCTACAAGCCTCCGGATGCAACATCCCAGCAATTCCAGGAACAGCTGTTAAAAATTGACCACTGTCTGGAAAATCTTCCAGCTCCTGCACCCAACATCTTGCTCCTGGGGGATTTCAACTTAAGGCACCTAAAATGGAGGAATATAGCAAATAATATTGTTGCAGTAATAACACCAGGAGGCAGCTCTGATGAAAACTCACACTCACGCGAGCTTTTAAATCTCTGCACAAAATTCAATTTAAACCAGCAAATAATAGAGCCTACTAGACTGGAGAATACACTAGACCTCATCTTCACTAACAATGATGATCTGATAAGAAATGTCACCATATCAAAAACAATATACTCAGATCACAACATAATTGAGGTTCAGACATGTATGCGTGGAGCCCCAGACCGACAAAATGAGACTAGTCACGAGGGAGCATTCACCAAATTCAACTTCAATAACAAAAACATAAAGTGGGACCAAGTAAACCAAGTCCTAACCGATATAAGCTGGGAAGATATACTAAGCAACACAGACCCAAACTTATGCCTAGAACAGATTAACTCGGTGGCACTCGATGTATGCACAAGGCTTATTCCTCTAAGAAAAAGGAGGAGTAGATGTAAAATAGAAAGAGACAGGCGCTCCCTTTACAGGCGACGGAAAAGAATAACAGAGCGGCTAAAAGAGGTCAATATATCAGAAATGCGCAGGGAGACACTGGTCAGAGAAATAGCAAGCATCGAACTTAAGCTAAAAGAATCCTTTAGGAGTCAGGAATCGCGGGAAGAACTAAAAGCCATAAATGAAATCGAAAGAAACCCAAAGTATTTCTTCTCCTATGCCAAATCAAAATCGAGAACAACGTCCAGTATTGGGCCCCTACTTAAACAAGATGGGTCCTACACAGATGACAGCAAGGAAATGAGTGAGCTACTCAAGTCCCAATATGACTCAGTTTTTAGCAAGCCGCTAACCAGACTGAGAGTCGAAGATCAAAATGAATTTTTTATGAGAGAGCCACAAAATTTGATTAACACAAGCCTATCCGATGTTATCCTGACGCCAAATGACTTCGAACAGGCGATAAATGACATGCCCATGCACTCTGCCCCAGGGCCAGACTCATGGAACTCTGTGTTCATCAAGAACTGCAAGAAGCCCCTATCACGAGCCTTTTCCATCCTATGGAGAGGGAGCATGGACACGGGGGTCGTCCCTCAGTTACTAAAAACAACAGACATAGCCCCACTCCACAAAGGGGGCAGTAAAGCAACAGCAAAGAACTACAGACCAATAGCACTAACATCCCATATCATAAAAATCTTTGAAAGGGTCCTAAGAAGCAAGATCACCACCCATCTAGAAACCCATCAGTTACACAACCCAGGGCAACATGGGTTTAGAACAGGTCGCTCCTGTCTGTCTCAACTACTGGATCACTACGACAAGGTCCTAAATGCACTAGAAGACAAAAAGAATGCAGATGTAATATATACAGACTTTGCAAAAGCCTTCGACAAGTGTGACCATGGCGTAATAGCGCACAAAATGCGCGCTAAAGGAATAACAGGAAAAGTTGGTCGATGGATCTATAATTTCCTCACTAACAGAACACAGAGAGTAGTCGTCAACAGAGTAAAGTCCGAGGCAGCTACGGTGAAAAGCTCTGTTCCACAAGGCACAGTACTAGCTCCCATCTTGTTCCTCATCCTCATATCCGACATAGACAAGGATGTCAGCCACAGCACCGTGTCTTCCTTTGCAGATGACACCCGAATCTGCATGACAGTGTCTTCCATTGCAGACACTGCAAGGCTCCAGGCGGACATCAACCAAATCTTTCAGTGGGCTGCAGAAAACAATATGAAGTTCAACGATGAGAAATTTCAATTACTCAGATATGGTAAACATGAGGAAATTAAATCTTCATCAGAGTACAAAACAAATTCTGGCCACAAAATAGAGCGAAACACCAACGTCAAAGACCTGGGAGTGATTATGTCGGAGGATCTCACCTTCAAGGACCATAACATTGTATCAATCGCATCTGCTAGAAAAATGACAGGATGGATAATGAGAACCTTCAAAACTAGGGAGGCCAAGCCCATGATGACACTCTTCAGGTCACTTGTTCTATCTAGGCTGGAATATTGCTGCACTCTAACAGCACCTTTCAAGGCAGGTGAAATTGCCGACCTAGAAAATGTACAGAGAACTTTCACGGCGCGCATAACGGAGATAAAACACCTCAATTACTGGGAGCGCTTGAGGTTTCTAAACCTGTATTCCCTGGAACGCAGGAGGGAGAGATACATGATTATATACACCTGGAAAATCCTAGAGGGACTAGTACCGAACTTGCACACGAAAATCACTCACTACGAAAGCAAAAGACTTGGCAGACGATGCACCATCCCCCCAATGAAAAGCAGGGGTGTCACTAGCACGTTAAGAGACCATACAATAAGTGTCAGGGGACCGAGACTGTTCAACTGCCTCCCAGCACACATAAGGGGGATTACCAACAGACCCCTGGCAGTCTTCAAGCTGGCACTGGACAAGCACCTAAAGTCAGTTCCTGATCAGCCGGGCTGTGGCTCGTACGTTGGTTTGCGTGCAGCCAGCAGCAACAGCCTGGTTGATCAGGCGCTGATCCACCAGGAGGCCTGGTCACAGACCGGGCCGCGGGGGCGTTGACCCCCGAAACTCTCTCCAGGTAAACTCCAGGTAAACAGCGTGGAACATAACAAAACTCAACAGTAAGCTGAGGACAGCGTGGAACATAACAAAACTCAACAGTAAGCTGAGGACAGCGTGGAACATAACAAAACTCAACAGTAAGCTGAGGACAGCGTGGAACCTAAAAAAACTCAACAGTAAGCTGAGGACAGCGTGGAACATAACAAACTCAACAGTAAGCTGAGGACAGCGTAGAACGCAACAAACTCAACAGTAAGCTGAGGACAGCGTGGAACATAACAAAACTCAACAGTAAGCTGAGGACAGCGTGGAACATAACAAAACTCAACAGTAAGCTGAGGACAGCGTGGAACATAACAAAACTCAACAGTAAGCTGAGGACAGCGTGGAACCTAAAAAAACTCAACAGTAAGCTGAGGACAGCGTGGAACCTAAAAAAAACTCAACAGTAAGCTGAGGACAGCGTGGAACATAACAAAACTCAACAGTAAGCTGAGGACAGCGTGGAACCTAACAAACCTAGCAGTAAGCTGAGGACAGCGTGGAACATAACAAACCCAGCAGTAAGATGAGGACAGCGTGGAACATAAACTCAACAGTAAGCTGAGGACAGCGTGGAACATAAACTCAACAGTAAGCTGAGGACAGCGTGGAACATAACAAACTCAACAGTAAGCTGAGGACAGCGTGGAACATAAACTCAACAGTAAGCTGAGGACAGCGAGGAACATAACAAACCCAGCAGTAAGCTGAGGACAGCGAGGAACATAACAAACCCAGCAGTAAGCTGAGGACAGCGTGGAACCTAACAAACCCAGCAGTAAGCTGAGGACAGCGTGGAACATAAACTCAACAGTAAGCTGAGGACAGCGAGGAACATAACAAACCCAGCAGTAAGCTGAGGACAGCGTGGAACATAAACTCAACAGTAAGCTGAGGACAGCGTGGAACATAAACTCAACAGTAAGCTGAGGACAGCGTGGAACATAAACTCAACAGCAAGCTGAGGACAGCGTGGAAAATAACAAACCCAGCAGTAAGCTGAGGACAGCGTGGAACATAAACTCAACAGTAAGCTGAGGACAGCGTGAAACATAACAAACCTAGCAGTAAGCTGAGGACAGCGTAGAACGCAACAAACTCAACAGTAAGCTGAGGACAGCGTGGAACATAACAAACTCAACAGTAAGCTGAGGACAGCGTGGAACATAACAAACTCAACAGTAAGCTGAGGACAGCGTGGAACATAACAAACTCAACAGTAAGCTGAGGACAGCGTGGAACATAACAAACTCAACAGTAAGCTGAGGACAGCGTGGAACATAACAAACTCAACAGTAAGCTGAGGACAGCGTGGAACATAACAAACTCAACAGTAAGCTGAGGACAGCGTGGAACATAACAAACTCAACAGTAAGCTGAGGACAGCGTAGAACGCAACAAACTCAACAGTAAGCTGAGGACAGCGTGGAACATAACAAACTCAACAGTAAGCTGAGGACAGCGTGGAACATAACAAACTCAACAGTAAGCTGAGGACAGCGTGGAACATAACAAACTCAACAGTAAGCTGAGGACAGCGTGGAACATAACAAACTCAACAGTAAGCTGAGGACAGCGTGGAACATAACAAACTCAACAGTAAGCTGAGGACAGCGTGGAACATAACAAACTCAACAGTAAGCTGAGGACAGCGTGGAACATAACAAACTCAACAGTAAGCTGAGGACAGCGTGGAACATAACAAACTCAACAGTAAGCTGAGGACAGCGTAGAACGCAACAAACTCAACAGTAAGCTGAGGACAGCGTGGAACATAACAAACTCAACAGTAAGCTGAGGACAGCGTAGAACGCAACAAACTCAACAGTAAGCTGAGGACAGCGTGGAACATAACAAACTCAACAGTAAGCTGAGGACAGCGTGGAACATAACAAACTCAACAGTAAGCTGAGGACAGCGTGGAACATAACAAACTCAACAGTAAGCTGAGGACAGCGTGGAACATAACAAACTCAACAGTAAGCTGAGGACAGCGTGGAACATAACAAACTCAACAGTAAGCTGAGGACAGCGTGGAACATAACAAACTCAACAGTAAGCTGAGGACAGCGTGGAACATAACAAACCCAACAGTAAGCTGAGGACAGCGTGGAACATAACAAACTCAACAGTAAGCTGAGGACAGCGTGGAACATAACAAACTCAACAGTAAGCTGAGGACAGCGTGGAACATAACAAACTCAACAGTAAGCTGAGGACAGCGTGGAACATAACAAACTCAACAGTAAGCTGAGGACAGCGTGGAACATAACAAACTCAACAGTAAGCTGAGGACAGCGTGGAACATAAACTCAACAGTAAGCTGAGGACAGCGTGGAACATAACAAACTCAACAGTAAGCTGAGGACAGCGTGGAACATAACAAACTCAACAGTAAGCTGAGGACAGCGTGGAACATAAACTCAACAGTAAGCTGAGGACAGAGTAGAACATAACAAACCCAGCAGTAAGCTGAGGACAGCGTGGAACATAACAAACTCAACAGTAAGCTGAGGACAGCGTGGAACATAACAAACTCAACAAATACTGTCCATCTCGTGACACAGTCCAATAGCTAGGACAGGTCTGGTAGATTTACACTTTCAAAAACAAAATTGACAGGAAAAAACTCGGTGCCATTATCAAAATGAATGACTTTGTAGCACAGATGGTGCCCAATAAATATTTAGATAATTTATTTTAGTTTGATGTATAACCGCGTGAATAACTAAAAAGAATTAATTCAGTTATTCATCCTGTGCATTTTTTTAAATCACTCGCCTGAAACAATGGTCTGAAATGTCCTGACAATGTATATTTTTATCTAAATTAATATAAATTAGATGTGGGAGAGAGGGAGGAGTGTAAGAACGTGGGGAGAGGTGAGGAAGAGAAAGGGTGGATGAGGAAAGGAGGGAGTGAGAGATGAGAAAGAGAGGAAGGTGAGAGGAAGGAGGGGAAGAAGAGAGTTAGGGAAGGATGGTAGGAAGAGAGGTAGGGAAGGATGGTAGGAAGAGAGGTAGGGAAGGATGGTAGGAAGAGGTAGGGAAGGATGGTAGGAAGAGAGGTAGGGAAGGATGGTAGGAAGAGAGGTAGGGAAGGATGGTAGGAAGAGAGGTAGGGAAAGATGGTAGGAAGAGAGGTAGGGAAGGATGATAGGAAGAGAGGTAGGGAAGGATGGTAGGAAGAGAGGTAGGGAAGGATGATAGGAAGACAGGTAGGGAAGGATGGTAGGAAGAGAGGTAGGGAAGGATGGTAGGAAGAGAGGTAGGGAAGGATGGTCGGAATGATAACAGTGAGTTGTTGAATTCTCCACAGACATTTCTTCTCCTCCTTCTCCCCCTCCTCCTCCTCCTTCTCCTCCTCCTCCTTCTCCTCCTCCTCCTCCTTCTCCCCCTCCTCCTCCTCCTCCTCCTCCTTTTCCCCTCCTCCTCCTTCTCCTCCTACTAGCTATTAAACGTAGCTTTACGTTAGCCTTCCTGCTGCTATTTACACTTAGCAAAACAGTGCTAGCCTTACCTGGAGTATACCTGGAGAGGATTTCGGGGGTCAACGCCCCCGTGCCCCGGTCTGTGACCAGGTCTCCTGGTGGATTAGGGCCTGATCAACCAGGCTGCTACTGCTGGCCGCACGCAAACCGACGTACGAACCACAGCCCGACCGGTCAGGTGCCGATTTTAGGTGCCTATCCAGAGCCTTCTTGAAGACAGCCAGGGGTCTATTGGTAATCCTCCTTATGTATGCTGGGAGGCAGTTGAACAGTCTTGGGTCCCTGACACTGTGTTGTCTCTCAGTGTACTCGTGACGCCCCTACTTTTTATTGAGGGAATGTTACATCTCCTGCCAAGTCTTTTGCTTTCGTAGGGAGTAATTTTCGTGTGCAGATTTGGGAATAGTTCCTCTAGGATTTTCCAAGTGTATATTATCATGTATCTTTCTCGCCTGCGTTCCAGGAAATACAAATCAAGGGACTTCAACCGTTTCCAGTAATTTAGATGCTTTATCGTACTTACGTGTGCCGTGAAAATTCTTTGTATATTCTTAAGGTCTGCAATTTCGCCTGCCTTGAAGGGGCAGTTAGTGTACAGTATTCCAGCCAACACAGAACAAACTGATCTGAAGAGACTCATCATGGGCCTTGCATCTCTAGATCTGAAGGTTCTCATTATCCATCATATCATTTTTATAGCAGATGAGGTAGATACATTGTTGTGGTCTTTGAAGGGGATAGCCTCTGACATTATCACTCCCAGGTCCTTCATATTATTTTTTTTCTCTATTGTGTGGTTAGAATTTGCTGTATACCCTGATACAGTTCTAATTTCCTCAAGTTTTCCATATCTGAGTAGTTGAAATATCGCTTCCTTGAACTTCATATTGTTTTCTGAGGAACATTTAAAGATTTGGTTGATGTCTGCTTGGAATCTTTCAGTGTCTTCGTTGGAGGACATAGTCATGGCAATTCGGGTGTCGTCCACAAAGGAAGACGCAGAGCTATGGCTTACACCTCTGTCTATGTCAGACATGAAGATGAGAAAAAGGAAAGGAGTGAGTACTGTGCCTTGTGGAACAGAACTATTCACTGTAGTTGCCTCAGACTTTACTGTTTACTCTTTGCGTTCTGTTTGTCTTGAAGTTATTGGTCCATCTGCCAACTTTTCCAATTATTACGTTATCGCGCATTTTGTGCGCTATTATACCATGGTCGTACTTGTCGAAGGCTTTCGCAGAGTCTGTGTATACTACATCTGTATTTTGCTAATCCTCTAAAAGCATCCAGGACCTTGTCATAGTGATCCAGTAGCTGGGACAGGCAGGAGCGACCTGCTCTAAACTCGTACTGGCCTGGGTTGTGCAACTAATGGTTGGCGAACTTGCTTCTTAGAACCCTTTCAAAGATTTTTATGATATAGGATGTTAGAGCTATCGGTATGTAGTTTTTCGCAATTGGTTTACTGCCACCTTCGTAGAGTGGAGCTATATCTGTTGATTATAGTGTGTGTGGGATGACCCCTGTATCTACGCTACCTCTTCATAGAATGCTGAAGGCACGTGACAGGGGCTTCTTGCAGTTCTTGATGAACACGGAGTTCCACGAGTCCGGGTCTGGGGCAGAGTGCATGGGCATGCCATTAATTGCCTTTTCGAAATCTTTTGGTATTAGGATAATATGAGAGATTTTTGAAATGATCAAATTTTGGGTCTCGGCCTTTAGTCTGGTTAACGGCTCACTGAACACTGAGTCGTACTGAGACTTCAGTATCTCACTCATACTGGATGTTGTTTTTCCCTTAGATCTGGCACAAAAGAAGAAGTATTTTGGGTTTCTTTCGACTTCCTTTATGGCTTTAAAGTCTTCCTGAGATTCTTGTCTCCACTAAGATTCCTTAACCTTAAGTTCGATATTTGCTATTTCTTTGACCAGTGCCTGTCTTCGTATTTAAGATATACTGGGCCCCTTCGCCTGTACAGTGTCACTCTCTCTCTAGTATACATCTTAGGTTTCTTTTTCTTAATAGAATGTGCCTTGAGCAGACCTCAAGAATCACAGAATTATTTTTGTCTAGGCAAAGGTTCGGATCCGTGTTGTTTAGGATATCTTCCCAGGTTGTGTCATTTAAGACATGGTTGCCTTGATCCCATTGTATGCTTCTGTTAATAAAGTAGAATTTGGTGAAGGCACCTTCATAGCTAATCTCATTTTGCTGGTCAGAAGTCCTGTGCATACATGCCCGTATTTCTATTATGTTGTGATCAGAGTGTATTGTCATTTGTGGTGTTTAGTAACTCCGAGCATATGAGCGACTCTGTGACATAACGGCCACCCTGCCCCTCCCTCCCCGTCTCTGTGAAAACCACAAACACTGCATTTGACTCTGTGAGCAGTCCACTGATGAAAGGTATTTTGTTGTTTGTTGATGGCTCTAGATACTGTATATTTGCAAAAATAAATGTTGCCGTATTGATGGTATGCAGAGAGGTTTTACTTGCAGGCACTAATATGTGTTGCTCTGGAGTGATGGCCACTGCCACTGCTACTTACACATACTTAAACAGTGCTAGCCTTACTACTGCTACTTACACATACTTAAACAGTGCTAGCCTTACTACTGCTACTTACACATACTTAAACAGTGCTAGCCTTACTGCTGCTACTTACACATACTTAAACAGTGTAAGTAGCAGAGAGGTTTTACTTGCAGGCACTAATATGTGTTGCTCTGGAGTGATGGCCACTGCCACTGCTACTTACACATACTTAAACAGTGCTAGCCTTACTACTGCTACTTACACATACTTAAACAGTGCTAGCCTTACTACTGCTACTTACACATACTTAAACAGTGCTAGCCTTACTACTGCTACTTACACATACTTAAACAGTGCTAGCCTTACTACTGCTACTTACACATACTTAAACAGTGCTAGCCTTACTACTGCTACTTACACGTACAGTTTACCACACCTTATCAGTAGGGATTTACCAAGGTATCAGAAGTATCAGCTAACTCTGATGGTATCACCATCGTCCTAAAATTGAATCGCTGTCAGCAAAAAAAAAAAATAGAGTTGGTATCATCCCATTTCTATTCACCACATTACTAATGACTACTCCAGGGTCTCTCTTCTTTCTTACCTCGTCAGGAGTGAAACTAAACATATTTGCGTTCTTACCTGACATTCTCACATTCGGGAATATGCATTTGAAGCTCAGATTGTGAAGTGTGTTCCAACTCTCGGACCACTGCACCACCTGCCTGTGTGTTGCTAGAGTTTCTCTCGTTCGTCCATGACCTGAAGTTTCTCATATTTTTCATACCTCACGTTATTTTTACGCTCTCCTGTTTTTCCCCCTCTCCATCTCTTTCTATTTCCTTTATTCTCCATCTCTCACTTTCCCATTCTCTGGCGCAGTGGAATAGGCTAGACTCCGTCTGTCTACTACCCATCTTCGTCACTTCCCTCCCTCCTTCCTCCTGTTTCCATCTCTCTCCTTTCTCGTATCTCCTCCCTCTCTATTCCTCTTCCAAGCTGGTGTTTGCTGATAACCCGCTCCACCACCTGCAGCTGGTTGAAGCTGAACTCTCTCTCTCACATCTACTTCCCTCCTTCTCTCCCTCCATCCCAATTACATTCCATTTATTTCTCCATTGTTTTGTTTAAAAATATTCTGGAGAGAGAAAGAGATAGAGAGAAACTAATAACTTCTCTCATTAGAGACGGAAATATCTCCAACACCAAACTTCCTCAGGCAGACCTCAGCTCTTTCCATAACTTCCCAGACCAGTGGCTTCCCAGACCAGTGGCTTCCCAGACCAGTGGCTTCCCAGACCAGTGGCTTCCCAGACCAGTGGCTTCCCAGACCAGTGGCTTCCCAGACCAGTGGCTTCCCAGACCAGTGACTTCCCAGACCAGTGACTTCCCAGACCAGTGATTTCTCAGACCAGTAACTTCCCAGACCAGTGGCTTCCCAGACCAGTGGCTTCCCAGACCAGTGACTTCCCAGACCAGTGACTTCCCAGGCCAGTGGCTTCCCAGACCAGTGGCTTCCCAGACCAGTGGCTTCCCAGATCAGTGGCTTCCCAGACCAGTGGCTTCCCAGACCAGTGACTTCCCAGACCAGTGGCTTCCCAGACCAGTGACTTCCCAGACCAGTGGCTTCCCAGACCAGTGGCTTCCCAGACCAGTGGCTTCAAAGACCAGTGACTTCCCAGACCAGTGATTTCCCAGACCAGTGGCTTCTGAGACCAGTGGCTTCCCAGACCAGTGGCTTACCAGACCATTGGCTTTACAAACCAGTGACTTCCCAGACCAGTGACTTCCCAGAACATTGGTTTCCCAGACCAGTGACTTCCCGGACCAGTGGCTTCCTAGACCAGTGGTTCCCAGACCAATGACTTCCCAGAACAGTGGTTTCCCAGACCAGTGACTTCCCAGACCAGTGACTTCCCAGACCAGTTACTTCCTAGAACAGTGGAGTCCCAGACCAGTGGCTTCCCAGACCAGTGGTTTCCCAGACCAGTGGTTTCCCAGACCAGTGGTTTCCCAGACCAGTGGTTTCCCAACCAGTGGTTTCCCACACCAGTGACTTACCAGACCAGAGGATTCCCAGACCAGTGGTTTCCCAGACCAGTGGTTTCCCATACCAGTGGTTTCGCAGACCAGTGGCTTCCCGGACCAGTGACTTCCCAGACCAGTGCCTTCCCAGACCAGTGGCTTCCCAGACCAGTGCCTTACCAGACCAGTGGCTTCCCAGACGAGTGACTTCCCAGACCAGTGCCTTCCCAGACCAGTGACTTCCCAGACCAGTGCCTTACCAGACCAGTGGCTTCCCAGGCCTTTGACTTCCCAGACCAGTGGCTTCCCAGACCATTGACTTCCCATACCAGTGACTTCCCAGACCAGTGACTTCCCAGACCAATGCCTTCCCAGACCAGTGCCTTCCCAGACCAGTGCCTTCAGAGACCAGTGACTTCAAAGATCAGTGCCTTCGCAGACCAGTGCCTTCCCAGACCAGTGACTTAACAGACCAGTGACTTCCCAGACCAGTGGCTTCCCAGAACAGTGGCTTCCCAGACCAGTGCCTTCCCAGACCAGTGACTTCAAAGATCAGTGCATTCCCAGACCAGTGACTTCCCAGACCAGTGACTTCCCAGACCAGTGCCTTTCCAGACCAGTGCCTTCCCAGACCAGTGCCTTCCCAGACCAGTGCCTTCCCAGACAAGTGCCTTCCCAGACCAGTGCCTTCCCAGACCAGTGCCTTCCACTGTAGACAAGTGCCTTCCACTGTAGTTCCTTCACCAGTGCCTTCCACTGTAGACCAGTGCCTTCCTTCAGTACCAGTGACTTCCACTGTAGTTCCTTCACCAGTGCCTTTCCACTGTAGACACAGTGCTACACTATACTTCCACTGTAGTTCCTTCACCAGTGCCTTCAATGCTTTACTGTAGTTCCTTCACTGCCTCACTGTAGTTCCTTCACTGCCTCACTGTAGTTCCTTCACTGCTTCACTGTAGTTCCTTCACTGCCTCACTGTAGTTCCTTCACTGCCTCACTGTAGTTCCTTCACTGCCTTACTGTAGTTCCTTCACTGTATCACTGTAGTTCCTTCGCTGCTTCACTGTAGTTCCTTCACTGCTTCACTGCAGTTCCTTCACTGTTCCTTACTGCTTCACTGTAGTTCGCTGCTTCACTGTAGTTCCTTCACTGCTTCACTGTAGTTCCTTCACTGCTTCACTGCTTCACTGTAGTTCCTTCACTGCTTCACTGTAGTTCCTTCACTGCTTCACTGTAGTTCCTTCACGCTGCTTCACTGTAGTTCCTTCACTGCTTCACTGTAGTTCCTTCACTGCTGCTTTACTGTAGTTCCTTCACTGTAGTTCCTTCACTGTATCACTGTAGTTCCTTCGCTGCTTCACTGTAGTTCCTTCGCTGCTTCACTGTAGTTCCTTCACTGCTTCACTGTAGTTCCTTCACTGCTTCACTGTAGTTCCTTCACTGTATCACTGTAGTTCCTTCACTGTATCACTGTAGTTCCTTCACTGCTTCACTGTAGTTCCTTCGCTGCTTCACTGCAGTTCCTTCGCTGCTTCACTGTAGTTCCTTCACTGCTTCACTGTAGTTCCTTCGCTGCTTCACTGTAGTTCCTTCACTGCTTCACTGTAGTTCCTTCGCTGCTTCACTGTAGTTCCTTCACTGCTTCACTGTAGTTCCTTCACTGCTTCACTGTAGTTCCTTCACTGCTTCACTGTAGTTCCTTCACTGCTTCACTGTAGTTCCTTCACTGCTTCACTGTAGTTCCTTCACTGCTTCACTGTAGTTCCTTCACTGCTTCACTGTAGTTCCTTCACTGCTTCACTGTAGTTCCTTCACTGCTTCACTGCAGTTCCTTCACTGCTTCACTGTAGTTCCTTCACTGCTTCACTGCAGTTCCTTCACTGCTTCACTGTAGTTCCTTCACTGCTTCACTGTAGTTCCTTCACTGCTTCACTGCAGTTCCTTCACTGCTTCACTGTAGTTCCTTCACTGCTTCACTGCAGTTCCTTCACTGCTTCACTGTAGTTCCTTCACTGCTTCACTGTAGTTCCTTCACTGCTTCACTGTAGTTCCTTCACTGCTTCACTGCAGTTCCTTCACTGCTTCACTGCAGTTCCTTCACTGCCTCACTGTAGTTCCTTCACTGCTTCACTTTAGTTCCTTCACTGCTTCACTGTAGTTCCTTCACTGCTTCACTGCAGTTCCTTCACTGCCTCACTGTAGTTCCTTCACTGCCTCACTGTAGTTCCTTCACTGCTTCACTGTAGTTCCTTCACTGCTTCACTTTAGTTCCTTCACTGCTTCACTGTAGTTCCTTCACTGCTTCACTGTAGTTCCTTCACTGCCTCACTGTAGTTCCTTCACTGCTTCACTGTAGTTCCTTCGCTGCTTCACTTTAGTTCCTTCACTGCTTCACTGTAGTTCCTTCACTGCTTCACTGCAGTTCCTTCACTGCTTCACTGCAGTTCCTTCACTGCTTCACTGTAGTTCCTTCACTGCTTCACTGTAGTTCCTTCGCTGCTTCACTGTAGTTCCTTCACTGTAGTTCCTTCACTGCTTCACTGCAGTTCCTTCACTGCTTCACTGTAGTTCCTTCACTGCTTCACTGTAGTTCCTTCACTGCTTCACTGCAGTTCCTTCGCTGCTTCACTGTAGTTCCTTCACTGCTTCACTGTAGTTCCTTCACTGCTACAGTGACATTAAGGATTCATTTAATACTTTGTTCACTGAAATCATTTTAAACCTCATCGCAATTCTTGTTTTTTTAAACGGAATTCTTTAGTTGTAGAATAATTACATGTTAGGTTAGTATAATGAATGTTACCGAAGTATAATGGCATGTTAGCATAGTATAATGACATGTTACCATAGCATAATGGCATGTTAGCATAGTATAATGACATGTTACCATAGCATAATGGCATGTTAGCATAGTATAATGACATGTTACCATAGCATAATGGCATGTAGGATGGAAATAAATGGTATAAAATACCGACACAATGGCAATATAAACACAAATGCAGTATAATGTGATCCTTTATTGACTACGTTTCGCCCACACAGTGGGCTTTTTCAAGTCACAAACAGAACTGTTTGTGTGGGCGAAACGTAGTCAATAAAGGATCACATTATACTGCATTTGTGTTTATATTGCCATGACATGTAGGAGTAGAATAATGATATGTTACCGTAGTATAATGATATGTTAGCATAGTATAATGACTTGTAGGAGTAGAATAATGATATGTTACCGTAGTATAATGATATGTTAGCATAGTATAATGACTTGTAGGAGTAGAATAATGATATGTTACCGTAGTATAATGATATGTTAGCATAGTATAATGACTTGTAGGAGTAGAATAATGATATGTTACCGTAGTATAATGATATGTTAGCATAGTATAATGACTTGTAGGAGTAGAATAATGATATGTTACCGTAGTATAATGATATGTTAGCATAGTATAATGACTTGTAGGAGTAGAATAATGATATGTTACCGTAGTATAATGATATGTTAGCATAGTATAATGACTTGTAGGAGTAGAATAATGATATGTTACCGTAGTATAATGATATGTTAGCATAGTATAATGACTTGTAGGAGTAGAATAATGATATGTTACCGTAGTATAATGATATGTTAGCATAGTATAATGACTTGTAGGAGTAGAATAATGATATGTTACCGTAGTATAATATGTTAGCATAGTATAATGACTTGTAGGAGTAGAATAATGATATGTTACCGTAGTATAATGATATGTTAGCATAGTATAATGACTTGTAGGAGTAGAATAATGATATGTTACCGTAGTATAATGATATGTTAGCATAGTATAATGACTTGTCGGAGTAGAATAATGATATGTTACCGTAGTATAATGATATGTTAGCATAGTATAATGACTTGTAGGAGTAGAATAATGATATGTTACCGTAGTATAATGATATGTTAGCATAGTATAAGGACATGTAGCGTAGTATAATGACATGCTACCGTAGTATAATGACATGTTAGCATAGTATAATGCCAAGTTAGAGCAGTATAATAACATGTTAGCGTAGTATAATAACATGTTAGCATAGTATAATAACATGTTAGCGTAGTATAATGACATGTTACCATAATATAATGTCATTTCAGCGGAGTATAATGTTAGCAGAAAGTCATTAGTAGAGACTGGGTCATTATCAGAGACTGGGTCATTAGCAGAGACTGGGTCATTATCAGAGACTGGGTCATTAGCAGAGACTGGGTCATTATCAGAGACTGGGTCATTAGCAGAGACTGGGTCATTATCAGACACTGGGTCATTAGCAGAGACTGGGTCATTATCAGAGACTGGGTCATTATCAGAGACTGGGTCATTAGCAGAGACTGGGTCATTAGTAGAGACTGGGTCATTATCAGAGACTGGGTCATTAGCAGAGACTGGGTCATTATCAGAGACTGGGTCATTAGTAGAGATTGGGTCATTAGCAGAGACTGGGTCATTAGCAGAGACTGGGTCATTAGCAGAGACTGGGTCATTATCAGAGACTGGGTCATTAGCAGAGACTGGGTCATTAGCAGAGACTGGGTCATTAGCAGAGACTGGGCCATTAGTAGAGATTGGGTCATTAGCAGAGACTGGGTCATTAGCAGAGACTGGGTCATTAGCAGAGATTGGGTCATTATCAGAGACTGGGTCATTAGCAGAGACTGGGTCATTATCAGACACTGGGTCATTAGCAGAGACTGGGTCATTATCAGACACTGGGTCATTATCAGAGACTGGGTCATTAGCAGAGACTGGGTCATTAGTAGAGACTGGGTCATTATCAGAGACTGGGTCATTAGCAGAGACTGGGTCATTATCAGAGACTGGGTCATTAGTAGAGATTGGGTCATTAGCAGAGACTGGGTCATTAGCAGAGACTGGGTCATTAGCAGAGACTGGGTCATTATCAGAGACTGGGTCATTAGCAGAGACTGGGTCATTAGCAGAGACTGAGTCATTAGCAGAGACTGGGTCATTCGTAGAGATTGGGTCATTAGCAGAGACTGGGTCATTAGCAGAGACTGGGTCATTAGCAGAGACTGGGTCATTAGCAGAGACTGGGTCATTAGTAGAGATTGGGTCATTAGCAGAGACTGGGTCATTAGCAGAGACTGGGTCATTAGCAGAGACTGGGTCATTAGTAGAGATTGGGTCATTAGCAGAGACTGGGTCATTAGCAGAGACTGGGTCATTAGCAGAGACTGGGTCATTAGTAGAGATTGGGTCATTAGCAGAGACTGGGTCATTAGCAGAGACTGGGTCATTAGTAGAGATTGGGTCATTAGCAGAGACTGGGTCATTAGCAGAGACTGGGTCATTAGCAGAGACTGGGTCATTAGTAGAGACTGGGTCATTAGCAGAGACTGGGTCATTAGCAGAGACTGGGTCATTAGCAGAGACTGGGTCATTAGCAGAGACTGGGTCATTAGCAGAGACTGGGTCATTAGCAGAGACTGGGTCATTAGTAGAGATTGGGTCATTAGCAGAGACTGGGTCATTAGCAGAGACTGGGTCATTAGCAGAGACTGGGTCATTAGTAGAGACTGGGTCATTAGCAGAGACTGGGTCATTAGTAGCAGAGAGATTAGCAGAGACTGGGTCATTAGTAGAGACTGGGTCATTAGTAGAGACTGGGTCATTAGCAGAGACTGGGTCATTAGTAGAGACTGGGTCATTAGCAGAGACTGGGTCATTAGCAGAGACTGGGTCATTAGTAGAGACTGGGTCATTAGTAGAGACTGGGTCATTAGTAGAGACTGGGTCATTAGCAGAGACTGGGTCATTAGTAGAGACTGGGTCATTAGTAGAGACTGGGTCATTAGTAGAGACTGGGTCATTAGCAGAGACTCGGTCATTAGCAAAGACTGGGTCATTAGTAGAGACTGGGTCATTAGTAGATACTGGGTCATTAGCAGAGACTGGGTCATTAGCAGAGACTGGGTCATTAGTAGAGACTTTGTCATTTGCAGAGACTGGGCCATTAGCAGAGACTGGGTCATTAGTAGAGACTGGGTCATTAGTAGAGACTGGGTCATTAGAAGAGACTGGGTCATTAGCAGAGACTGGGTCATTAGCAGAGACTGGGTCATTTGAGTCTCTCTGCTGAATAACTTCGGTAAAACCCCTGAGTTATTTCACTTGCCACAGACACAGAAGCGTCCTGTTTTCCAGCCCATTAACAGCGAGTGTGTCGCTTATATACTGCTTTAATAGACCCAAACAACAAACTGCTGATGTTTTTGTTAGTGGTGGTGGTGGTAGTTGTAGTGGTGGTTGTAGTAGTGGTGGTGGTGGTATAGGTAGTGGTGGTTGTAGTATTGGTGGTGGTGGTGGTAGAGGTAGTGGTGGTTGTAGTAGTGGTGGTGGTGGTAGAGGTAGTTGTGGTTGTAGTAGTGGTGGTGGTGGTGGTAGAGGTAGTGGTGGTTGTAGTAGTGGTGGTGGTGGTGGTAGAGGTAGTGGTGGTTGTAGTAGTGGTGGTGGTGATGGTAGAGGTAGAGGTGATGGTAGTAGTGGTGGTGGTGGTAGAGGTAGTGGTGGTTGTAGTAGTGGTGGTGGTGGTGGTAGAGGCAGTGGTGGTTGTAGTAGTGGTGGTGGTGGTGGTGGTAGAGGTAGTGGTGGTTGTAGTAATGGTGGTGGTGGTGGTGGTAGAGGTAGTGGTGGTTGTAGTAGTAGTAGTGGTGGTGGTGGTGGTGGTGGTGGTGGTGGTAGAGGTAGTGGTGGTTGTAGTAGTGGTGGTGGTGGTGGTGGTAGAGGTAGTGGTGGTTGTAGTAGTGGTGGTGGTGGTGGTGGTAGAGGTAGTGGTGGTTGTAGTAGTGGTGGTGGTGGTGGTGGTGGTGGCAGAGGTAGTGGTGGTTGTAGTAGTGGTGGTGGTGGTGGTAGAGGTAGTGGTGGTGGTAGTAGAGGTGGTGGTGGTAGAGGTAGTGGTGATGATAGTAGTGGTGGTGGTGGTAGAGGTAGTGGTGGTTGTAGTAGTGGTGGTGGTGGTGGTAGAGGCAGTGGTGGTTGTAGTAGTGGTGGTAGAGGTAGTGGTGGTGGTAGTAGTGGTGGAGGTGGTAGAGGTAGTGGTGGTGGTAGTAGTGGTGGTGGGGGTAGAGGTAGTGGTGGTGGTAGTAGTGGTGGTGGGGGTAGAAGTAGTGGTGGTGGTAGTAGTGGTGGTAGGGGTAGAAGTAGTGGTGGTGGTAGTAGTGGTGGTGGGGGTAGAAGTAGTGGTGGTGGTAGTAGTGGTGGTGGGGGTAGAGGTAGTGGTGGTGGTAGTAGTGGTGGTGGGGGTAGAGGTAGTGGTGGTGGTAGTAGTGGTGGTGGGGGTAGAGGTAGTGGTGGTGGTAGTAGTGGTGGTGGGGATAGAGGTAGTGGTGGTTGTAGTAGTGGTGGTGGGGGTAGAGGTAGTGGTGGTGGTAGTAGTGGTGTTGGGGGTAGAGGTAGTGGTGGTGGTAGTAGTGGTGGTGGGGGTAGAGGTAGTGGTGGTGGTAGTAGTGGTGGTGGTGGTAGAGGTAGTGGTGGTGGTAGTAGTGGTGGTGGTGGTAGAGGTAGTGGTGGTGGTAGTAGTAGTGGTGGTGGTGGTAGAGGTAGTGGTGGTGGTAGTAGTGGTGGTGGTGGTAGAGGTAGTGGTGGTGGTAGTAGTGGTGGTGGTGGTAGAGGTAGTGGTGGTGGTAGTAGTGGTGGTGGTGGTAGAGGTAGTGGTGGTGGTAGTAGTGGTGGTGGTGGTAGAGGTAGTGGTGGTGGTAGTAGTGGTGGTGGTGGTAGAGGTAGTGGTGGTAGTAGTGGTGGTGGTGGGGGTAGAGGTAGTGGTGGTGGTAGTAGTGGTGGTGGTGGTAGAGGTAGTGGTGGTGGTAGTAGTGGTGGTGGCGATAACGAGAACAACCTATTCAGAGTTAAATTGTCACTTCCCGCAGTTCAAAGAATCTCCTGTGTAATGCTCATTCGTAATCCCCACTTTTTTTTAACGTTACAAATATCACGAACAATGTTTCGTGTTTGCTCGAATGTGTTTGTTTACTGAGAAGTGTTTTCGTAGTGTGAATTGCACAGTGAAATTTTATTTGCAAGATTGCGTGAGCATGTACTTAAGATTCTAGGAAACCTTTCAGTTCTTGGACCTTGTTTACTCAGTAAACAGGGTGCTTGAAACATAGCTTATAAAAGGTACCGACAAGAGGAGGGAATTAGACAGTAGAAGATGAGATAATCAGTCCCTCACCTACTATCTCGGTGTGTCATCTCTGTATTGAACTGATGAAGCCACTGGTTGGCAAAGTGTCTTCAGATAAAAATACCCGGGTGATGCATATGTGTCTAATTCTTCACAGTTCATAAAGCCGAGGCGCATGTGAGGTAAGAGAGTCCAGGTCAGGTCTAAGCAGATATCAGGTCCGGTTTAAGCAGATATCAGGTCAGGTCTATGCAGATATCAGGTCAGTTCTATGCAGATATCAGGTCAGATTTAAGCAGGTATCAGGTCAATTTTCAGCAGATATTAGGTCAAGTTGAAGCAGATATTATATCAAGTTAAAACAGATATCAGATCAGATTTAAGCCTCGTGGAAACGAGGTCACCTGACACCGGTGTTGCGATGTATGATTGGCAAGGAGTGATCAAGAATTATGTGGGTCACGGTAGTGATGCTGTAACTACTAGAAGCTTCTAAGCACTGACGTCTTTTTAGTTCAGGTTTGGTAAAGACCAGATGAGAGTCTCTCCAGTTCACACTGTTACCTCTGGCGTCGCTGTGGATTATGCAAGCATTGCTCTGGTCATTCACACTACACTAGCATTTGTACCCACTTAACCTGATCTATAAGTTCATCCCAGATTCTCCCACGTATTTCTTGCCACACTGTCCGCATGGAATAGTGTCGACTCCAGCATCACAAACCAGTGAAGAAGTAGATGGTCATATCTGGGTATGATTTTTGAGAGAAGTACTGACTACAGTATCCACGTTGCTCTTAGCAGAACCATATTAGTGTTGTCACCACACAGGACGCGGTCTTCGCAGTGTAAGGGGCGTGTAAAATAGTCTGCACTCCGAGTCTGCAGTCCTGGATGAAAGAGAAGTGGAAGCAAGTGAAGCCTTGAGTGATATAGGTGCATTCGTTCTCGAGAAATTCCGGGCTGGAAATGTGGAGGGCCCTTAAAACGAAGTCAATAGCCATTCCTCTCCTGGTACGAGTGTCATAGTGAGAATGAAAGTGTATCAGGCCATCCTTGTTTGTAGGTTCGCTGCACACTTTAAAGGAAGGAGTATCACTGTTCGGTGTCCTACAGAGAAAGACATCGAGTAAGGCAAGGTTGTCTTCATTCTCAAGCTCCAGGGTAAACTTGACGGAGATCTCCACAGTGTTGACATTCTTGAAGAGGACATGGATATCAAGGGGTCGATGACAGAACATTAAAACGTCATCAACATATTGCAACTAAGTCAGGTTGATGATTAAGTCACATGTGCAACAGTTGGGTATCTTTATTGTTGAAATGTTTCTTCTGCTCAGCAGGCTTCTTCAGTCAAATACAGAGACAGCATATGTAGTAATGAAAGGGAGATGATGTAATCAGTCCATCAACCTTGGAGAAATATTATTTGAGGTTGTCAGTCCCTGAGGGATTGACAACCTCAGCAACGACAACGACAACAACAACATCAACGATAACGACAACGATACAAAAAAGAGGACAACAACGACAACAATTACAGCAAGGACAACAAGGAAACACACAGATAACGGGTCCCAAGGCTTCGCCTTAGTTCACTCTATTTTCCAGAAGCCTTAATTAGTGCTAACGACTCTATTGAAGACGTTAATAAGGGTCATTCTAGGCGAGATACTGGTCAGGTGATGGATGATAATGACGCTTTTCCACCGTAATTACCCAAGAAGTGAGCATTATTAACACTAATAATAATAATAATTACAAAAATAATAATATAATAATCATAACTACTACTACTGCTGCTAATACTACTGCTATTATTACTGCTACTACCACCACTACTGTTATTACTACTGCTATTATTACTGCTACTACCACCACTACTGTTATTACTACTACTATTATTACTGCTACTACCACCACTACTGTTATTACTACTGCTACTGTTATTACTGCTACTACCACCACTACTGCTGCTACTGTTATTACTGCTACTTCCACCACTACTACTGCTACTGTTATTACTGCTACTACCACCACTACTGCTGCTACTGTTATTACTGCTACTACCACCACTACTGTTATTACTACTGCTATTATTACTGCTACTACCACCACTACTGTTATTACTACTACTATTATTACTGCTACTACCACCACTACTGTTATTACTACTGCTATTATTACTGCTACTACCACCACTACTGTTATTACTACTACTATTATTACTGCTACTACCACCACTACTGTTATTACTACTGCTATTACTACTACCACTATCACTACTACTATTACTAATATTACTACTACTATTACTTCCACTACTACTATTACTACTACTACTGTTGCTACCACTACTACTACTTCTATTATTACTACAACTACTACCACTACTACTACTACTACTACTACTACTACTACTACTACTACTACTACTACTACTACTACTACTACTACTACTACTACTACTACTACTACTACTACCACTACTACTACTACTACTACTACTACTAGTACTACTACTACTACTACTACTACTACTACTACTAAAAAAATATCCCCCCCTTTAAACACAAGTTATAAAATTACTTTAAAAATTCCAAATATAATTTTTAATGATATAATTCCTATAATATAATTTTTAATGATGTAATTCCTATAATATAACTTTTAATATAATTCCTATAATACAATTTTTAATGATATAATTCCTAAAATATCATTTTTAATGATATAATTCCTATAATATAACTTTTAATTATATAATTCCTATAATATTTCTAAGAAGAAAATCACGAAAAAGAATAATTTTATAGGAAGGAAAATTTTTTTCAGGATAACTATATATATATATATATATCTATATATATATATATATATATATATATATATATATATATATATATATATATATATATATATATATATATATATATATATATATATATTATTATTATCACACTGGCCGATTCCCACCAAGGCAGGGTGGCCCGAAAAAGAAAAACTTTCACCATCATTCACTCCATCACTGTCTTGCCAGAAGGGTGCTTTACACTACAGTTTTTAAACTGCAACATTAACACCCCTCCTTCAGAGTGCAGGCACTGTACTTCCCATCTCCAGGACTCAAGTCCGGCCTGCCGGTTTCCCTGAACCCCTTCATAAATGTTACTTTGCTCACACTCCAACAGCACGTCAAGTATTAAAAACCATTTGTCTCCATTCACTCCTATCAAACACGCTCACGCATGCCTGCTGGAAGTCCAAGCCCCTCGCACACAAAACCTCCTTTACCCCCTCTCTCCAACCTTTCCTAGGCCGACCCCTACCCCGCCTTCCTTCCACTACAGACTGATACACTCTTGAAGTCACTCTGTTTCGCTCCATTCTCTCTACATGTCCGAACCACCTCAACAACCCTTCCTCAGCCCTCTGGACAACAGTTTTGGTAATCCCGCACCTCCTCCTAACTTCCAAACTACGAATTCTCTGCATTATATTCACACCACACATTGCCCTCAGACATGACATCTCCACTGCTCCAGCCTTCTCTTCGCTGCAACATTCATCACCCATGAGTCACACCCATATAAGAGCGTTGGTAAAACTATACTCTCATACATTCCCCTCTTTGCCTCCAAGGACAAAGTTCTTTGTCTCCAAAGACTCCTAAGTGCACCACTCACCCTTTTCCCCTCATCAATTCTATGATTCACCTCATCTTTCATAGACCCATCCGCTGACACGTCCACTCCCAATATCTGAATACATTCACCTCCTCCATACTCTCTCCCTCCAATCTGATATCCAATCTTTCATCACCTAATCCTTTTGTTATCCTCATAACCTTACTCTTTCCTGTATTCACTTTTAATTTTCTTTTTTTGCACACCCTACCAAATTCATCCACCAATCTCTGCAACTTCTCTTCAGAATCTCCCAAGAGCACAGTGTCATCAGCAAAGAGCAACTGTGACAACTCCCACTTTATGTGTGATTCTTTATCTTTTAACTCCACGCCTCTTGTCAAGACCCTCGCATTTACTTCTCTTACAACCCCCTCTATATATATATATATATATATATATATATATATATATATATATATATATATATATATATATATATATATATATATATATATATATATATATAATATATATAATATATATATATATATATATATATATATATATATATATATATATATATATATATATATATATATATATATATATATATATATATTCGCTGATAAGGAAAAAATATAATGACCTGAATTTATTCATTATCAGCGTCATTATGAAGACTTTATTGCAATATTAACATCATTATAAAGAATTTACTGCATTATCACCGTCATTATAAAAAAATGATCTGTCAATGAAGTCTTTTTTTTGGGGGGGGGCAAGAAATTTCATTATAAAATTTATACTAATTAAAAAAGGGGTCAGAAATTTAATTAGAGGCTTCTAGGTTGTATTTTTTTTCCGTCTGTTTTAATTATTGTTGTTGTGAGAGTAATTAAACTAACATTGTTGTAATAATGTTTCTCTCTCTCTCTCTCTCTCTCTCTCTCTCTCTTTGGGGCTCTCTGTCTCTGTCTTTTATGGTTCTCTATCTCTGACTCTGTGTGTCTGTATGTATATCTGTCTCTCTCTCTCTCTCTGTGGCTCTCTGTGAGTCTCTATCCTTCTCTCTCTATCTCTCTGTTTCCCTCTTTGTCGCTCTTTCTCTGGCTCTGGCTTTCTCTCTCTCTGATTCTGGTTCTCTATGTTTGTGGTTCTCTCTCTCTCTCTCTCTCTCTCTCTCTCTCTCTCTCTCTCTCTCTCTCTCTCTCTCTCTCTCTCTCTCTCTCTCTCTCTCTCTCTCACTCTACCACGCTGTCATACACATCCGCTGCTTTTAAAAGTTCTTCCTCGTTAGAGTTTTGCCTCTCGTTTGTCACTATTTTCATGGCGCTGATAACCCAAAAAAATTAACATTTACCAAATGAGAGACATTCGCTTTCTGAGAACCACACCAACATTCTACCCCTCCTGTGTAACATTATACCCCTCCTGTGTAACATTATACCCCTCCTGTGTAACATTATACCCCTCCTGTGTAACATTATACCCCTCCTGTGTAACATTCTACCTCTCCTGTGTAACATTCTACCTCTCCTGTGTAACATTCTCCTCCTCCTGTGTAACATTCTACCCCTCCTGTATAACATTTTACCCCTCCCGTGTAACATTCTACCTCTCCTGTGTAACATTCTACTCCTCCTGTGTAACATTCTACCTCTCCTGTGTAACATTCTACTCCTCCCGTGTAACATTCTACCTCTCCTGTGTAACATTCTACCCCTCCCGTGTAACATTCTACCTCTCCTGTGTAACATTCTACCCCTCCTGTGTAACATTCTACCTCTCCTGTGTAACATTCTACCCCTCCTGTGTAACATTCTACCCCTCCTGTGTAACATTATACCCCTCCTGTGTAACATTCTACCTCACCTGTGTAACATTCTACCTCTCCTGTGTAACATTCTACCTCACCTGTGTAACATTCTACCTCTCCTGTGTAACATTATACCCCTCCTGTGTAACATTCTACCCCTCCTGTGTAACATTATACCCCTCCTGTGTAACATTCTACCTCACCTGTGTAACATTCTACCTCTCCTGTGTAACATTCTACCTCACCTGTGTAACATTCTACCTCTCCTGTGTAACATTATACCCCTCCTGTGTAACATTCTACCTCTCCTGTGTAACATTCTACCTCTCCTGTGTAACATTCTCCTCCTCCTGTGTAACATTCTACCCCTCCTGTATAACATTTTACCCCTCCCGTGTAACATTCTACCTCTCCTGTGTAACATTCTACTCCTCCTGTGTAACATTCTACCTCTCCTGTGTAACATTCTACTCCTCCTGTGTAACATTCTACCTCTCCTGTGTAACATTCTACCCCTCCCGTGTAACATTCTACCTCTCCTGTGTAACATTCTACCCCTCCTGTGTAACATTCTACCTCTCCTGTGTAACATTCTACCCCTCCTGTGTAACATTCTACCCCTCCTGTATAACATTCTACCCCTCCCGTGTAACATTCTACCTCTCCTGTGTAACATTCTACTCCTCCTGTGTAACATTCTACCTCTCCTGTGTAACATTCTACTCCTCCTGTGTAACATTCTACCTCTCCTGTGTAACATTCTACCCCTCCTGTGTAACATTCTACCTCTCCTGTGTAACATTCTACTCCTCCTGTGTAACATTCTACCCCTCCTGTATAACATTCTACCCCTCCCGTGTAACATTCTACCCCTCCTGTGTAACATTTTACCCTTCATGTATAACATTCTACCCCTCCTGTGTAACATTCTACCCTTCCTGTGTAACGTTCTACCCCTCCTGTATAACATTCTACCCCTCCTGTGTAACATTCTACCCCCACTGTATAACATTCTACCCCTCCTGTGTAACATTCTACCCCTCCTGTATAACATTCTACCCCTCCTGTGTAGCATTCTACCCTCCTGTGTAACATTATACCCCTCCTGTGTAACATTATACCCCTCCTGTGTAACATTATACCCCTCCTGTGTAACATTATACCCCTCCTGTGTAACATTATACCCCTCCTGTGTAACATTATACCCCTCCTGTGTAACATTCTACCCCTCCTGTGTAACATTCTACCCCTCCTGTATAACATTCTACCCCTCCCGTGTAACATTCTACCCCTCCTGTGTAACATTTTACCCTTCATGTATAACATTCTACCCCTCCTGTGTAACATTCTACCCTTCCTGTGTAACGTTCTACCCCTCCTGTATAACATTCTACCCCTCCTGTGTAACATTCTACCCCCACTGTATAACATTCTACCCCTCCTGTGTAACATTCTACCCCTCCTGTATAACATTCTACCCCTCCTGTGTAGCATTCTACCCTCCTGTGTAACATTCTACCCCTCCTGTATAACATTCTACCCCTCCTGTGTAACATTCTACCCCTCCTGTGTAACATTCTACCCCTCCTGTGTAATATTCTACCCCTCCTGTGTAACATTCTACCCCTCCTGTGTAACATTCTACCCCTCCTGTATAACATTCTACCCCTCCTGTGTAACATTCTATCCCTCCTGTGTAACATTCTACCCCTCCTGTATAACATTCTACCCCTCCTGTGTAACATTCTACCCCTCCTGTATAACATTCTACCCCTCCTGTGTAACATTCTACCCCTCCTGTGTAACATTCTACCCCTCCTGTGTAACATTCTACCCCTCCTGCATAACATTCTACCCCTCCTGTGTAACATTCTACCCCTCCTGTATAACATTCTACCCCTCCTGTGTAACATTCTACCCCTCCTGTATAACATTCTACCCCTCCTGTATAACATTCTACCCCTCCTGTGTAACATTCTACCCCTCCTGTGTAACATTCTATCCTTCCCGTGTAACATTCTACCCCTCCTGTGTAACATTCTACCCCTCCTGTGTAACATTCTACCCCTCCTGTATAACATTCTACCCCTCCTGTGTAACATTCTACCCCTCCTGTGTAACATTCTACCCCTCCTGTGTAACATTCTACCCTTCCTGTGTAACATTCTACCCCTCCTGTGTAACATTTTTGCCCTTCCTGTGTAACATTCTTTCCCTATTGTGTAGCATTTTACCTTTCTTGAGAAATATTCTACCCCTAACGTGTAACATTCTACCACTTCTGTGTAACATTCTACCACTTCTGTGTAACATTCTACCACTTCTGTGTAACATTCTACCCCTTCTGTGTACTTTTCTCCCCCCCCCGCTTATGTATAATCTTCTACCCCTCTTTTGTAACATTCTTCCCTTTCTGTGTAACATTCTACCCCTTCTGTGTAATATTTACTACTCCTGTGTAATCTACCACTCCTTTGTAATATACATGTGGTTCACAGGGCTGTGCCTAGATGGCGCACACACACACACACACACACACACACACATTTTTAATATACAATGGTACCTCGGTATACGTCCTTAATCCGTTGTAGGACCTTGGACTTACACCAAACCGGTCGTATACCAAACGAATTTTCCCATAAGAAATATTTGAAAAACGATTTATCCGTTTCCATGAAAAAATTCTATAGTTATTGACAGTAGGATTGTATAAAATAATATAAACACTGCTTAATACTAAAATACACAAATACAACAGAATTAAATGAAATAAATGGAAATTTAACAGCACTTTACTCTGCTGAAGAGAGTCGAGTACCTACTAGGATAGTGCTGAGAAGAGAGGAGGAGATGTTATTGTTTGGAAGGAGAGTCTCCTTCTCTTTTCTGTCTCTTGTACCTATTTGGACCTGGTTGAAGCTCACCAGGTTTGACTTTTACTAAAAATCTGTCCAAAGAACTTTGTACAAGAATAGTATGCAATACCGACAAGATGAAATTAAGACATGTGCAACATCTGGGTATCTTTATTGGAGACGTTTCGCCACCCAGTGGCTCATCTTCTGTATATAGTTCTGCTGTCTTCAAATTATGTCCTGGAATTTGTATTGATAAAGCCACTGGATGGCGAAACGTCTACAATAAAGATACCCAGATGTTGTACATGTGTCTTAATTCCAAAGAACTTTGCTTGCCTTCTCCTCAGAATGTTCTGGAAATGTGACATTGTCTGGTCATTCCAGACAATGTTATGGACTGATGAAGTCACTGTGCGGCGAAACGTTTCCTCATTAAAGATACTCAAATGTTGCCCATGTGTCTAATTTATCAACTTGTCGGTTCTCTGAACCATTCATCTACGCAGTGATAAAGTCAAACTCCGGCAGCACACAGTCCTGAGGAGGGCCTTCAGAGGCAGGTTTTCTCCTCTAAATAACTTTTTACACTTGGCCCAAACACATTAAACCATTCGCTGAAATATTCTCAAGTTACTCAAGCCTTGCTGTTTGACCTCCACATCACAGGTAACTGAGTTTTCTGCTCGTTATTTTTTTTTTTAAAGGTCCTCGGGTGTTCAGAGTGGTAGATCACTAGAGGCTTCAGTTTGCAATCCCCACTTGCATTGTCACAGAGCAAGAGAGTTAACCTCTCATTCATTGGCTTGTGTCTTGGTAATGCCTTCTCCTCTTGTGTAATATAGGTCCTGTTAGGTGAGTCGTATACCAAGCAAATATTTTCGTGTGTTAGGTAAGACACATATGCAACAGTTAGGTATCTTTATTTCGAAACGTTTCGCCTACACAGTAGGCTTCTTCAGTCGAGTACAGAAAAGTTGATAGAAGCAGAAGATACTTGAAGACGATGTAATCAGTCCATCACCCTTAAAGTTTTGAGGTGGTCAGTCCCTCAGTCTGGAGAAGAGCATTGTTCCGTTGTCTGAAACAATATGAAGTTGAAGTGACAGAATGGGGCCTACTGTGTAGGCGAAACGTTTCGAAATAAAGATACCTAACTGTTGCATATGTGTCTTACCTAACAATCTGTCGGTATTTTATACCATTTCAATGTTCATTCTGTCAGACACTGCAACACAAGGGTATCTTGGTACAGACCATCAACTTCGACAACCTATACTAGTGAGAACGGCTGGGTTTGAGAGGGACCTGCCCTCCCAAAGCAACCTACGTCTCACCTCCTGGCACTATATAAGGCCCCATTCTGTCACTTCAACTTCATATTGTTTCAGACAACGGAACAATGCTCTTCTCCAGACTGAGGGACTGACCACCTCAAAACTTTAAGGGTGATGGACTGATTACATCGTCTTCAAGTATCTTCTGCTTCTATCAACTTTTCTGTACTCGACTGAAGAAGCCTACTGTGTAGGCGAAACGTTTCGAAATAAAGATACCTAACTGTTGCATATGTGTCTTACCTAACAATCTGTCGGTATTTTATACCATTTCAATGTTCATTCAAACATTTTCGTGTCCAAACAGGACGTATACCAAGTTAGACTTATTCCAAAGCGGACGTATACCGAGGTACCACATTGAATTTTTTTAGTATCTGTTGTTGTAGTTCTGCAGTTATTGATATTATAATTATTGTTGTTGCTGTTTTATTATTATTTTATTATTATAATTATTATTACAGACTCGCGGGACAGCGCTAAACCTGTATCGCCCATACGGTGCAGGGAAACAGTAGCACCAATTCCTGGGATCAAAAGCCATTCACAGGCATCAATTACCATCAGTAAAAATGTAGAGAGAAAAAAAAGAAATCTCGTGGATGGATTTCGAAAACTAAGAAAAAAATAATCCGATGGGAAATTTCGGACTCGATACTCCGGATGCTCGCTCTGCTAATTCGGATGATCGTTCTTTTAATCCAGATGATCGTTCTTTTAAACCGGATGATCGTTCTTTTAATGCAGATGATCGTTCTTTTAATTTGAGTGATCGTCCTTTTAATCCGGAAGCTCGTTCTTTTAATCCGAGTGCTAGTTCTCTACATCCGGATACGCACCGTGTTAATCCGGATTACGCGCACAAAAACGCCGATTTAATTTCTGGATTGGGAGACAAGAGTTGCATTCTGTGTGTTAATAAGTGGCGAACAATAAGGAGCAAGTGAGCGAGGCTTAAAGATGGGACTTTGGACTCTAAAGACTTTCGAGAAGGAGCCGAGTCTTCTGGTCTTCTGGGAGGCCGCCATTGTTTAACTCTGTGACGTCACAATATAAACAAACTCATCGCTGTCTTGGGTAATGGAGGTAAAGAGGAAAAAGAAGAAGAAGAAGAAGAAGAAGAAGAAGAAGAAGAAGAAGAAGAAGAAGAAGAAGAAGAAGAAGAAGAAGAAGAAGAAGAAGAAGAAGAAGAAGAAGAAGGAGAGAAGAAGCGGTAACAACAGCAGGAGAAGAAGAAAAAGAGAAAAAGTGGAAGTAAAAAGAAGTTAGCCAACCACCATGCAAATTAATTTATGCTAATTAGTAACAGAAAAATTCAATTTGTTGTCTAGGCCGAGGAAGATTAAGGCTGGTAGTTACTCCTTGCAAAGTTAATTTATTTACCCTCATCTCCTCTAAATATTTGAGCTTGCTGAGAGTGCTACTTCTGCTGATATTTAGTGTCTCATATTTAAGCCCTGCAGGGTAACTGTGTGTGTGTGTGCGTGAGTGTGTGTGTGCGTGTGTGTGTGTGTGTGTGTGTGTGTGTGTGTGCGTGTGTGTGTGTGTGTGTGCGTGTGTGTGTGTGTGTGTGTGTGTGTGCACTTGCAGATAAGGAGCACTTCAGCAGCAGTAGCTCAGTGAACCACTAAAGTAGCAGTACCTCACCAGAAGAGGCAGACTCGGGTCTGTGTTAGGGATACGTAAGACTTTCCAGCCGTGAGACAGTATTCATGAGAAAGCGAGGACTTTCCAGGCTAGACTGTCACAATGCAGCCTTCCCAAAGTGCACAGTGGAAGGAGGAGGAAGAAGAGGAGCAGGAAGACGAATGAGGAGGGAAAGGATGGAGGATGAAGAGGAAGGATAAGGAAGAGATAGCGGAAAGGGAGAGGAGGAGGAGGAAGAGGTAGATTTCCTGTTGAGTTTATTCAACCGAATCCAGCATCTGATATGTGTATCTGATATGTAGTATCTGTCTACTGTACCAGCGATTGTTCTTAAGACCACGTAGCCCTTGTAGACTATCATACTGTTGTATATGAATGGTATACAATACTGACAAGATGAAAATTGAGACATGGAAAATATCAAATGTGATACCTATTTTCATAGCAGGTGACAGGTCCTTAGCTTCGAACTATAGACCAATAAGTCTAACTTCCATAGTGGGAAAATTTATGGAGTCAATAATTGCCGAGGCAGTTTGTAGCTACCTTGAAAAGCATAAATTAATCAACGAATCTCAATATGGTTTTACAAAGGGGCGTTCCTGCCTTACGAATTTATTAACTTTTTTCACTGAGGTATTTGAGGAGGTAGATCATGGTAATGAATATGATATTGTGTATATGAACTTCAGTAAGGCTTTTGACAGGGTCCCACATCAGAGACTATTGAGGAAAATTAAAGCACATGGAATAGGAGGAGAAATTTTTTCCTGGATAGAGGCATGGTTGACAAATAGGCAGCAGAGTTTGCATAAATGGGGAGAAATCAGAGTGGGGAAGCGTCACTAGCGGTGTTCCACAGGGGTCAGTGTTGGGCCCCCTGCTGTTCACAATCTACATAAACGACATAGATGAGGGCATAAAGAGCGACATCAGCAAGTTTGCCGATGACACCAAAATAGGCCGTCGAATTCATTCTGACGAGGACATTAGAGCACTCCAGGAAGATTTGAATAGACTGATGCAGTGGTCGGAGAAGTGGCAGATGCAGTTTAATATAGACAAATGCAAAGTTCTAAATGTTGGACAGGACAATAACCATGCCACATATAAACTAAATAATGTAGATCTTAATATTACGGATTGGGAAAAAGATTTAGGAGTTCTGGTTAGCAGTAATCTGAAACCAAGACAACAGTGCATAAGTGTTCGCAATAAAGCTAATAGAATCCTTGGCTTCATATCAAGAAGCATAAATAATTGGAGTCCTCAGGTTGTTCTTCAACTCTATACATCCTTGGTTAGGCCTCATTTAGATTATGTTGCACAGTTTTGGTCACCGTATTACAGAATGGATATAAATGCTCTGGAAAATGTACAAAGGAGGATGACAAAGTTGATCCCATGTATCAGAAACCTTCCCTATGAGGATAGACTAAGAGCCCTGAATCTGCACTCTCTAGAAAGACGTAGAATTAGGGGGGATATGATTGAGGTGTATAAATGGAAGACAGGAATAAATAAAGGAGATGTAAATAGTGTGCTGAAAATATCTAGTCTAGACAGGACTCGCAGCAATGGTTTTAAGTTGGAAAAATTCAGATTCAGGAAGGATATAGGAAAGTACTGGTTTGGTAATAGAGTTGTGGATGAGTGGAACAAACTCCCAAGTACAGTGATAGAGGCCAGAACGTTGTGTAGCTTTAAAAATAGGTTGGATAAATACATAAGTGGATGTGGGTGGGTGTGAGTTGGACCTGATAGCTTGTGCTACCAGGTCGGTTGCCGTGTTCCTCCCTTAAGTCAATGTGACCTGACCTGACTAGGTTGGGTGCATTGGCTTAAGCCGGTAGGAGACTTGGACCTGCCTCGCATGGGCCAGTAGGCCTGCTGCAGTGTTCCTTCGTTCTTATCTGGGTATCTTCATTGTAGACGTTTTGCCATCCAGTGGTTTTATCAATACAAATTCAAGGACATAAATGGAAGACAGTAGAACTATATACAAAAGATGAGGTAATCAGTCCTTCAGCCTTGAAGGTGGTGTAAAGAGCACCGTAATCGTGAAGATTCTGGAGCACAGGCAAGAAGGCTGGGGTTTATATACTAGAGTGAGGTGGGACGGGTAGAAGAAGAGGGCATAGTCACTGGTAGGCGGGATTCGCCAGTGAAAGTAGGGCATACCCAAGGGATGGGTTAGTGTTAGTAGTAGTTGTAGTAGCAGTGTAGATGTCCTCTGAACCAAGATTCCATGTTGTTGCAGTGCCTGACAAGTTATACATGAATGGTATACAACACCGACAAGATGAAAATTAAAACACATGTGCAACATCCAGGTATCTTTTTGTAGACGTTCCGCCATCCAGTGGCATTTTCAATACAAATTCAAAACAAATTTATGTCCTCTAATTTGTATTGATAAAGCCACTGGATGGCGAAACGTCTACAATAAAGATACCCAGATGTTGCACATGTGTGTTAATTATCACAATGATCAAGAAGGAACGTAAGGGTCATACATTATTATTATTATAATCAAAAAGAAGCGCTAAGCCACAAGGACTATACAGAAGGGTCATACAGCGCCTGGATCAATGACAGAAAGTCAAGTTTCGTCTAAGACAGAGAAGGGTCGCTGTAATTCACTGACTGGAGAACCCTTCACCAGGTTAAATATATAGAATTACCAGAGATAGTGCTATATATTATGTAACATACCGAGGAGTTGTGGATAGAGACAAATGAGCTAACAATTAGGACACTTGATTAGGGAAAGTTTTTAGTCCTGGGACCTTTTTCACTCCATATTATTGAACAGGGAGTAAACGAGGCCCCAGGATCGAAACTCTTCCATAATAAAATGTCATCAACGCTTGCTCACGTGTCTTGAACCAGACCATCACCAGAGGTCCATGGATAGGTAACAGCAGCATCACCAGAGGTCCATGGATAGGTAATAGCAGCATATATCCTGGAATGCTGACAACTGAAAGAGCCACTTTAGCTTACAAACGATTTATTCCAGAAGCTAAGAACAAGTATGCAATATTAATGTTGGCAGAATTACCGACAATGTGTTAGGCAAAAGGACACAAGTGCAACTTTTACCTGACAAGTATGCAGCATTTCCAGCAAGAATTATTAACTGAAAACCTTACATTATATCTTTTTCAGAACGTCATGGCAAGTAGCAAACCCTTTTCCAGGAGAAATGGAAACCATAAAGAAGTCTTTTATTACAAGAAATATCTTTCTCTCTCTCTCTCTCTCTCTCTCTCTCTCTCTCTCTCTCTCTCTCTCTCTCTCTCTCTCTCTCTCTCTCTCTCTCTCTCTCTCTCTCTCTCTCTCTTGCAGAAGACATGACACATAACAGAACGATTTCAGCACGAGCAGTTGAATAAAAGATTGACTTTAAATATAATCGATAGATTCCGGAAGTAATGGCAGTCGTTCAACCAATTGGCAACATAATTGCCATTGGCAATATCACAGTCATTGGCAATATCATTCCAGAGGATGTAGCACTAGGAAGAACCGTTCTAAAATGCACTAAATACAATCTAAAATTTGAAACGGCCATTAAACACCGTACGAGCAGCGGAGATGAAATGTTCTAGATAATAGAGCAAATGAGAATACTCAATGTGCATCAGAGAGATTCCAAGACCATCTCATAAAAAGTCAAGACGATGTTCCAGCAAAACAAAGGAGTAATGAGAGATTCCGTTCCAGCGATTGAGAAGGATGACTGACAATGCCTCAGCAATGTAGGGGAATGAGAGACACGGCAACGGAGAAGGATGACAAAGACAGTTCTAGCAATATAAAATAATGAGGAAGATAGTTCCAGCAATATATAATGATATTACAATACTGAGTGATGACAGATATCATTCCAGCAGTACTGAGTGTTAGAAGACATGGTTCCAGGAATACTGAGTGATGACGATATCGTTCCAGCAGTATTGAGTGATGACAGACATCGTTCCAGCAGTAAAGAATAACAACAAATACCATTCCAGCAACAAAAAATACCCCTGCCCCCTCCCTCCCCCAGAAATATCCACAAGTGCTGAATCAATTAAAAAAGCGAGATAAACATATTCCAGGACCATTTCCAGACAAATGGACGATGGTAAACGCATTTCTGAAATTGTGGCAAATACGAGAGGGTCCTTCCAGCGGGGAGAGATAGAGAGACAGGGATAGCAGACACCGTTCCAGCTGAGGGGGAAGTGGAGACCTTCCAGAAGTACACGCAGAGGCATAATGGAACCATTCCAGCACCATTGTTCACATTTTTCACAAATAACTGGAAAATATTGCTGGAGGCGGCCACGTCCCAGAGAGAGAGAGAGAGAGAGAGAGAAAGGGAGAGAGAGCACCTCCAGTATATTTTCACATTTCCCGTTGACCGAATTTCCTCGCGTCAGAGAATTATTAAGGAAAATATTACTTTAAAAATTCGTACCAGATGTCTGGCGAAGAGACGCCTGGCGAAGAGACGCTTGGCTGAGAGGCGTCTAAGAGACGCCTAGGAGAAGCCATTCGAAGAGGCCCTTCAGCAGAAGCAAAGTTCGGGGGAAAAATCATCTGGCGAAGCATCGTCTGGCGAAGCATCGTCTGGCGAAGCATCGTCTGGCGAAGCATCGTCTGGCGAAGCATCGTCTGGCGAAGCATCGTCTGGCAAAGCATCGTCTGGTGCTGACAGATACGAAAGAGAAAACTCACCATAACACTACGAAAGTCAGCAGCGGCGGTAGTCTGATATTCCTTCGTTTTTCTCCTCCACCATAAAACGGATCCCAGAAATACCCGATAAAAATTTACTCGAACTATGGCGAAGAAACAGTTTACTTCAGCTCAGGCGAAGAAACAGTTTACTTCAGCTCAGGCGAAGAAACAGTTTACTTTAGCTCAGGCGAAGAAACAGTTTACTTTAGCTCAGGCGAAGAAGTGATTTATTCGAACTCTGGCGAATAAATTATGTACGTGAATTAAAGCAACGAGATGTTTTGTTTTTAATGTACACGAAATGAGATGCAACCGTAATGGTTGAGGTATCCAGTTATCCGGACTGTGGTTGACATATTCACTAATCCGGAACGCAGTTGAAGTATTCAGTTATACGGACAGTGACTAGGGTATTCAGTTATACGGACAGTAAGCAGGGTATTGTTATACGGACAGTGACTAGGGTATTCAGTTATATGGACAGTGACTAGGGTATTCAGTTATACGGAAAATGACTAGGGTATTCAGTTATACGGACAGTGACTAGGGTATTCAGTTATACGGACAGTAACTTGGGTATTCAGTTATACGGACAGTGACTAGGGTATTCAGTTATACGGACAGTGACTAGGGTATTCAGTTATACGGACAGTGACTAGGGTATTCAGTTATACGGACAGTGACTAGGGTATTCAGTTATACAGACAGTAAGCAGGGTATTCAATTATACGGACAGTGGTTAAGGTATTCAGTTAACCGAACAGTGGATAGGATATTTAGCAGTCCGAACAGTTGTGATGTAAATGGTTTAAAAAACCGAACATTACCAAGGGATAGCCGGTTATACGGACAGTGGGCAGAGTATTCAATTATACGGACTGTGGCTAGGGTACTCAGTTATCCCGACAGTTGCTAGAGTACTCGCTTATCTGGACAGTAATCTGTTAATAACGATGACAATGAGGTACACAAAGAACTTAAAGTTACAAGAAGCACAGCTGTTTACACACACACACACACACACACACACACACACACACACACACACACACACACACACACTCGACCCCTGCAACCACAAATAGGTGAGTACAAATAGGTGAGTACACACACACACACACACACACACACACACACACACACACACACACACACACACACACACACTCGACCCCTGCAACCACAAATAGGTGAGTACAAATAGGTGAGTACACACACACACACACACACACACACACACACACACACACACACACACACACACACACACACACACACACACACACACACACACACACACACACACACACACACACACACACACACCTAGGAGAGACCGCCCCTCTGACAAGCCAGTTTAACACAGCTGAGTGTAGGTAAGACCACATTATCTAAAGGTTATGACCATATTTTTTAAAGCCAGTGGAAGGTCTCAGTCAGATGACCATTAGGAAACGCTTGTCCTATTTCCTGACAAACCTTACCTAACCTGACCTATATTTAAGAGAATACAATTGGCTTGTACTCACCCCGTAGTAAACTACAGGTGATTGCGGAGGCCTGGTCACAGACCGGGCCGCGGGGGCGTTGACCCCCGGAACTCTCTCCAGGTAAACTCCAGGTAATTACAAGTGAGGGCAGCTGTGTGTGTACATAAAGTTGAGCACACGTGTACACAACCCCCCCCCCTCCCTCAGCAAGGATCTTTACACTATTCACCTCACATACAAATATCTTGCTAAGTACCCAGCGATCTCGCCCAAGACCCGATTTTTAACCTCGATTTTTTTAGCGCAGGCGATGGGAAGGTGACATTAGCGGTGCCCTCAATACAATTACCGGCAGGGAAGGGAGTGGGGGGTTAGGGGAAGTTTTCTTAAAGGAATGATGCTGTGGCAGGAACAGCAGTAGCAGCATGAGGGTGAGTAGGAACAGCAGTAGCAGCATGAGGGTGAGTAGGAACAGCAGCAGCAGCATGAGGGTGAGTAGGAACAGCAGCAGCATGAGGGTGAGTAGGAACAGCAGCAGCATGAGGGTGAGTAGGAACAGCAGTAGCAGCATGAGGGTGAGTAGGAACAGCAGCAGCAGCATGAGAGTGAGTAGGAACAGCAGCAGCATGAGAGTGAGTAGGAACAGCAGCAGCAGCATGAGAGTGAGCAGGAACAGCAGCAGCATGAGAGTGAGTAGGAACAGCAGCAGCAGCATGAGGGTGAGCAGGAACAGCAGCAGCATGAGAGTGAGTAGGAACAGCAGCAGCAGCATGAGAGTGAGTAGGAACAGCAGCAGTAGCAGCATGAGGGTGAGTAGGAACAGCAGCAGCAGCATGAGAGTGAGCAGGAACAGCAGCAGCAGCAGCATGAGAGTGAGTAGGAACAGCAGCAGCAGCATGAGAGTGAGTAGGAACAGCAGCAGCAGCATGAGAGTGAGTAGGAACAGCAGCAGTAGCATGAGAGTGAGTAGGAACAGCAGCAGCAGCATGAGAGTGAGTAGGAACAGCAGCAGTAGCATGAGAGTGAGTAGGAACAGCAGCAGCAGCATGAGGGTGAGTAGGAACAGCAGCAGCAGCATGAGAGTGAGTAGGAACAGCAGCAGTAGCATGAGAGTGAGTAGGAACAGCAGTAGCAGCATGAGGGTGAGTAGGAACAGCAGCAGCAGCATGAGAGTGAGTAGGAACAGCAGCAGCAGCATGAGAGTGAGTAGGAACAGCAGCAGCAGCATGAGGGTGAGTAGGAACAGCAGCAGTAGCATGAGAGTGAGTAGGAACAGCAGCAGCAGCATGAGAGTGAGTAGGAACAGCAGCAGCAGCATGAGGGTGAGTAGGAACAGCAGCAGCAGCATGAGGGTGAGTAGGAACAGCAGCAGCAGCATGAGGGTGAGTAGGAACAGCAGCAGCAGCATGAGAGTGAGTAGGAACAGCAGCAGCAGCATGAGAGTGAGTAGGAACAGCAGCAGCAGCATGAGGGTGAGTAGGAACAGCAGCAGTAGCATGAGAGTGAGTAGGAACAGCAGCAGCAGCATGAGGGTGAGTAGGAACAGCAGCAGTAGCATGAGAGTGAGTAGGAACAGCAGCAGTAGCATGAGAGTGAGTAGGAACAGCAGCAGTAGCATGAGAGTGAGTAGGAACAGCAGCAGCAGCATGAGGGTGAGTAGGAACAGCAGCAGTAGCATGAGAGTGAGTAGGAACAGCAGCAGCAGCAGCATGAGGGTGAGTAGGAACAGCAGTAGCAGCATGAGGGTGAGTAGGAACAGCAGCAGTAGCATGAGGGTGAGTAGGAACAGCAGCAGTAGCATGAGGGTGAGTAGGAACAGCAGCAGTAGCAGCATGAGGGTGAGTAGGAACAGCAGCAGTAGCATGAGGGTGAGTAGGAACAGCAGCAGCAGCATGAGGGTGAGTAGGAACAGCAGCAGCAGCATAAGGGTGAGTAGGAACAGCAGCAGTAGCATGAGGGTGAGTAGGAACAGCAGCAGTAGCATGAGAGTGAGTAGGAACAGCAGCAGCAGCATAAGGGTGAGTAGGAACAGCAGCAGTAGCATGAGAGTGAGTAGGAACAGCAGCAGCAGCATAAGGGTGAGTAGGAACAGCAGCAGCAGCATAAGGGTGAGTAGGAACAGCAGCAGCAGCATGAGGGTGAGTAGGAACAGCAGCAGTAGCAGCATGAGGGTGAGTAGGAACAGCAGCAGTAGCAGCATGAGGGTGAGTAGGAACAGCAGCAGCAGCATGAGAGTGAGTAGGAACAGCAGCAGCAGCAGCATGAGGGTGAGTAGGAACAGCAGCAGCAGCATGAGGGTGAGTAGGAACAGCAGCAGCAGCATAAGGGTGAGTAGGAACAGCAGCAGCAGCATAAGGGTGAGTAGGAACAGCAGCAGCAGCATAAGGGTGAGTAGGAACAGCAGCAGCAGCATGAGGGTGAGTAGGAACAGCAGCAGTAGCAGCATGAGGGTGAGTAGGAACAGCAGCAGCAGCATGAGAGTGAGTAGGAACAGCAGCAGCAGCATGAGGGTGAGTAGGAACAGCAGCAGCAGCATGAGGGTGAGTAGGAACAGCAGCAGCAGCATGAGGGTGAGTAGGAACAGCAGCAGCAGCATGAGGGTGAGTAGGAACAGCAGCAGTAGCATGAGGGTGAGTAGGAACAGCAGCAGCAGCATGAGGGTGAGTAGGAACAGCAGCAGCAGCATGAGGGTGAGTAGGAACAGCAGCAGCAACATGAGGGTGAGCAGGAACAGCAGCAGCATGAGGGTGAGCAGGAACAGCAGCAGTAGCATGAGGGTGAGTAGGAACAGCAGCAGCAGCATGAGGGTGAGCAGGAACAGCAGCAGCATGAGAGTGAGTAGGAACAGCAGCAGCAGCATGAGGGTGAGCAGGAACAGCAGCAGCAGCATAAGGGTGAGCAGGAACAGCAGCAGCAGCATAAGGGTGAGCAGAAACAGCAGCAGCAGCATAAGGGTGAGCAGAAACAGCAGCAGCAGCATAAGGGTGAGCAGGAACAGCAGCAGCAGCATAAGGGTGAGTAGGAACAGCAGCAGCAGCATAAGGGTGAGCAGGAACAGCAGCAGCAGCATAAGGGTGAGCAGGAACAGCAGCAGCAACATGAGGGTGAGCAGGAACAGCAGCAGCAGCATAAGGGTGAGCAGGAACAGCAGCAGCAGCATAAGGGTGAGCAGGAACAGCAGCAGCAGCATAAGGGTGAGCAGGAACAGCAGCAGCATGAGAGTGAGTAGGAACAGCAGCAGCAGCATAAGGGTGAGCAGGAACAGCAGCAGCAGCATAAGGGTGAGCAGGAACAGCAGCAGCAGCATAAGGGTGAGCAGAAACAGCAGCAGCAGCATAAGGGTGAGCAGGAACAGCAGCAGCAGCATAAGGGTGAGCAGAAACAGCAGCAGCAGCATAAGGGTGAGCAGGAACAGCAGCAGCAGCATAAGGGTGAGCAGAAACAGCAGCAGCATAAGGGTGAGCAGGAACAGCAGCAGCAGCATGAGGGTGAGTAGGAACAGCAGCAGCATAAGGGTGAGCAGAAACAGCAGCAGCAGCATGAGGGTGAGCAGAAACAGCAACAGCAGCATAAGGGTGAGCAGGAACAGCAGCAGCAGCATAAGGGTGAGCAGAAACAGCAGCAGCAGCATGAGGGTGAGTAGGAACAGCAGCAGCATAAGGGTGAGCAGAAACAGCAGCAGCAGCATGAGGGTGAGCAGAAACAGCAACAGCAGCATAAGGGTGAGCAGGAACAGCAGCAGCAGCATAAGGGTGAGCAGAAACAGCAGCAGCAGCATGAGGGTGAGTAGGAACAGCAGCAGCATAAGGGTGAGCAGAAACAGCAGCAGCAGCATGAGGGTGAGCAGAAACAGCAACAGCAGCATAAGGGTGAGCAGGAACAGCAGCAGCAGCATAAGGGTGAGCAGAAACAGCAGCAGCAGCATGAGGGTGAGCAGAAACAGCAACAGCAGCATAAGGATGAGCAGGAACAGCAGCAGCAGCATAAGGGTGAGCAGGAACAGCAGCAGCAGCATAAGGGTGAGCAAGAACAGCAGCAGCAGCATAAGGGTGAGCACGAACAGCAGCAGCGTGAGAGTGAGCAGGAACAGCAGCAGCAACATGAGGGTGAGTAGGAACAGCAGCAGCAGCATGAGGGTGAGCAGGAACAGCAGCAGCAGCAGCATAAGGGTGAGCAGAAACAGCAGCAGCAGCATAAGGGTGAGCAGAAACAGCAGCAGCAGCATAAGGGTGAGTAGGAACAGCAGCAGCAGCATAAGGGTGAGCAGAAACAGCAGCAGCATAAGGGTGAGCAGGAACAGCAGCAGCAGCATAAGGGTGAGCAGGAACAGCAGCAGCAGCAGCATGAGGGTGAGCAGAAACAGCAGCAGCAGCATAAGGGTGAGCAGGAACAGCAGCAGCAGCAGCATAAGGGTGAGCAGAAACAGCAGCAGCAGCATAAGGGTGAGCAGAAACAGCAGCAGCAGCATAAGGGTGAGCAGGAACAGCAGCAGCAGCATAAGGGTGAGCAGAAACAGCAGCAGCATGAGGGTGAGTAGGAACAGCAGCAGCAGCATAAGGGTGAGCAGGAACAGCAGCAGCAGCATAAGGGTGAGCAGGAACAGCAGCAGCAGCAGCATAAGGGTGAGCAGAAACAGCAGCAGCAGCATAAGGGTGAGCAGAAACAGCAGCAGCAGCATAAGGGTGAGCAGGAACAGCAGCAGCAGCATAAGGGTGAGCAGAAACAGCAGCAGCATAAGGGTGAGCAGGAACAGCAGCAGCAGCATAAGGGTGAGCAGGAACAGCAGCAGCAGCATAAGGGTGAGCAGGAACAGCAGCAGCAGCATAAGGGTGAGTAGGAACAGCAGCAGCATAAGGGTGAGCAGGAACAGCAGCAGCAGCATGAGGGTGAGCAGAAACAGCAGCAGCAGCATAAGGGTGAGCAGGAACAGCAGCAGCAGCATGAGGGTGAGCAGAAACAGCAGCAGCAGCATAAGGGTGAGCAGGAACAGCAGCAGCAGCATGAGGGTGAGCAGAAACAGCAGCAGCAGCATAAGGGTGAGCAGGAACAGCAGCAGCAGCATGAGGGTGAGCAGGAACAGCAGCAGCAGCATGAGGGTGAGTAGGAACAGCAGCAGCAGCATAAGGGTGAGCAGAAACAGCAGCAGCAGCATGAGGGTGAGCAGAAACAGCAGCAGCAGCATAAGGGTGAGCAGGAACAGCAGCAGCAGCATAAGGGTGAGCAGAAACAGCAGCAGCATAAGGGTGAGCAGGAACAGCAGCAGCAGCATAAGGGTGAGCAGGAACAGCAGCAGCAGCATAAGGGTGAGCAGGAACAGCAGCAGCAGCATAAGGGTGAGCAGAAACAGCAGCAGCATAAGGGTGAGCAGGAACAGCAGCAGCAGCATAAGGGTGAGCAGGAACAGCAGCAGCAGCATAAGGGTGAGCAGGAACAGCAGCAGCAGCATAAGGGTGAGTAGGAACAGCAGCAGCAGCATGAGAGTGAGTAGGAACAGCAGAAGCATAAGGGTGAGCAGGAACAGCAGCAGCAGCATGAGGGTGAGCAGAAACAGCAGCAGCAGCATAAGGGTGAGCAGAAACAGCAGCAGCAGCATAAGGGTGAGCAGGAACAGCAGCAGCAGCATGAGGGTGAGCAGAAACAGCAGCAGCAGCATAAGGGTGAGCAGGAACAGCAGCAGCAGCATGAGGGTGAGCAGGAACAGCAGCAGCAGCATGAGGGTGAGTAGGAACAGCAGCAGCAGCATAAGGGTGAGCAGAAACAGCAGCAGCAGCATGAGGGTGAGCAGAAACAGCAGCAGCAGCATGAGGGTGAGTAGGAACAGCAGCAGCAGCATAAGGGTGAGCAGGAACAGCAACAGCAGCATGAGGGTGAGCAGAAACAGCAGCAGCAGCATGAGGGTGAGTAGGAACAGCAGCAGCAGCATGAGGGTGAGCAGAAACAGCAACAGCAGCATGAGGGTGAGTAGGAACAGCAGCAGCAGCATGAGGGTGAGTAGGAACAGCTGCAGCAGCATAAGGGTGAGCAGAAACAGCAGCAGCAGCATGAGGGTGAGCAGGAACAGCAGCAGCAGCATAAGGGTGAGCAGAAACAGCAGCAGCAGCATAAGGGTGAGCAGGAACAGCAGCAGCAGCATGAGGATGAGCAGGAACAGCAGCAGCAGCATAAGGGGGGCAGAAGCAGCAGCATGAGGGTGAGCAGAAACAGCAGCAGCAGCATGAGGGTGAGCAGGAACAGCAGCAGCAGCATAATCGTGAGCAGAAACAGCAGCAGCAGCATAAGGGTGAGCAGGAACAGCAGCAGCAGCATGAGGGTGAGCAGAAACAGCAGCAGCAGCATGAGGGTGAGCAGAAACAGCAGCAGCAGCATAAGGGTGAGCAGAAACAGCAGCAGCAGCATAAGGGTGAGCAGAAACAGCAGCAGCAGCATGAGGGTGAGCAGAAACAGCAGCAGCAGCATAAGGGTGAGCAGAAACAGCAGCAGCAGCATAAGGGTGAGCAGAAACAGCAGCAGCAGCATAAGGGTGAGCAGAAACAGCAGCAGCAGCATAAGGGTGAGCAGAAACTACAGCAGCAGCATAAGGGTGAGCAGAAACAACAGCAGCAGCATAAGGGTGAGCAGAAGCAGCAGCAGCAGCAGATTCCGCCCTCACTATTAATATACTAAGACAAGGCAATGGAGGCTCCAATTCCTCGAATGAAGAGCCCTTCTTAATTAGCATCCAAACACCTGCCAAGTGAACTGTATGTGTGTGTGTATTCGCACACCTGGTTGTTTCTGCGAGGGATGACCTCTAGCTCTTGGGCCCTGCATGTGTGGCTAACTTACTGCCCTCTTCAGCTCTTATTCTTATTATTATTATTATTATTATTATTATTATTATTATTATTATTATTATTATTATTATTATTACTGACACGTTTTCTAGTCAAGTTCATTTTATTTTCTATATTACAGATGTTATCAGGATCCCAAATGGAAATAAATAACTCTGACATTTTTGTGTGTGAGAACGTTATCCTAGGTAATTTGCATACATGTTTCCATGCAGGACGACCATAATCACCCAAAGCTTGTGTCACTGTACTTGTGTAAACTGTGCCTAAATAAACTTACTTCCCAGATCAGGCTCCTTTAGGTTAGTTTACCCACTCTCTTACATTGCGTTTTCTATATCACAGATTATTCCCTAGTTAAGAATATTTACCCACTCTCTTACATCCCGTTTTCTATATCAGATTATTCCCTAGTTAAGAATATTTACCCACTCTTACATCCCGTTTTCTATATCACAGATTATTCCCTAGTTAAGAATATTTACCCACTCTCTTACATCCCGTTTTTTATATCAGAGATTATTCCTTAGTTAAGTGTATTTACCCACTCACACCCCGTTGTCTTCTCCTTGACAGGGAAGAACGCGACCCTGGACTGCTTCCAGAATGGCTTGTGGTCCAAGAAAGCCAACTACACCGACTGTTTGAACTTCGTGGGCAACAACAGCAGCAAGGACACCTCCACCGTCAACACCATCACTACTATCTTCTACGTGGGTAACTCCCTCAGTCTGGTGGCCGTCCTCCTCGCTCTCTGGATCTTCATCTCATTTAAGTAAGTGTACCGTAGGGGGTATGTACTCACCTAGTTGTGACTCAAAGGGGTCGAGTCCTCGACTTCTACCTGTGTGTGTATATATATATATATATATATATATATATATATATATATATATATATATATATATATATATATATATGTATGTGTGTGTGTGTGTACGAAAGTTGAGAATTATTATTATTACATTCATTGGAGAATATATGGAAAGAAGTCAGAAAAAATAATCCAAGAAAATAAATCAGGAGAAAGAAAACAGAATCCAGGGAAAACAATTCAGTAAAAAATGCAACGAAAAAAAATTAATAAATGAGGCTGAAATAAGAGATAAGAAAATGAGCTAAGATAATGAGCCACAAAGTAAAAAATGAGCTAAAGTAAATTGAGCTCAGATAAGAAACTTTGCTGAGATCAAGAAAATGAGTTGAGATCAAGAAAATGAGTTGAGATCAAGAAAATGAGTTGAGATCAAGAAAATGAGCTGAGATCAAGAAAATGAGTTGAGATCAAGAAAATGAGTTGAGATCAAGAAAATGAGTTGAGATCAAGAAAATAAGTTGAGATCTAGAAAATGAGTTGAAATCAAGAAAATGAGTTGAGATCAAGAAAATAAGTTGAGATCTAGAAAATGAGTTGAGTTAACATAAGAACATAAGAACGAAGGAACACTGCAGAAGGCCCACTGGCCCATGCGAGGCAGGTCCAAGTCTCCTACCGGCTTAAACCAATGCACCCAACCTAGTCAGGTCAGGTCACACTGACTTAAGGGAGGAACACGGCAACCGACCTGGTAGCACAAGCTATCAGGTCTAACTCACACCCACCCACATCTACTCATGTATTTATCCAACCTATTTTTAAAGCTACACAACGTTCTGGCCTCTATAACGGTACTTGGGAGTTTGTTCCACTCATCCACAACTCTATTACCAAACCAGTACTTTCCTATATCCTTCCTGAATCTGAATTTTTCCAACTTAAAACCATTGCTGCGAGTCCTGTCTAGGCTAGATATTTTCAGCACACTATTTACATCCCCTTTATTTATTCCTGTCTTCCATTTATACACCTCAATCATATCCCCCCTAATTCTACGTCTTTCTAGAGAGTGCAGATTCAGGGCCCTTAGTCTATCCTCATAGGGAAGGTTTCTGATACATGGGATCAACTTTGTCATCCTCCTTCGTACATTTTCCAGAGCATTTATATCCATTCTGTAATACGGTGACCAAAACTGTGCAACATAATCTAAATGAGGCCTAACCAAGGATGTATAGAGTTGAGATCAAGCTGAGATCAAGAAAATGAGCTGAGATCAAGAAAATGAGCTGAGATCAAGAAAATGAGCTGAGATCAAGAAAGTGAGCTGAGATCAAGAAAATGAGTTGAGATCAAGAAAATGAGCTGAAATCAAGAAAATGAGTTGAGATCAAGAAAATGAGCTGAGATCAAGAAAATGAGCTGAGATCAAGAAAATGAGCTGAGATCAAGAAAGTGAGCTGAGATCAAGAAAATGAGTTGAGATCAAGAAAATGAGCTGAGATCAAGAAAATGAGCTGAAATCAAGAAAATGAGTTGAGATCAAGAAAATGAGCTGAAATCAAGAAAATGAGTTGAGATCAAGAAAATGAGCTGAAATCAAGAAAATGAGTTGAGATCAAGAAAATGAGCTGAGATCAAGAAAATGAGCTGAAATCAAGAAAATGAGCTGAGATCAAGAAAATGAGCTGAGATCAAGAAAATGAACTGAAATCAAGAAAATGAGTTGAGATCAAGAAAATGAGCTGAGATCAAGAAAATGAGCTGAGATCAAGAAAGTGAGCTGAGATCAAGAAAATGAGCTGAGATCAAGAAAATTAGCTGAGATCAAGAAAGTGAGCTGAGAGGGGGGGGGGAGCTAGGTATATCGCCCACGGTAGTATCTCTCTGGCGCCTCGAAAACTCGCGTTACGTTCCTACAAATGAGGAAAACAAGGGCATTCTCAGCTCCGGCGCTGAGATTACTGATTTCCCCAGGAAACATAGCGTCCTTAATGCCCCCCCCTTCCCCCTCCCCACTCCCACCCCCACCCCCCGGGCCCTGAGATTTACATGCGGGGAGGGGGGGGGTAGAGACGCAGAGAGAGAGAGAGAGATAATGACCTGATGTAGGAGATATTTCTTCACTACAAATGGCCTCTGTATATCATCTTCACTATCACCCTCACTATTACTATCACCCTCGCTATCACCATCACTGTCACCTCACTATCACTATCACTATCATTTCCATTACTGCCGTTACTTCTTTAACAGCTATCACCATCACCACCCTATCACCATGGCTTTATCACCACCACCACCACCATAGCTACCACAACCAGCATCACCACTTGAAAAAGCCCACTGTGTGGGCGAAACGTTGTCAATAAAGGATCACATTATACTGCATATGTGTTTATATTTCCAGCACCACCACCACTACCATCATCACTATCACGGTCACCCTAATTGTCCGGTGGGTTAATTGGATTCATAAGCTACCGGCTACACAAAGGGTCATTAAGGCTGCATGTAACCTATAGTCAGTACACGCTAATAAATTAACCATTAGTCAGTACACGCTAACAAATTAACCTATAGTCAGTACACGCTAACAAATTAACCTATAGTCAGTACACACAAACAAATTAACCATTAGTCAGTACACGCTAACAAATTAACCTATAGTCAGTACACGCTAACAAATTAACCATTAGTCAGTACACGCTAACAAATTAACCTATAGTCAGTACACGCTAACAAATTAACCATTAGTCAGTACACGCTAACAAATTAACCTATAGTCAGTACACGCTAACAAATTAACCATTAGTCAGTACACGCTAACAAATTAACCTATAGTCAGTACACGCTAACAAATTAACCATTAGTCAGTACACGCTAACAAATTAACCATTAGTCAGTACACGCTAACAAATTAACCTATGATTGCTACAGGCTAACAGTTAACCTACGGTGAGCAGATGTCCTCAAGTCATCAAGAACCTGTGGGTCTTCACAAGACAACGTGTAGTTAATACAACCACGAACAACCTGTGGTAGTCCGACTGACCCAACTCATCGCTACCAAACACACCATCCTCTTCACCCAGGGATTCTCAACGTTTCCTCCATCATTTACCGCCCCCCCCCTCCAGGCTTGATGTATTTCTACATTTACCCCCTTCCACACAAAAAAAATATCGCCATCATAAAGAGACACAAAAACAAGGTGGTCAGAAAAAATATATTATTCAGGTTTTGCACGAAAATTGCAATATACATTCGTAATTACCAAAAATAAAAAAACATATATAACATTCTTTTCTAAAGAAATAATTATACATTATCAGGTACATGTAATTTTTTACCCCCAGGGGGTAAATTTACCCCTGGTTGGGAATCATTGTCTTAACCCATCAGCCCTAAAATACACCGACCTTCCAAAAAGCATCCAGACGTTTTCATGTCGATACGTCGTTCGATGCTCTGACGAGTCGCCATCTCCAGATTGCTTCTGAAGACGTCTTCTGGCGAGCACCAAGGAACAAAGATATTTATTGCTCCAGAGAGTGGATGTGTGCCTCCGCCTCCGTGATGGAGAGTGATGGCCCTGACCAGCTCTGGTGAGACGTCGATCCTTGTAGTCTCTGATTCACTCCCGTGGTTCAGCCTCCCTTGTCTTCTTTCATTCTTTGGCGTCCTACAAAAAATTAATTTTTTTCATGATTCACGCAATCGTAAGACGACTACTGCAAAGAAACCACAGAACAGGTGGGGTATGAACCCATGGCGAGTGAGTCGCAAAACTCCAGGCCAGTGCGTAAGCCACTGGGCCAGCTGGCTACAATAAGAGTCATCCATCTAGGTAAATTTATACACCATAGGAAGGTTAACATCTGTCCCGCCAGCGTAGCGGGAGAGTCATCTGTAAAAACTTGCATTTGTGGTCAGAGTAGTGGCCCATGCTAACCTCCCTATGGTGTATAAATATACGTAGTTGGATAATTCTTGTAGCCAGTACCGCAGTCAATGCTCTTCACCTCCAAGACTGAGGGACTGATTACCTCATCTTTTGTATATAGTTCTACTGTCTTCCAATTATATCTCTGAATTTGTATTGATAAAGCCAGTGGTTGGCGAAACATCTACGATAAATATACCCAGATGTTGCAGATGGGTCTAATTTTCATTTTGGAGAGAGAGGATGCTGGGATGTCTGCCAACTGCTGGCCTTGATGATTCTTACACTTGAGCACCGAGAGCTCCATTGATGTTTCATCAGGGTCTTACACCTGAGCACCGAGAGCTCCATTGATGCTTCATCAGGGTCTTACACCTGAGCACTGAGAACTCCACTGGTGCTTCATCAGGGTTTTACACTTGAGCACTGAGAGCTCCACTGGTGCTTCATCAGGGTCTTACACTTGAGCACTGAGAGTTCCACTGGTGCTTCATCAGGGTCTTACAATTGAGCACTGAGAGCTCCACTGGTGCTTCATCAGGGTCTTACAATTGAGCACTGAGAGCTCCACTGGTGCTTCATCAGGGTCTTACAATTGAGCACTGAGAGCTCCACTGGTGCTTCATCAGGGTCTTACACTTGAGCACTGAGAGCTCCACTGGCGCTTCATCAGGGTCTTACACTTGAGCACTGAGAGCTCCATTGATGCTTCATCAGGGTCTTACACTTGAGCACTTAAAGCTCCACCGGAGCTTCATTCTTACCCAGGCTATATCTCTGGCTCAGGTACTGCATCACCCCTCATTCTCCAGCGCGTCTGAACCACCAACCCTCGTCGTGGTATCATGCTTCCTTGGTCCTACTTTTACTGGTAGAAACGAGCCCATACGGAGACAGTGAAACAGAAGACAATCACAATAACTTTCGTCCCCACACTAGGAACCCTCTTCAGCTAACGTTACATTCCTGAAGAGGGCCCTAGAGTGGACGGAAAATGAAGGAGTCTTACATATTCTCTCTTACTGTTTCCGTGTGAGTTCGATTGTACCTCGGCAAGTATTGCTGAACATTCGAAACATTTGAGGTCCGTGGTTTGATCCCCGGTACGGGTGGAAACATAAGGATGTGTATCCTTAAGACATCTGCTGTGCCTGTTCACCTAACAATAAAATAGGTACCTGGGTGTTAGCCGACTGGTGTGGGTCGCATCCTGGGGGACATAGCTGACCTAATTTGCCCGAAATGCTCTGCATAACAAGAGGCTTTCTATATAGTAGTATGTCACTGATGTCAGCTATGGTCTATATACCTTGTACATGTACTTAAATATTATTATCATCATCAATGAATACGAACATCTGCCGTCTCTCTTTCCAATCAACATCTGACTCAACATAGATACCAACATCAGTTTCTCTTCTCCTTACCAGCACGCCATAAGAAATTATCTGGAGAACTTACGTGGAAAAGACCGCATCCTGTAGTAGGAGGGAAGACACAGCGTGATGTAAACAGCAACCGTAGCATCTTAATCACTCAAACCTGATTGAGTTGCTTGCATTGTGCAACGATGTTCGGACGCCTTGCACGCGGCTCCCCGTACATGTGTTGATTCTAAAAAGTTGTGAGAAAAGTCGGGTTCTTATCGTTCTCCGTCTTATGAACCCGACCAATAGTCTCTGCTGACCGTGAACGGACCATATCTACATGCATCTCTTAATTTGACTCACGAAATCGTAATGACACGATTGCAAACAAACCATACCACGGGTGGGGTTTGAACCTGGGGTCAGAGAGTCTCAAAACTCCAGATGGTCTGGAGTTTTGAGACTCTCTGACCGCGGGTTCAAACCCCACCCGTGGTACTTTTTTTATGCATCTCTTAATGAAGAATGAGACACTTGTGCATGTTTAGTGAGGAAACGTTTCGCCATCCAGAGGCTTCATCAGGCCAGAACAGGGAAGAACGGTGGAAGATGAGGGGTAGTTTGAGGTAATCAGTCCCCTCGGCCTGGAATGGATGTAATCAGCCCACCATTCAAGTGCCTCATTCTCCAACTCTTAGTGAATCTAGGAACGTGTTAAATAGTTAATAATTAGCACACAGCACTCAGAGAAGCTCATCAGATAACCTTTTTCACTGCGATATACTTCAGGTCCTCTGATACAATAATTAGGTTATGGTGACAATTTGAATATAAAGGAGAAATTTGTGCTTTGATGGGAATTCTTACGACTGTGTTAGTGTTAAGAACTTCAAAGAATGATTTAGTGTCACGTTTTACTGAACGTTTATTTAGGGCAGAACATTCACTGAGACACGTGTGAGGACGTATGGGGACGTGTGGGGACGTGAGGGAACGTGTGGGGACGTGTGGGGATGTGTGGGGACGTGTGTGACGTTTCGGGGCGTGTGTGACGTTTGGGGACGTGTGTGATGTGTGGGGACTTGTGGGGACGTGTGTGACGTTTGGGGACGTGTGTGACGTGTGGGGACGTGTGGGGACGTGTAGGGACGTGTGGTTCACAAGTGGAAGACCTGGAAAAGAAGTAGTCTGAGCAGACCAGTCAGTTCCTCAGTCTTGATAAATCTGAGGTACTGATCACCTCACACTTCTTCATGTCATCTCAACAGATGAGTGATCATCTTAAACTACTGTGTTTTACACCCATCAAAACAAAGATTATATTTATTAATATATAGGTTTTATTAAACCAGAGTTAAATATTGTGGTTTTCATTACAGACTGAAGACACGAAGGTTAGGATAAAATGTATGGAACACTTGCAACACTTGGGAATCTTTGAGGGAACGTTTCGCCACACACTGGCTTCATCAGTCCAATACAGAGAAGAGTGGTGAAGATCAGAAAGAGATCGGGGTGATCAGTCCCTCAGTCTGGAGTCGATGTTATCAGTCCATCAGTCTTTTCAATGGGATCACTGAAAAGAGCCAGGATGGCACTGAGAAGAGCCAGGATGGCACTGAGAAGAGCCAGGATGGCACTGAGAAGAGCCAAGCTGGCACTGAGTAGAAACGACCTAACCATACAGTCTACTTTAAGCCGAATGAGGCCATCAAAATGGCGGTGATGGTGAGGAATCAATGTTGGTAAGGCGATATAGTGTCCACACACACCATCAAAATGGCGGTGATGGTGAGGAATCAATGTTGGTAAGGCGATATAGTGTCCACACACACCATCAAAATGGCGGTGATGGTGAGGAATCAATGTTGGTAAGGCGATATAGTGTCCACACACACCATCAAAATGGCGGTGATGGTGAGGAATCAATGTTTGTAAGGCGTTTTATTGTCCACACACACACACACACACACACACACACACACCATCAAAATGGCGGTTATGATGTGGAATCAATGGCGGTATAGAGTCCACAGACACACACACACACACACACACACACACACACACACACACACACACACACACACACACACACACACACACACACACACACACACACACACACACACACAAACTCACACATACACAAACATCGGCTCATCAATATTCTCTTATATTTCCGCTTTTCTGCCTCCAACGATTATCTATTTCCTTTCTAAAGGCTAGTCAACACTCTTGTTACTTCCAGACTAGTCAACACTCCTGACACTTTCTTTCCAGACTAGTCAACACTCCTGCCATTTTCTTTCCAGACTACTCAACACTCCTGACACTTTCTTTCCAGACTAGTCAACACTCCTGACACTTTCTTTCCAGACTAGTCAACACTCCTGACACTTTCTTTCCAGACTAGTCAACACTCCTGACACTTTCTTTCCAGACTAGTCAACACTCCTGACACTTTCTTTCCAGACTAGTCAACACTCCTGACACTTTCTTTCCAGACTAGTCAACACTCCTGACACTTTCTTTCCAGACTAGTCAACACTCCTGACACTTTCTTTCCAGACTAGTCAACACTCCTGACACTTTCTTTCCAGACTAGTCAACATTCCTGACACTTTCTTTCCAGACTAGTCAACATTCCTGACACTTTCTTTCCCATATTTACTCTGTTTCTCATCTTCCACAGACTCCTCTGCTGCCTCAATATATATTCCACTTTATCCCTGCTTCTTCCTTCCATTCTTACTTTTCAAGTTTTCCTTCGCTATGCTTCTACTCACTCTCTTTATCTATCAACTTTCCTCTCTGTCGCCCATCCTTCCAAACTCCTCCACCAACTTTTTCTTGTAAGTCTCCCAAAATCACGGCGTCATCTACAAACAGCAACTGTGACTCCCTCAGCTTCGTTGCATTTACATTATCTCTCTTATGATTAAATTGCTTGCTACTACTCTGGCATTCACTTTTTTTTATAAAACATACACACACACACACACACACACAGGACAGAAGGGTCAGGGGAGACATGATAACGACATACAAGATACTGCGGGGAATAGACAAGGTGGACAGAGATAGGATGTTCCAGAGAGGGGACACAGGGACAAGGGGTCACAACTGGAAGCTGAAGACTCAGATGAGTCACAGGGACGTTAGGAAGTATTTCTTCAGTCATAGAGTTGTCAGCAAGTGGAATAGCCTAGCAAGTGAAGTAGTGGAGGCAGGAACCATACATAGTTTTAAGAAGAGGTATGACAAAGCTCAGGAAGCAGAGAGAGAGAGGACCCAGTAGCGATCAGTGAAGAGGGGGGGTCAGGAGCTGAGTCTCGACCCCTGCAACCACAATTAGGTGAGTACAATTAGGTGAGTACACACACACACACACACACACACACACACACACACACACACACACACACACACACACACACACGAACAAACACACACACACAAACAAACACACACACACACACACACACACACACACACACACACACACACACACACACACACACACACACACACACACACACACAAAGAGCAGCAAAGTGTAATGAACTTAGGAAAATCTGAAGAGGTCAACAGGATACGTTTCGCCCACTGCTGTGGGCGAAACGTAGTCAATAAAGGATCCCATTATACTGCATCTGTCTTTATTTTTCCATCGTGTCGGCATTTTGCACCATTTATCTCCACACCATTTTCCATTTTCTTAACATGCAAATTAATTTTTTTCCGCCCTTCCCTGGTAATCACCAAGAGTCGTCTTCTACCCTGCAGAGACCTGCGTTGTCTCCGAAACACCATCCACACCAACCTCCTCTTCACCTACCTCTTCCATAACTTCTGCTGGATTGTCTACGCTTTTGTTCAGGTAAGATTTTTATTTTTTTAATGTCACCCACTCCCACCCCATCAAAAAAATGTATATTAAAAAATCCCAATAAAATATGTATGTGTGTATAAACCCACAAAAATTTTAGATCCGTTAAAAACTCGTAAGATTAAATGTTCTCCATCAAATACCCTCCTAATACCCTCCATCAAATACCCGTCATTAAACACCCTCCATCAAACACCCTCCATCACACACCTACCATCAAACACCCACCATCAAATACCCACCATCAAACACCCACCATCAAACACTCTCCATCAAACACCTACCATCAAACACCTACCATCAAACACCCACCATCAAACACCCACCATCAAACGCCCACCATCAAACACCCACTATCAAACACCCACCATCAAACACCCACCATCAAACACCCACTATCAAACACCCACCATCAAACACCCACCATCAAACACCCACTATCAAACACCCACCATCAAACACCCACCATCAAACACCCTCCATCAAACACCCTCCATCAAACATCCACCATCAAACACCCACCATCAAACACCCACCATCAAACACCTACCATCAAACACCCACCATCAAACACCCACAATCAAACACCTACCATCAAACACCAACCATCAAACACCCACCATCAAACACCCTCCATCAAACACCCACCATCAAATACCCACCATCAAACACCCACCATCAAACACCCTCCATCAAACACCTACCATCAAACACCCACCATCAAACACCTACCATCAAACACCCTCCATCAAACACCTACCATCAAACACCCACCATCAAATACCCACCATCAAACACCCTCCATCAAACACCCACCATCAAATACCCACCATCAAACACCCTCCATCAAACACCTACCATCAAACACCCACCATCAAACACCCACCATCAAATACCCACCATCAAACACCCACCATCAAACACCCACTATCAAACACCCACCATCAAACACCCACCATCAAACACCCACCATCAAACACCTACCATCAAACACCTACCATCAAACACCCACCATCAAACACCCACCATCAAATACCCACCATCAAACACCTACCATCAAACACCCACCATCAAACGCCCACCATCAAACACCCACTATCAAACACCCACCATCAAACACCCACCATCAAACACCCACCATCAAACACCCACCATCAAACACCCACCATCAAACACCCACCATCAAACACCCACCATCAAACACCCACCATCAAACACCTACCATCAAACACCCACCATCAAACACCCACAATCAAACACCTACCATCAAACACCAACCATCAAACACCCACCATCAAACACCCTCCATCAAACACCCACCATCAAACACCCACCATCAAACACCCACCATCAAACTTCTACCATCAAACACCCTCCATCAAACACCCACCATCAAACACCCACCATCAAATACCCACCATCAAACACCCACCATCAAACACCCACTATCAAACACCCACCATCAAACACCCACCATCAAACACCCACTATCAAACACCCATCATCAAACACCCACCATCAAACACCCTCCATCAAACACCCACCATCAAACACCCACCATCAAACACCCACCATCAAACACCTACCATCAAACACCCACCATCAAACACCCACCATCAAACACCCACCATCAAACACCCACCATCAAACACCCACCATCAAACACCTACCATCAAACACCCACCATCAAACACCCACCATCAAACACCCACCATCAAACACCCACCATCAAACATCCACCATCAAACACATACATCAAACACCCACCATCAAACACCCACCATCAAACATCCACCATCAAACACCCACCATCAAACACCCACCATCAAACACCCACCATCAAACACCCTCCATCAAACACCCACCATCAAACACCCTCCATTAAACACCCTCCATCAAACACCCTCCATCAAACACCCACCATCAAATACCCTCCATCAAACACCCAATATCAAACACCCTCAATCAAACACCCTCCATCAAACACCCTCCATCAAACACCCTCCATCAAACTCCCTCCATCAAACACCCTCCATCCAACACCCTCCATCAAACACCCTCCATCAAACACCCTCCATCAAACACCCTCCATCAAACACCCACCATCGAACACCCTCCATCAAACACCCACCATCAAACTCCCTCCATCAAACACCCTCCATCAAACACCCTCCGTCAAACACCCTCCATCAAACACCCACCATCAAACACCCTCCATCAAACACCCTCCATCAAACACCCTCCAACAAACCCCCTCCATTAAACACCCTCCATCAAACACCCTCCATCAAACACCCTCCATCAAACACCCTCCATCAAACACCCTCCATCAAACACCCTCCATCAAACACCCTCCATCAAACACCCTCCATCAAACACCCTCCATCAAACACCCACCATCGAACACCCTCCATCAAACACCCTCCATCAAACACCCTCCATCAAACACCCTCCATCAAACACCCACCATCGAACACCCTCCATCAAAGACCCTCCATCAAACACCCTCCATCAAACACCCACCATCAAACACCCTCCATCAAACACCCACCATCAAACACCCACCATCAAACACCCACCATCAAACATCTACCATCAAACACCCACCATCAAACACCCACAATCAAACACCTACCATCAAACACCAACCATCAAACACCCACCATCAAACACCCTCCATCAAACACCCACCATCAAACACCCACCATCAAACACCCACCATCAAACATCTACCATCAAACACCCACCATCAAACACCCACCATCAAATACCCACCATCAAACACCCACCATCAAACACCCACTATCAAACACCCACCATCAAACACCCACCATCAAACACCCACTATCAAACACCCATCATCAAACACCCACCATCAAACACCCTCCATCAAACACCCACCATCAAACACCCACCATCAAACACCCACCATCAAACACCTACCATCAAACACCCACCATCAAACACCCACCATCAAACACCTACCATCAAACACCCACCATCAAACACCTACCATCAAACACCCACCATCAAACACCCACCATCAAACACCCACCATCAAACACCCACCATCAAACACCCACCATCAAACACCCACCATCAAACACCCACCATCAAACACCCTCCATCAAACACCCACCATCAAACACCCACCATCAAACATCCACCATCAAACACCCACCATCAAACACCCACCATCAAACACCCACCATCAAACACCCTCCATCAAACACCCACCATCAAACACCGTCCATTAAACACCCTCCATCAAACACCCTCCATCAAACACCCACCATCAAATACCCTCCATCAAACACCCAATATCAAACACCCTCAATCAAACACCCTCCATCAAACACCCTCCATCAAACACCCTCCATCAAACACCCTCCATCAAACACCCTCCATCAAACACCCACCATCGAACACCCTCCATCAAACACCCTCCATCAAACACCCTCCATCAAACACCCTCCATCAAACACCCACCATCGAACACCCTCCATCAAAGACCCTCCATCAAACACCCTCCATCAAACACCCACCATCAAACACCCTCCATCAAACACCCACCATCAAACACCCACCATCAAACACCCACCATCAAACATCTACCATCAAACACCCACCATCAAACACCCACAATCAAACACCTACCATCAAACACCAACCATCAAACACCCACCATCAAACACCCTCCATCAAACACCCACCATCAAACACCCACCATCAAACACCCACAATCAAACATCTACCATCAAACACCCACCATCAAACACCCACCATCAAATACCCACCATCAAACACCCACCATCAAACACCCACTATCAAACACCCACCATCAAACACCCACCATCAAACACCCACTATCAAACACCCATCATCAAACACCCACCATCAAACACCCTCCATCAAACACCCACCATCAAACACCCACCATCAAACACCCACCATCAAACACCTACCATCAAACACCCACCATCAAACACCCACCATCAAACACCTACCATCAAACACCCACCATCAAACACCTACCATCAAACACCCACCATCAAACACCCACCATCAAACACCCACCATCAAACACCCACCATCAAACACCCACCATCAAACACCCACCATCAAACACCCACCATCAAACACCCTCCATCAAACACCAACCATCAAACACCCACCATCAAACATCCACCATCAAACACCCACCATCAAGCACCCACCATCAAACACCCACCATCAAACACCCTCCATCAAACACCCACCATCAAACACCCTCCATTAAACACCCTCCATCAAACACCCTCCATCAAACACCCACCATCAAATACCCTCCATCAAACACCCAATATCAAACACCCTCAATCAAACACCCTCCATCAAACACCCTCCATCAAACACCCTCCATCAAACTCCCTCCATCAAACACCCTCCATCAAACACCCTCCATCAAACACCCTCCATCAAACACCCTCCATCAAACACCCTCCATCAAACACCCACCATCGAACACCCTCCATCAAACACCCACCATCAAACTCCCTCCATCAAACACCCTCCATCAAACGCCCTCCGTCAAACACCCTCCATCAAACACCCACCATCAAACACCCTCCATCAAACACCCTCCATCAAACACCCTCCATTAAACACCCTCCATCAAACACCCTCCATCAAACACCCTCCATCAAACACCCTCCATCAAACACCCTCCATCAAACACCCTCCATCAAACACCCTCCATCAAACACCCTCCATCAAACACCCTCCATCAAACACCCTCCATCAAACACCCACCATGGAACACCCTCCATCAAAGACCCTCCATCAAACACCCTCCATCAAACACCCTCCATCAAACACCCTCCATCAAACACCCTCCATCAAACACCCTCCATCAAACACCCACCATCGAACACCCTCCATCAAACACCCTCCATCAAACACCCTCCATCAAACACCCTCCATCAAACACCCTCCATCAAACACCCACCATCAAACACCCTCCATCAAACACCTACCCTCAAACACCCTCCATCAAACACCCACCATCAAACACCCTCCATCAAACACCCTCCATCAAACACCCACCATCAAACACCCACCATCAAACACCCACCATCAAACACCCACCATCAAACACCCACCATCAAACACCCACCATCAAACACCCACCATCAAACACCCTCCATCAGACACCCACCATCAAACACCCTCCATCAAACACCCTCCATCAAACACCCTCCATCAAACACCCACCATCAAACACCCACCATCAAACACCCACCATCAAACACCCTCCATCAAACACCCTCCATCAAACACCCTCCATCAAACACCCTCCATCAAACACCCTCCATCAAACACCCACCATCAAACACCCACCATCAAACACCCACCATCAAACACTCTCCATCAAACACCCACCATCAAACACCCTCCATCAAACACCCTCCATCAAACACCCACCATCAAACACCCTCCATCAAACACCCACCCATCAAACACCCATCATCAAACACCCACCATCAAACACCCACCATCAAACACCCACCATCAAACACCCACCATCAAACACCCTCCATCAAACACCCTCCATCAAACACCCACCATCAAACACCCTCCATCAAAAACCCACCATCAAACACCCACCATCAAACACCCTCCATCAAACACCCACCATCAAACACCCTCCATCAAACACCCTCCATCAAACACCCATCATCAAACACCCTCCATCAAACACCCTCCATCAAACACCCTCCATCAAACACCCTCCATCAAACACCCTCCATCAAACACCCACCATCAAACACCCTCCATCAAACACCCACCATCAAACACCCTCCATCAAACACCCACCATCAAACACCCACCATCAAACACCCTCCATCAAACACCCACCATCAAACACCCTCCATCAAACACCCTCCATCAAACACCCACCATCAAACACCCTCCATCAAACACCCTCCATCAAACACCCTCCATCAAACACCCTCCATCAAACACCCTCCATCAAACACCCACCATCAAACACCCTCCATCAAACACCCACCATCAAACACCCAATATCAAACACCCTCCATCAAACACCCTCCATCAAACACCCTCCATCAAACACCCACCATCAAACACCCTCCATCAAACACCCACCATCAAACACCCACCATCAAACACCCACCATCAAACACCCACCATCAAACACCCACCATCAAACACCCTCCATCAAACACCCACCATCAAACACCCACCATCAAACACCCACCATCAAACACCCACCATCAAACACCCTCCATCAAACACCCACCATCAAACACCCACCATCAAACACCCTCCATCAAACACCCACCATCAAACACCCACCATCAAACACCCACCATCAAACACCCACCATCAAACACCCTCCATCAAACACCCACCATCAAACACCCACCATCATACACCCACCATCAAACACCCACCATCAAACACCCTCCATCAAACACCCACCATCAAACACCCACCATCAAACACCCACCATCAAACACCCACCATCAAACACCCTCCATCAAACACCCTCCATCAAACACCCACCATCAAACACCCTCCATCAAACACCCTCCATCAAACACCCTCCATCAAACACCCACCATCAAACACCCACCATCAAACACCCACCATCAAACACCCTCCATCAAACACCCTCCATCAAACACCCACCATCAAACACCCTCCATCAAACACCCACCATCAAACACCCACCATCAAACACCCACCATCAAACACCCACCATCAAACACCCTCCATCAAACACCCACCATCAAACACCCTCCATCAAACACCCTCCATCAAACACCCACCATCAAACACCCTCCATCAAACACCCACCATTAAACACCCACCATCAAACACCCACCATCAAACACCCACCATCAAACACCCACCATCAAACACCCACCATCAAACACCCACCATCAAACACCCTCCATCAAACACCCTCCATCAAACACCCTCCATCAACTCCTCGATGCTTGCTTCCTTCACTTGAGTTACGCAGATGTGAGTTTCACCCAGACTTGAAATGTCTCCATTCAGTACAGGTCTAAAATTTCCCGCCACCGTGGATAAGACCCGCGTCAGGGCACACTTGTTCTGTTTCCTGACCAACCTGACCTAACCTAACCTGTGGATATATTCTGAAGAGTATAACCTGTGGATATATTCTGAAGAGTATAACCTATGGATATATTCTGAAGAGTATAGTCTGTAGATATATTCTGAAGAGTATAACCTATGGATATATTCTGAAAAGTATAACCTGTGGATATATTCTGAAGAGTATAACCTATGGATATATTCTGAAGAGTATAACCTATGGATATATTCTGAAGAGTATAACCTGTGGATATATTCTGAAGAGTATAACCTATGGATATATTCTGAAGAGTATAACCTATGGATATATTCTGAAGAGTATAACCTGTGGATATATTCTGAAGAGTATAACCTATGGATATATTCTGAAGAGTATAACCTATGGATATATTCTGAAGAGTATAACCTGTGGATATATTCTGAAGAGTATAACCTATGGATATATTCTGAAGAGTATAACCTGTGGATATATTCTGAAGAGTATAACCTGTGGATATATTCTGAAGAGTATAGTCTGTGGATATATTCTGAAGAGTATAACCTGTGGATATATTCTGAAGAGTATAACCTATGGATATATTCTGAAGAGTATAACCTATGGATATATTCTGAAGAGTATAACCTATGGATATATTCTGAAGAGTATAACCTGTGGATATATTCTGAACAGTATAACCTATGGATATATTCTGAAGAGTATATTTTTCCTCGATGTGTATGAGTTAAGAGGACCGATGTATACAAGAAGACGGGTGTATATCTTGATATATACAACCAAGAGTATTAACGTATACTTCACTAGTGGTGTATAGGTGACTGACAGCCTTAATGACCCTCGTGTAGTCGATAGAATTGAAACGCAATCAAACAACCAGATTCTTTTTCCTCAGATTTACTACCTCGCAGATTTACCTATGACGCTACAGATTTACAATTATTTACCGGGTTATGCATTTTCATTTTTTACAGATTTTAAGGCCAAATACGTTTATTTCCCCATGATATATTTACACCCATAAAGTTCAAATTTCTCATAGATTTAGAGGCCTAGTCAATGTACCGTCTCAGTCGTAGATTTAGAGGCCTAGTCACTGTACCGTCTCAGTCGTAGATTTAGAGGCCTAGTCACTGTACCGTCTCAGTAGTAGATTTAGAGGCTTAGTCACTGTACCGTCTCAGTAGTAGATTTAGAGGCCTAGTCACTGTACCGTCTCAGTAGTAGATTTAGAGGCCTAGTCACTGTACCGTCTCAGTAGTAGATTTAGAGGCCTAGTCACTGTACCGTCTCAGTAGTAGATTTAGAAGCCTAGTCACTGTACCGTATCGGTAGTAGATTTAGAGGCCTAGTCAATGTACCGTCTCAGTAGTAGATTTAGAGGCCTAGTCACTGTACCGTCTCAGTAGTAGATTTAGAAGCCTAGTCACTGTACCGTCTCAGTAATAGATTTAGAGGCCTAGTCACTGTACCGTCTCAGTAGTAGATTTAGAGGCCTAGTCACTGTACCGTCTCAGTAGTAGATTTAGAGGCCTAGTCACCGTACCGTCTCAGTAGTAGATTTAGAGGCCTAGTCAATGTACCGTCTCAGTAGTAGATTTAGAGGCCTAGTCACTGTACCGTCTCAGTTGTAGATTTAGAGGCCTAGTCAAAGTACCGTCTCAGTAGTAGATTTAGAGGTCTAGTCAATGTACCGTCTCGGTAGTAGATTTAGAGGCCTAGTCACTGTACCGTCTCGGTAGTAGATTTAGAGGCCTAGTCAATGTACCGTCTCAGTAGTAGATTTAGAGGCCTAGTCAATGTACTGTCTCGGTAGTAGATTTAGAGGCCTAGTCAAAGTACCGTCTCAGTAGTAGATTTAGAGGCCTAGTCACTGTACCGTCTCGGTAGTAGATTTAGAGGCCTAGTCAAAGTACCGTCTCAGTAGTAGATTTAGAGGCCTAGTCAAAGTACCGTCTCAGTAGTAGATTTAGAGGTCTAGTCAATGTACCGTCTCGGTAGTAGATTTAGAGGCCTAGTCACTGTACCGTCTCGGTAGTAGATTTAGAGGCCTAGTCAATGTACCGTCTCAGTAGTAGATTTAGAGGCCTAGTCAATGTACCGTCTCGGTAGTAGATTTAGAGGCCTAGTCAATGTACCGTCTCAGTAGTAGATTTAGAGGCCTAGTCACTGTACCGTCTCAGTAGTAGATTTAGAGGCCTAGTCACTGTACCGTCTCAGTAGTAGATTTAGAGGCCTAGTCACCGTACCGTCTCAGTAGTAGATTTAGAGGCCTAGTCACTGTACCTTCTCAGTAGTAGATTTAGAGGCTTAGTCAATGTACCGTCTCAGTAGTAGATTTAGAGGCCTAGTCACTGTACCTTCTCAGTAGTAGATTTAGAGGCTTAGTCAATGCACCGTTTCAGTAGTAGATTTAGAGGCCTAGTCACTGTACCTTCTCAGTAGTAGATTTAGAGGCTTAGTCAATGCACCGTCTCAGTAGTAGATTTAGAGGCCTAGTCACTGTACCTTCTCAGTAGTAGATTTAGAGGCTTAGTCAATGCACCGTCTCAGTAGTAGATTTAGAGGCCTAGTCACTGTACCTTCTCAGTAGTAGATTTAGAGGCTTAGTCAATGCACCGTCTCAGTAGTAGATTTAGAGGCCTAGTCACTGTACCTTCTCAGTAGTAGATTTAGAGGCTTAGTCAATGCACCGTCTCAGTAGTAGATTTAGAGGCCTAGTCACTGTACCTTCTCAGTAGTAGATTTAGAGGCTTAGTCAATGCACCGTCTCAGTAGTAGATTTAGAGGCCTAGTCACTGTACCTTCTCAGTAGTAGATTTAGAGGCTTAGTCAATGCACCGTCTCAGTAGTAGATTTAGAGGCCTAGTCACTGTACCTTCTCAGTAGTAGATTTAGAGGCTTAGTCAATGCACCGTCTCAGTAGTAGATTTAGAGGCCTAGTCACTGTACCTTCTCAGTAGTAGATTTAGAGGCTTAGTCAATGCACCGTCTCAGTAGTAGATTTAGAGGCCTAGTCACTGTACCTTCTCAGTAGTAGATTTAGAGGCTTAGTCAATGCACCGTCTCAGTAGTAGATTTAGAGGCCTAGTCACTGTACCTTCTCAGTAGTAGATTTAGAGGCTTAGTCAATGCACCGTCTCAGTAGTAGATTTAGAGGCCTAGTCACTGTACCTTCTCAGTAGTAGATTTAGAGGCTTAGTCAATGCACCGTCTCAGTAGTAGATTTAGAGGCCTAGTCACTGTACCTTCTCAGTAGTAGATTTAGAGGCTTAGTCAATGCACCGTCTCAGTAGTAGATTTAGAGGCCTAGTCACTGTACCTTCTCAGTAGTAGATTTAGAGGCTTAGTCAATGCACCGTCTCAGTAGTAGATTTAGAGGCCTAGTCACTGTACCTTCTCAGTAGTAGATTTAGAGGCTTAGTCAATGCACCGTCTCAGTAGTAGATTTAGAGGCCTAGTCACTGTACCTTCTCAGTAGTAGATTTAGAGGCTTAGTCAATGCACCGTCTCAGTAGTAGATTTAGAGGCCTAGTCACTGTACCTTCTCAGTTGTAGATTTAGAGGCTTAGTCAATGCACCGTCTCAGTAGTAGATTTAGAGGCCTAGTCACTGTACCTTCTCAGTTGTAGATTTAGAGGCTTAGTCAATGCACCGTCTCAGTAGTAGATTTAGAGGCCTAGTCACTGTACCTTCTCAGTTGTAGATTTAGAGGCTTAGTCAATGCACCGTCTCAGTTGTTTAAGAGCTCCAAAATTTAGAACAGAGGCTCACTTAGAAACTACCTTATTTCCACCGGGACTTTATTTCCACCGGGACTTTATTTCCACCGGGACTTTATTTCCACCGAGACTTTATTTCCACCGGGACTTTATTTCCACCGGGACTTTATTTCCACCGGGACTTTATTTCCATTTCACTGCCACATTTTTTTTAAATTACGAGAAAATAAAAGCAGTACACAAAGGAACACTAGGAATTATTTACTGGCAAATAAAATCAATTTACATTTTGAACGGGACTATAGACGAGCTGCGGACTGATACTATAACAAACTGTATTTACAAAAATGAAAATATAATTGGTATAATTATTATTATTATTGCTGTTATTACCATTATTATTATTATTTAATTATCTGTATAATCATTTTGTGTTATCTGTATTACCAGTATTGTTTTATTTATTTATTATTATTATTATTATTATTATTATTATTATTATTATTATTATTATTATATCTGTTAGTATTAGTAGTACTCGTAGTAGTAGATATATAATAGTAACAGTAGTGGTTGCAGTCGTGGTAGTCACAGTAGTAGTAATTGTAGTAATCACAGTAGTCGCAGTAGTGGTAGCAGTAGTCACAGTGATAGTTAAGGAGAGGTGCTAGACAGCTCCTGGGGGGAAATGAGATGTAATCAAGAGTGATCCGAGGTAAGGGAGACCAGCCCGAACGCCTTTTATCAAAATCCCTTCCTAGGCCTCAATGTACCCTCTATGAAGGACCTACTAACATCAACTGTATCTCTGTAACACGCAGTAGGCACCCCCAGACACACACACGTTATCAATAATCACTCACAGTGGGTGTCGTCAAGACACAATCAACTCCATTGTGTGGGTGAAACGTCGTCAATTGACGTTGTAATACTGTCTTTAAAAGGTTGACAGAGAGGGGAGAGTATAATGACACACACACACACTGCCCCCTGTTCCCTCTTCATTATAACTTTTACAAGCTAAACTTACGCAGCTCCCGAGGGAGGTGACGGGGAGGGTTAGAATGTTGATGTTTGGACCTTGAGAGACAGGGGGGACGGGGAAGAAATGTAGACATGCTGGCGTGTAAATAGAAATGCCTGTTTATATTCACGGTACCTGTACAGTCAGGTACAGGCACAAATAAATAGTTACATAAATTATCATACATAGCGTATGTGTAGATTACCTAGAATAACCCGAAAAAGGTCAGCCAAAGTAACATATTTCCATTGGAGCTCCTTGTAAAACACCTAAGTAACTCAACTGTTTGAAAAGTACTTAAAATCAAAGGAGATATACTAGGAATAGGGTAAACTGATTCAGTCTTATCTCTTGGCTAAACTTCTTCAACTTATCCAGATCCATTTCATTTCACTTCCTTATTACCACGAGACTGAAAAAAAGTAATACCTAACATCCCATTGACTCATCTGTGAGAGAACAGAAAAAAAAGCTTAACAGTCTTGGTTTTACATGACCTACAAAGAGGTCATATCAGAGTAAAGTATTGGAAAAACAGACGGATGATAGGAGACGACAGTAGAGTCACCCAGGACACAGATCAACATGAACAAGTCACCAGTAGAGTCACCCAGGACACAGATCAACATGAACAAGTCACCAGTAGAGTCACCCAGGACACAGATCAACATGAACAAGTCACCAGTAGAGTCACCCAGGACACAGATCAACATGAACAAGTCACCAGTAGAGTCACCCAGGACACAGATCAACATGAACAAGTCACCAGTAGAGTCACCCAGGACACAGATCAACATGAACAAGTCACCAGTAGAGTCACCCAGGACACAGATCAACATGAACAAGTCACCAGTAGAGTCACCCAGGACACAGATCAACATGAACAAGTCACCAGTAGAGTCACCCAGGACACAGATCATCAACATGAACAACAGTCACCAGTAGAGTCACCCAGGACACAGATCAACATGAACAAGTCACCAGTAGAGTCACCCAGGACACAGATCAACATGAACAAGTCACCAGTAGAGTCACCCAGGACACAGATCAACATGAACAAGTCACCAGTAGAGTCACCCAGGACACAGATCAACATGAACAAGTCACCAGTAGAGTCACCCAGGACACAGATCAACATGAACAAGTCACCAGTAGAGTCACCCAGGACACAGATCAACATGAACAAGTCACCAGTAGAGTCACCCAGGACACAGATCAACATGAACAAGTCACCAGTAGAGTCACCCAGGACACAGATCAACATGAACAAGTCACCAGTAGAGTCACCCAGGACACAGATCAACATGAACAAGTCACCAGTAGAGTCACCCAGGACACAGATCAACATGAACAACAGTCACCAGTAGAGTCACCCAGGACACAGATCAACATGAACAAGTCACCAGTAGAGTCACCCAGGACACAGATCAACATGAACAAGTCACCAGTAGAGTCACCCAGGACACAGATCAACATGAACAAGTCACCAGTAGAGTCACCCAGGACACAGATCAACATGAACAAGTCACCAGTAGAGTCACCCAGGACACAGATCATCAACATGAACAACAGTCACCAGTAGAGTCACCCAGGACACAGATCAACATGAACAAGTCACCAGTAGAGTCACCCAGGACACAGATCAACATGAACAACAGTCACCAGTAGAGTCACCCAGGACACAGTTAGATCATCAACATGAACAACAGTCACCAGTAGAGTCACCCAGGACACAGATCAACATGAACAAGTCACCAGTAGAGTCACCCAGGACACAGATCATCAACATGAACAACAGTCACCAGTAGAGTCACCCAGGACACAGATCTTCCAATGCACTAACGGCCTTTCAATGCACTATCCTCACAAACGTCCTTTATCATCACAGTACAAACACAACATTGCCCATAATTAGCCAACATTGTATAAATATCAAGAATCAGGATGACGACAGAATTTAATTGCGACGTAATTTGTCTCTGGCATTTGGTTCACATTTCCCAAAATTTGAACATCGACTTAATGTTTCGTAATATGTTTTTATTTATAAGATTATGTGTCTTGGAAGTGAATGTAGAGGAAACGAAGGAAAATAATGTTGTGGTGATGGTGCTCGTTAGAGAGGCTTGTGGCTGGTTAGTGTTGAACCGTGGCTCTAAACCCGTGAGGTCCTAAAGAGGGTGGGGGAAAGTGGCGGTTCTGGGTACTATGGGCATTAAAACACGATGTTTTGAGGCTTCATTGATACTAAACACACACATACACGGCACTGAAGGACACGAGGGTTATGGAAGACATGATAACGACGTATAAAATACTGCGAGGAATTGACAAGGTGGACGGAGACAGGATGTTCCAGAGATTGGACACAGAAACAAGGGGTCGCAATTGGAAGTTGAAGACTCAGATGAGTCAAAGGGATGTTAGGAAGTATTTCTTCAGTCAGAGAGTTGTCAGGCAGTGGAATAGTCTGGAAAGTGACGTAATGGAGACATGAACCATACATAGTTTTATGACGAGGTTTGATAAAGCTCATGGAACAGGGAGAGAACCTAGTAGAGATCGGTGAAGAGGCGGGGCCAGGAGCTATGACTCGACCGCTGCAATCACAAGTAGGTGAGTATACAGACCAGTTCCGCTGACATGTATTGTATGTAAAGTTACAGAGAAAATTATCAGGAAAAAGAGTGGAGGAGCACCTAGAAAGAAATGGACTAATACACGACAACCAGCACGGCTTCAGGGAAGGGAAATCCTGAATCAAAAAATTATTGGAGTTCTATGACAAGGTAACAGAAGACAGGAGAGAGAGAGGGATGGGTAAACTGCATCTTCTTGGACTGTAAGAAGAAAGCTTTCGGCACAGTTCCACACAAGAGACTGGTTGAAGAGCTACACCAGCAGGCAGGAATAGGAGGGGAAGTACTGCAATGGATCAGGGAATAACTGAAATGAAGGAAACAACGTGTGTCTGTCCCAGACGAGGTGTCAGAGTGGGTGCATGTGTCGACTGGGGTTCCACAAGGGTCAGTCATAGGTCCAGTGCTGTTTTTTATAGAAGTGAATGACATGATGGAAGAGACAGAGTCAGAAGTGTTCCTGTTTGCAGACGATGTGAGACTAATGAAGAGAATACAAGCGGACGAGTATCAGGCAAACCTACAAGGGGATCTAGACGGACTGCAAGCCTGGTCCGACAAATATCTCCTGGAGTTTAACTCCAACAAGTACAAAGTTATGAAGCTTGGGGAAAGACGAATGAGACCGCAAACGGAGTACAGCCAAAGAGTTCAGAGGCTGCAAACCTTACTCAAGGAAAAGGATCTTGGGGTGAGCATCATAGCGAGCACATCAACCAAATAACTGCTGCAGCATACGGGCGCCTGGCTAACCTGAGAATAGCGTTTTGACATATAAGTAAGGAGTCATTCACGACACTGTACACCCTGTACGTCAGGCCCATATTGGAGTATGCAGCACCAGTATGGAATCCACGCCTGTCAAACACGTCAATAAATCAGAGAAAGTGAAAAGGTTTGCAACAAGACTGAGGGGTTTGTCCTACGAGGAGAAGTTAAGGGAACTCAACCTGATAACACTGGAGGACAGGAGAGATAGGGGGGACACGATAGCAACATATAAAAATATTGAGAGGAACTGACAAGGTGGATAGGGACAGAATGTTTCAGAGATGTGACACAGTAACAAGGGGGTCACAGCTGGAAGTTGAAAACTCAGATGAATCACAGGGATGTTAGGAAGTAATTCTTCAGTCACAGAGTTGTCAGAAAGTTGAACAAACTAGAGAGTGATGTAGTGGAAGCAGGATCCATACAGCTTTAAGAAGAGGTATGATAAAGGTCATGGAGCAGAGATAGAGTGGACCTAGTAGCGACCAGTGAAGAGGCGGGGCCAGGAGCTGTGACTCGACCACAAACAGGTAAGTACACACACACACACACACACACACACACACACACACACACACACACACACACACACACACACACACACACACACACACACACACACACACACACACACCTGCTTGCTTACCCACGGTATTTTTCTGTTTCAGACGATTGTTAATGAGATTTTCGGCTGCTCGTTCTTCGTGGCTCTCAACTACTTCACTCTCACCAACTTCATGTGGATGTTCGTGGAAGGTGAGTGGGATTGATGTTTACCTTCGTGGAAGGTGAGTGGGATTGATGTTTACCTTCGTGGAAGGTGAGTGGGATTGATGTTTACCTTCGTGGAAGGTGAGTGGGATTGATGTTTACCTTCGTGGAAGGTGAGTGGGATTGATGTTTACCTTCGTGGAAGGTGAGTGGGATTGATGTTTACCTTCGTGGAAGGTGAGTGGGATTGATGTTTACCTTCGTGGAAGGTGAGTGGGATTGATGTTTACCTTCGTGGAAGGTGAGTGGAATTTTTGTTTTCGTTCAATAAAGATTAGTGATATTTGTGTCTGTGTGTTATGTGAGTTGTATACTTGTTTATTTTTGTGTTAGGTGAGTTGTATATCTGTTTATGTTTGTGGAAAGTGAGTTGCACTTTTAAGTCTAGCGAATGTGATTGATACTTCTGTTTACATTCCGGGAAGGTAAATAGCATTGGTGCTGACGCTCGCTGCGGTGACTAAGGTTACTGACTGATATAGACTTCTACTCCTGCCTTGATGGTGTGTTTACACCTCTCTCTGCCCTCACTATCGCTGGCAAGTTCTCCATATTCAATTCCTGGGACTTGTCCAAGTCCTTTCTGATCCCCTGAACATATCGATAAGGGCGCTACTTGCTTCTTTACTGTGGTGGACTTCTGCACGGTTTTTGATGTAAGTCAGTCATCAACTCAAGTTGGGCGTTGATGTGTATGTGTGTGTGTGCATGTATATGTGTGTGGTGTGTGTGTGCGAGTGCCTGATGGGAATATCCACCTTTTATATTATGGAACACGTGTTCCCGTTTTTATTTCCCCATGATTTGTTCAATATATCATCTCTGGACACTGGGAGACAGCGAGAAATACAACTCTTACCGTAATAGCCTTTAACAACAACAACAACAAAAATTAAGTCTGGAGATGTTCGAGGTTTGCGGAAAGTGAGTCGGATTTGTGTTTACGTTCGTGAGAGGTGAATCGGATTGACGTTTGTGCTTTTGGAAAGTAAGTTCGGGGAAATTAGGGAAAGAATGAAAAAATGTTGTATTAATTCCTGATAAAACAATAGTTGGTAGGATTATTGGGAATTCGTTTCTAAACATCATAACAAACATTCTGACTCATGCAAGAGCAGCTTTCACTACAAGACTGAAAACATAAAACGACTCCAGATTCACTGAGTTGGCAGAGGAGGTAATCCATTACGAGGAACTGCTCGGGTGGTAACTAAATACGCATTAAAGTCTGTTCTATTGTTAGATCGGTCCATAAACTAACCCAAAGAGTACAGGCCATTCTGACTGTGAATTAGCCATTTGTGCAACACCTTGGTATCTTTACTGAGGAAATGTTTCGCCACACAGTGGCTTCATCAGTCCATTACAAAGCAGAGAGGGGTAAGGAGAGGAGGAGTTTGAGGTAATCAATCCCTCAGCCTCAGGCTGAGGGATTGAGGCATAAGTGACTCAATCTTCAACTCGTCGGTTTTCAAATCCATTCATTACCTCTTAAAAGTACTGATGAAATGTTCCTGTCACCTGTTAATATCCCATGAAGCACTTGTCGTTGTAAATGGAATGGAGCTGCTTCTAAATGCTTGAAAGGCAGTTATTCTACTACTGGTCTTTATTAGGATGCGGAAATTTTCATCTCTTTTAGCATAATCTGCGCTACAATTAGTTGTGTCAACATGTGTGCTGGAGTCCCCTAGCATACTTATCACCTGTCAGCATCTTGTCAGCAGATTCGTCAGCATGGCATGTACTGCATGATGCTTTCAATCACTACCTGTCCTAAAATGAAACACCCAACCCATGTAAGACAACGGTATATGGAATCCTCCAAGTTTCACAAATACAATGGAGAAGTCTCCAGAGGAAGATATAGTCTCCCAGGGAAGAGTTTCTGCATATGAAGGCTGGTCGAGAGTAGCAAAATAACTTATTTGAGTTAAATCTCACAACTTTCCAGAGCACAATGCGATACTGTGTATATTACATAGCAAGTACTGATTGGCAAACTGGCAATGGAAATAATCTTACTTTCGAGTCATTCCAAACCATTCCAGCATTCCAGGAAGATTCAGAATATACAATAATTTCCCACAGATTTCCAAAATACCATTTGTATTCCCATCACTTTTTTCTTTGACAATGGTCGCACGATGTCAAGATTTTTGACAATGACTATTTTTTTTTTAAATCCCCGAGACACTTCTACTGACAACACTGACAGGAATTTGGTTAACAGAAACAGTGAGTACTGTTGAAAACAACAGGAGAGGGGCGGAAACTGTTGTGGTCGTAAAAAAATTTTTTTCTCGTAATTTATTAAACACACTAAAAAAAAAAATGAACAATCATTTGAAGAATTTTTATTTCATTTATTTCGTTATAAGAACATGAGAAAGAAGGAACACTGCAGTAGGCCTACTGGCCCATGCGAGGCAGGTCCAATCCTCCCACCGGCTTAAGCCAATGCCTTGACTTACTCAGGTCAGTCACATTCACTTAAGGGAGGAGCACGGCATCTGACCTAGTAGCACAAGCTAGTCAGGTCCAACTCACACCCACCCACACCCACTCATGTATTTATCCAACCTATTTTTAAAACTACACAACGTCTTAGCTTCTATGACGGTACTCGGCAGTCTGTTCCACTTATCGATGGTCATATCAACGAAGACAAGAGTTAACGAGTGAAATACTAATGCCATTTTCTCAGTCTGACGGAGAAAGTTCGCCTCGTATTAGTCAGGAAGTTTTATATGTGGTGTAGGCAGGGAGTCCCAATACTAAATCTGCCGAATATAATTGTCATTACGAATTAGTTCAGAAAATGACTGATTTCCCTGCACTGGCAAGGTGAATTTGGTGTTCACGTGGGGGAAGGGTGAGTTGGATAGGTGTTTACGTTCGTAGAACGTGAGCTACATCGGCATTTACGTTCATGGAAAGTGGATTGGGCTGGTGTTTACGAAGGTAAGAGGTAAATCTCACCAAGTTAGCTTCCAAGACTGAAATCTCACCAAGTTAGCTTCCAAGACTGAAATCAGCTTAGTCTTGATAAGTAGAAAGAATCCGAAGATCATGAAATAAATGGAGACAAAATTAATATGTCGGAGAAGTGGCAGATGCAGTCTGATGTAAACAAAGGTAAAGTACTGAGCCTGGTAAAAGAGAATAACCATGGCATTTATAAATTGAATAGTGAAGATCTCAGTAACTCTGAATGCAAACCAAAAATCTGGCAGCTCTGGTTAGTAATAATGTACAGCCAAGTTCACAATGCATAAGTGTTCGCAATAAAGCTAATAGCTTTTTCATACTCCGCGTATGAGGTCAGTACAAGAGGAGACTGAACTAGCCTGATATCATGCCTGAAGTTCACTGGTGTATCCGGGGCTAGGAAGAAACGTGGCTTGTAACCAGGCACCCAGCTTCTTGTGGTATCTGTGGCTGAGTGATCCAGCGCGTCACTTGGGGAACCTTGCCAGACTCCCATGACGTGGTTTCGAATCCTGCTGACCGCGATCTTCTGATATATATATATATATATATATATATATATATATATATATATATATATATATATATATATATATATATATATATATATATATATATATATATATATATATATATATATATATATCAGAAGAGGCTGCATCTCATCTTTATACAACTATGTTTCACTTTTAACGAGAACATGAGAGCAGTTAAATTTTATGCAAATCAAATCATATTTACTGGTGACTCAGATCAGTGGAAAATCATTGAACTGTGATCGGTCTCATTAATCAACAATGCACGTATGAGTATAATTTTTTTCATTATAATCTGATTTTTTTCCAAAGACTTTAACTAGCAATGTTGCAATTCAACATATCATTACTGTGCATCACAATTAGTCTTGTCATCTAAAAAAACATATATATATATATAAGTCATATATGTTTTTAGCAACTTAAGTTAGTAATTCAGCCGACATTCGGAGTGTTCCAAGGGTCAGCTGCATCTCGAACTTAGAATCACTGATAATGACAGTAATAACTGTTGGTAAAAATTGTTAGCAATAATGGTAGAATTACCGACAGAATGTTAGGTAAGAGGGCACAGGTGTAACTAATGAGACATTTTAGTGTGGCAATGTGGCTTTATCAATACAAATTCAAGGACATAATGGAAAGACAGTAGAACTATATATAAATGATGAGGTAATCGGTCCCTCAGTCTTGGAGTTGGTGATGAATACCGTAGTCTTGAGGAGTCTGAAGCACAGGGATGAAGACTGGTGTTTATATACTGACGTCAGATGAGAGACGTGTAGCAGACGAAGACATTGTTATTGAAAGACGGGATTCCCCAGTGGAAGTAGGTCATACCCAATGGATGACTGATAGTAGGTCATACCCAATGGATGGACTAAGAGTAAGCCAGAAGGTTGTGGAGATGTTCTCTGAACCAAGAGCTTTGTCAAGCTCCTGGAAAACGCAACCTTACCATAATTAAATGTCACATGAGTCGCATCTGTGGCCTTTTACCTAACACGTGAGAATTGTTGCTGCTCCTCATTGTTCGTTCGTTATTAATCTCTTTGATCAGAGCAACACTGCTTTCTCCTCCGTCGCTGACCTGCTTCGGGGCCTTAGCAAATTTCACCGCACTCTCTTCCCACCAGTTACATATTCACTCTCTTCCCACCAGTTACATATTCACTCTCTTCCCACCAGTTACATATTCACTTTCTTCCCACCAGTTACATATTCACTTTCTTCCCACCAGTTACATATTCACTCTCTTCCCACCAGTTACATATTCACTTTCTTCCCACCAGTTACATATTCACTCTCTTCCCACCAGTTACATATTCACTCTCTTCCCACCAGTTACATATTCACTTTCTTCCCACCAGTTACATATTCACTCTCTTCCCACCAGTTACATATTCACTCTCTTCCCACCAGTTACATATTCACTTTCTTCCCACTAGTTACGTAGTCACTTCCTTCGACCAATTATGTAGTTACCTTCTGACCCCAGCTGAGGATTCAAGATGAATAAGACACATGTTTAACATCTGGGTATCTATATCTGTAGACGCTTCGCCATCCAGTGGCTTTATCTTTTTGCCAACATGTAGCTTCCTCAGTCCGGTACAGAGATGAATGGTGGAAGATGAGGAGTTTGAAGTAATCAGTCCCTTAGCCTTGAGTCGATGTGTTCAGTCCATCAGTCTTCACCTTGTCGGTTTTCTAAACCACTGACATCATATCTTTTCCACTGATGGGATCCCAAGGTTCGTTAAACGCGAAGCCAAACACATCCTCTTTAAAATACCACAAGAATCAGGAACATTTCTGCATGGCATTGTCAATAATAATCTTTTTGACGCTGGAAAGCCTTTGCAGCTTCCCTTAAATCTTAATATCACCTCTGAGGCGAAAGCATCATCGGTGGAAATGCATTCCTGGTTATATATAACCTTCAACGATGTTGTAACAAAGCACTTCCCGAAGTCCTTCTTCCTCCCCTTTTTTTTTTTTTTTCTCTTCGTAAATGTTATAGTGATATCAACAAGGTGACGATGAAGACACTTGTCTACAGTTCAGAGCATATTAAAGGAATCGTATCGCTACGAGTAATCATGAAGACACGAAGACCTTCTCGATTCTCGTTGTTTTACCAAACATTAATATCTTCAAGAGCTTGAAAACGAGTTCGTGCAGGAGGAACACCGCCCAATAACATTATGGGACATTAATCGCTTCTAAATACTCTTCCTTCGGTCGCATTACTTCGATCTCCTGCTTAATTAATGGTCTCTGGGGCCATGACTCTGACTTCGGCATCCAGTGTTGTCTGAAATTCGTTCTTGTCCAATAATTCCTGCTCCCTCTTCAAGAGCGTAGAAATTTGGGTATCTAACCTTGAAGATACTTCGAGTGTGAGCTTTTGAGGAGTTCCTGAAGGAAAAGTTTGTGTGAATGATGGGGTACCTTAATGCTAAAGGGCTCTTGACCCTAAGATTTGGAGCTACCCTTCCCCTTCCTCCCATTCCCTACGTTCTCCATGACAACAACAAACAACAACAATAATAATAATAATAATAATAATAATGACAAACGGACGAGGGAAGTTTTTTGTCATTTTTTTTTATATTTGTTGAAGTAGTCTGGAAAAAATATAAAGTATCTCTTTGATGCCTTTGCCTTTGATATTTGCAGTGACTCAACAACTGCAGCTCCGCTATCATTATGCAACTTTGGCACTGCAAGATGTTGCACCCCAGAGCCAGACACCAGACTTGGTTGATGGTGATCAACTCTCCCATTGCTAGTTAGATCAGGTATCAACTTGCCATTCCAGTGGATTACGACAGGGTCATGGAATTGCATGATGAAGACTTCTTTGAGTTGACTTGCAACATTAGAGTGGTAGTGCATGCTTGCGTTGCATATTGAGCAACTGTTGTTATTCAACGCGGTCATATTTTTCGCCTAAACTTGCAGTGACTACAGCTGCAACATAAACAGCTTTCATCACGCCCATCTTGTGCTCAACATTAACATTTTATTGATGATAATATAAAGCCACAGACTTGACAACTCTGGCGATACTGCAGCGACCTCTACCTAGTAGTTAATAAACTAAACGACTTTCCTGACTGAGCCAAACCAGTCCATGAAACGTCCATGAAAGTCCATGAAACGTCTCCCATCTTTTAAGCGATTTTACAAAGCTGGAATCTGCATATATTTAAAAGGGTTGAAATGTGGGAAAATAGGATCATTTCTGGTTCATCATATAATGTCAAGCATAAGACCCAACTTAAATTATATATATATATATATTTTTGGGAGTGGGCTTGTCGGCAGATGGATTTATGCGAGATGAGGCGAGTCAAAGAACTGATGAAGGGGGGAAAAATGTGGTTGGTGCATTGAGGCATCTGTGGAGACGAAAAAAAACTTTTTCCATGGAGTTAAAGAAAAAAGAAAAGTGCCGGAGTATAGTGGTATCGACACTGTTGTGTAGGTGTGAAGCCTGGGTTGTGAATGTTGCAGCAAGTAGGAGGCTGGAGGCAGTGGAGATGTCGTTTGTGAGGGCAATGTGTGGTGTGAATATTATGCAGAGAATTCTCGGTTTGAAGATTAGAAGAAAGTGCAGAGACTAAACCTATTATTCAGAGAGCTGAGGAGAAGTTGTTGAGGTGGTTTGAGCATTTGGAGTGGATGGAGCAAAATATGATGATTAGGAAGGTGTATACTATAAATCTGGGGTGGAAAGCTAGGAAGGAGCGGGTAAAAGTTTTAAGTGCTAGGGGCTTGGACATCCAACATGCCTGGGTGAGCGTATTAAATAGGAATGAGTGGAAACAAGTCGTTTGTATGATTTGACGTGCAACTGGAGTGTGAGCAACTTAACATTCATGAAGGGATTCAGGGAAACCGATTAGCCGGACTTGAGTCCTGGAGGTGGGAAGCACAGTGCCTGCACTCTGGAGGAGGGTTGGGAATGTTGCGGTTTCGAGGGCTATGTACTTCTAACAAGACAATGACTGAGTCACAGTGACAGTGTTTTCTTCTTTGTCGGGTCACCTTACCTCGTTAGGAGACAGCCAGTGTTATATATATATATATATATATATATATATATATATATATATATATATATATATATATATATATATATATATATATATATATATATATATATATATATATATATATATATTCATTATGTGTGTATTTATATGTATCTTTTTTTCAGGTTTCTACCTTTATATGCTGGTGGTGAAAACGTTCTCAGTGGAAAATATTAAACTGAGAGTGTACACGTTAATAGGCTGGGGTAAGTATTCTCTCTGTCTGTCTGTCTCTCTCTCTCTCTCTCTAACTCTTTCGACAATAGAACACACACACACACACACACACACACACACACACACACACACACACATTTCATATCACTGACAACAAACTTCACATTTATTCCCGTCGTCTCTGGCTTCTCCAGTACGCAGACAACACACGCAAAACTCCCGGTTCAGGAGGCTAAATACACGCCCTTGAACCACTACAGACGCAGGGGTCGGGAGGGAGAAGGTAAACACAGCCACGGCTGCGTTAGTCGCCAGTTATGGCTGAGTTATAGAACCGTTATTAGTCATTACAGTATTATACTACAGCAATGAGTTATTATTAAATTGTATACTATCATAATTAGTCACTACTGAGATATACCGTGATTATTAGTAGTTATTTAATTATATATTATCATAATTAGTTACTACTGAGATATACCGTGATTATCACTACTAATTATTGAATTATACCACAGTTATTAGCCACTAAATTATACACTATCACAATTAGCTACAACTGAGATATACCATCATTTATTAGTTACTATTGAATTGCACCATTGCTCTATCAATTATTCAATTATACCATAGTTATTTGCTATTACCATTGTTATATATTTTTTTTCCACTGAATTATACGAGTGTAATGTTAGTTATTACTGAATAACTCAATCGTTACATTAAACAATAATGAATTATAGCAATTATTACTGAATTATACTATTTTACAAATTGATTATAGCAATTATTATTGAATTATATTATTGTTAAAGCAGTTATTATTGAATTATATTATTGTTATAGCAGTTATTGTTTAATTATATTATTGTTATAGCAGTTATTATTGAATTATATTATTGTTAAAGTAGTTATTATTGAATTATATTATTGTTATAGCAGTTATTATTGATTTATACCATTAATTATTATTATTTTTATTATCATTATTATTATAATCATAAGTAAGCGCTAAACCCAGAAGGGTCATACGACATTCCAAGTTATAATTCTCTCCCCCCCCCACACGTCGTCTCGTAACTTGACGAGGTAATTAAAAGTCGACTCTCTCCCCCCATCCCCCAGGAGCTCCGGTTCCCATAATATTCTTCTGGGCGCTGCTCAAATCCCACCTCACCATCACTCACGTGAGTAGCCGATGAGTCTTTAGTGAGCATAGTGTTCATGAGTCTTTAGTGAGCATAGTGTTCCCGAGAGCACAGTGCGGTTGTTAGAAGTTCCTGGGAGCATAGTGTGGTTGTTAAGAGGTTTCTGAGAGCATAGTGTGACTGTTAGAAGTTCCTGGGAGCATAGTGTGGTTGTTAAGAGGTTTCTGAGAGCACAGTGTGACTGTTAGAAGTTCCTGGGAGCATAGTGTGGTTGTTAAGAGGTTCTTCAGAGCATAGTGTGACTGTTAGAAGTTCCTGGGAGCATAGTGTGGTTGTTAAGAGGTTCTTCAGAGCACAGTGTGATTGTTAGAAGTTCCTGGGAGCATAGTGTGGTTATTAAGAGGTTCCTCAGAGCATAGTGTGACTGTTAGAAGTTCCTGGGAGCATAGTGTGGTTGTTAAGAGGTTCTTCAGAGCATAGTGTGACTGTTAGAAGTTCCTGGGAGCATAGTGTGGTTGTTAAGAGGTTCCTCAGAGCATAGTGTGACTGTTAGAAGTTCCTGGGAGCATAGTGTGGTTGCTAAGAGGTTCCTCAGAGCATAGTGTGACTGTTAGAAGTTCCTGGGAGCATAGTGTGGTTGTTAAGAGGTTCCTCAGAGCATAGTGTGACTGTTAGAAGTTCCTGGGAGCATAGTGTGGTTGTTAAGAGGTTCCTCAGAGCATAGTGTGACTGTTAGAAGTTCCTGGGAGCATAGTGTGGTTGTTAAGAGGTTCTTCAGAGCATAGTGTGACTGTTAGAAGTTCCTGGGAGCATAGTGTGGTTGTTAAGAGGTTCCTCAGAGCATAGTGTGACTGTTAGAAGTTCCTGGGAGCATAGTGTGGTTGCTAAGAGGTTCCTCAGAGCATAGTGTGACTGTTAGAAGTTCCTGGGAGCATAGTGTGGTTGTTAAGAGGTTCCTCAGAGCATAGTGTGACTGTTAGAAGTTCCTGGGAGCATAGTGTGGTTGTTAAGAGGTTCTTCAGAGCATAGTGTGACTGTTAGAAGTTCCTGGGAGCATAGTGTGGTTGTTAAGAGGTTCCTCAGAGCATAGTGTGACTGTTAGAAGTTCCGGGGAGCATAGTATGGCTATTAGAGGTTCCTGGGAGCATAGTGTGGTTGTTAAGAGGTTCCTGAGAGCATAGTGTGACTGTTAGAAGTTCCTGGGAGCATAGTGTGGTTATTAAGAGGTTCCTCAGAGCATAGTGTGACTGTTAGAAGTTCCTGGGAGCATAGTGTGGTTGTTAAGAGGTTCTTCAGAGCATAGTGTGACTGTTAGAAGTTCCTGGGAGCATAGTGTGGTTGTTAAGAGGTTCCTCAGAGCATAGTGTGACTGTTAGAAGTTCCTGGGAGCATAGTATGGCTATTAGAGGTTCCTGGGAGCATAGTGTGGTTGTTAAGAGGTTCCTGAGAGCATAGTGTGACTGTTAGAAGTTCCTGGGAGCATAATGTGGCTATTAGATGTTCCTGGGAGCATAGTGTGGTTGTTAAGAGGTTCCTGAGAGCATAGTGTGACTGTTAGAAGTTCCTGGGAGCATAATGTGGCTATTAGATGTTCCTGGGAGCATAGTGTGGTTGTTAAGAGGTTCCTGAGAGCATAGTGTGACTGTTAGAAGTTTCTGCGAGCATAGTGTGACTGTTAGAAGTTCCTGAGAGCATAGTGTGGTTGTTAAGAGGCTCCTGAGAGCATAGTGTGACTGTTAGATGTTCCTGGGAGCATAGTGTGGTTGTTAAGAGGTTCCTGAGAGCATAGTGTGACTGTTAGATGTTCCTGGGAGCATAGTGTGGCTGTTAGAAGTTCCTGGGAGCATAGTGTGACTGTTAGATGTTCCTGGGAGCATAGTGTGGCTATTAGAAGTTTCTGGGAGCATAGTGTGACTGCTAGATGTTCCTGAGAGCATAGTGTGGTTGTTAAGAGGTTCCTGGGAGCATAGTGGTGGCTATTAGAAGTTCCTGGGAGCATAATGTGGCTATTAGATGTTCCTGGGAGCATAGTGTGGTTGTTAAGATGTTCCTGGGAGCATAGTGTGGTTGTTAAGAGGTTCCTGGGAGCACAGTGTGACTGTTAGATGTTCCTGGGAGCATAGTGTGACTATTAGAAGTTTCTGGGAGCATAGTGTGGCTGTTAAGAGGCTCCTGGGAGCATAGTGTGTCTGTTAAAAGTTCTTGGGAGCATACAACAACTCATATGCTCTGTGAGCATTTAAATATTATGAGATTTATATCAAAGAATCTTAGCTCATAAATCATTTTATCCTATAAATTCCACCCCTACTCTCTCTCTCTCTCTCTCTCTCTCTCTCTCTCTCTCTCTCTCTCTCTCTCTCTCAATTCATCTTCATTTTTCTCTCTCTCAAGTTTATCATCTCTGTTTCCTTCCTTATGATTATTTCTTCGTCTCCGTTTTCTTTATCCCTCCCCTGTTTCTCTAGTTATTCCTCCTCCCCTCTCTATCTTTTTTACCCTTTCCCCTATCTTTCTTACCCCTTCCCCTCTCTATCCTCCTCCTCCCTCCCCTCCCCCTCTTCTTAACCCCTCCCCTTTTATCCCCCTACTCCCCACTTCCGTTCCTTCCTTACTTCTCCCCTCTCTTGCCCTCAGTCAAAGACAGAACTGGACGAGGCGGGAATGGAGGGCCATGAGCTGGAGGGCATCGTCAGGAACTGTCCTCTCATGCCGGACAGTACTCTAGACTGGATTCAGAAAGTACCAGTACTCTTCGTCCTCTCTACCAACGTCATCTTCCTAACGCACATCATGTGGGTGAGTACTACTCTTACGTAGGTTGACAGCTGATAGGCTGACAGCTACAATGAGAAATAGGTTGATAGGCTGAAAGGGTAGTCTGACAGGCAGACTAACAGCTACAATGACGAATAGGTTGGAAGGGTAATCTGACAGCTACAATAAGAACAGTAGGTTGAAAGGGTAATTTGACAGCTACAATTACAAATAGGCTGACAGGCAGGCTGAAAGGGTAGTTTAACGGTATGTTGACAGCTACAATGACAAACAGGTTTCACAGGTAGGCTGGAAGGGTAGTTTGACAAGCAGGCTGACAGGTAGGCTGGAAGGGTAGTCTGACAGGCAGGCTGACAGCTGCGACGACAGATAGGCTGACAGGTAGGTATTGCTCCAGGTTCTTGAATGAAGAGCTCTTCACGAACATCAGTCAGATTCAGTTCTCCACGAACATCAGTCAGATTCAGTTCTCCACGAACATCAGTCAGATTCAGTTCTCCACGAACATCAGTCAGATTCAGTTCTCCACGAACATCAGTCAGATTTCTCCACGAACATCAGTCAGATTCAGTTCTCCACGAACATCAGTCAGATTCAGTTCTCCACGAACATCAGTCAGATTCAGTTCTCCACGAACATCAGTCAGATTCAGTTCTCCACGAACATCAGTCAGATTCAGTTCTCCACGAACATCAGTCAGATTCAGTTCTCCACGAACATCAGTCAGATTCAACTCTCCACGAACATCAGTCAGATTCAGATTCAGTTCTCCACGAACATCAGTCAGATTCAGTTCTCCACGAACATCAGTCAGATTCAGTTCTCCACTAACATCAGTCAGATTCAGTTCTCCACGAACATCAGTCAGATTCAGTTCTCCACGAACATCAGTCAGATTCAGTTCTCCACGAACATCAGTCAGATTCAGTTCTCCACGAACATCAGTCAGATTCAGTTCTCCACGAACATCAGTCAGATTCAGTTCTCCACGAACATCAGTCAGATTCAACTCTCCACGAACATCAGTCAGATTCAGTTCTCCACGAACATCAGTCAGATTCAGTTCTCCACGAACATCAGTCAGATTCAGTTCTCCACGAACATCAGTCAGATTCAACTCTCCACGAACATCAGTCAGATTCAGTTCTCCACGAACATCAGTCAGATTCAGTTCTCCACGAACATCAGTCAGATTCAGTTCTCCACGAACATCAGTCAGATTCAACTCTCCACGAACATCAGTCAGATTCAGTTCTCCACGAACATCAGTCAGATTCAACTCTCCACGAACATCAGTCAGATTCAGTTCTCCACGAACATCAGTCAGATTCAGTTCTCCACGAACATCAGTCAGATTCAGTTCTCCACGAACATCAGTCAGATTCAACTCTCCACGAACATCAGTCAGATTCAGTTCTCCACGAACATCAGTCAGATTCAGTTCTCCACGAACATCAGTCAGATTCAGTTCTCCACGAACATCAGTCAGATTCAACTCTCCACGAACATCAGTCAGATTCAGTTCTCCACGAACATCAGTCAGATTCAGTTCTCCACGAACATCAGTCAGATTCAACTCTCCACGAACATCAGTCAGATTCAGTTCTCCACGAACATCAGTCAGATTCAACTCTCCGCGAACATCAGTCAGATTCAGTTCTCCACGAACATCAGTCAGATTCAGTTCTCCACGAACATCAGTCAGATTCAGTTCTCCACGAACATCAGTCAGATTCAACTCTCCACGAACATCAGTCAGATTCAGTTCTCCACGAACATCAGTCAGATTCAACTCTCCACGAACATCAGTCAGATTCAGTTCTCCACGAACATCAGTCAGATTCAGTCTCCACGAACATCAGTCAGATTCAGTTCTCCACGAACATCAGTCAGATTCAACTCTCCACGAACATCAGTCAGATTCAGTTCTCCACGAACATCAGTCAGATTCAGTTCTCCACGAACATCAGTCAGATTCAGTTCTCCACGAACATCAGTCAGATTCAACTCTCCACGAACATCAGTCAGATTCAGTTCTCGGACACGAACAGTTCTCAGAACATCAGTTAGATTCAGTTCTCCACGAACATCAGTCAGATTCAGTTCTCCACGAACATCAGTCAGATTCAACTCTCCACGAACATCAGTCAGATTCAGTTCTCCACGGACATCAGTCAGATTCAGTTCTCCACGAACATCAGTTAGATTCAGTTCTCCACGAAGTCATCAGTCAGAACATCAGTCAGATTTCTCCACGAAGTCATTCAGTTCTCCAGATTCAACTCTCCACGAACATCAGTCAGATTCAGTTCTCCACGAACATCAGTCAGATTCAACTCTCCACGAACATCAGTCAGATTCAGTTCTCCACGATCACATCAGTCAGATCAGTCAGATTTCTCCACGAACATCAGTCAGATTCAGTTCTCCACGAACATCAGTCAGATTCAACTCTCCACGAACATCAGTCAGATTCAGTTCTCCACGAACATCAGTCAGATTCAGTTCTCCACGAACATCAGTCAGATTCAGTTCTCCACGAACATCAGTCAGATTCAACTCTCCACGAAGTCATCAGTTCTCAGATCAGTCAGATTCACTCTCCACGAACATCAGTCAGATTCAGTTCTCCACGAACATCAGTCAGATTCAACTCTCCACGAACATCAGTCAGATTCAGTTCTCCACGAACATCAGTCAGATTCAACTCTCCGCGAACATCAGTCAGATTCAGTTCTCCACGAACATCAGTCAGATTCAGTTCTCCACGAACATCAGTCAGATTCAGTTCTCCACGAACATCAGTCAGATTCAACTCTCCAGATTCGAACATCAGTCAGATTCAGTTCTCCACGAAACATCAGTCCAGATCAGTCAGATTCAGTTCTCCACGAACATCAGTCAGATTCAGTTCATCAGTCAGACGTTCTCCACTAACATCAGTCAGATTCAGTTCTCCACGAACATCAGTCAGATTCAGTTCTCCACGAACATCAGTCAGATTCAGTTCTCCACGAACATCAGTCAGATTCAGTTCTCCACGAACATCAGTCAGAGTCAGTTCTCCACGAACATCAGTCAGAGTCAGTTCTCCACGAACATCAGTCAGATTCAGTTCTCCACGAACATCAGTCAGATTCAGTTCTCCACGAACATCACTCAGATTCCTCCCTCCTCTCCCCTCTCTCCTTCTGAAGGAAAGAAGGAGTAAAGAAATGAAGGAAAATGTGAAAAAAGGAACGAATGAATCCACGAATGGATAAAAGCAATACGAAAGAAATATACTAAGATTCAATTCACGACATATAGAATGAATGCACGAATGAACGACAGAGTGAATTAACACGAATATTTCAACTGGTAAACAAATGAACGAACTAACAAATAATAGCCTCTGTATTGCCTCCTCTTTACTGAATTTCAAATTCTTCTCTTATTCTTCGGGATACGAAGATATATACACGGAGGTATATTCCTCTCGCTGTATATACACTGAGAGGCTGTTTTAATCTTTTTTAAATGGTGAACGTGTTCTTGACGAGGTAAAAGGGCTACGTACTAGTGTAGTTAGGTTAGCTTAGGTTAGGTTAGGTTAGCTTAGGTTAGGTTAGGTTAGCTTAGGTTAGGTTAGGTTAGGTTAGGTTAGGTTAGGTTAGGTTAGGTTAGGTTAGGTTAGGTTAGGTTAGGTTAGGTTAGGTTAGGTTAGGTTAGGTTAGGTTAGGTTAGGTTAGGTTAGGTTAGGTTAGGTTGGGTTAAGCTAGATTAGATTAGCTTAGCTTAGGTTAGGTTAGGTTAAGTTAATGTAGGTCAGGTAAGACTAGTCAGGAAACAGGACAAGGGTTGCCTGACGCGGGGGTCTTACTCATATGATGACCCACAGTTGGACCTTTTGGTCATTTGACCGAGGCCTTTCCCTGGGTAACCGGTCCACCCCTTTAAAAGTTATGATTATAATTATAACCATTAGATATAACATAGTGTAGTCGATAGGTTTAAAACCCCCAATAAACATTCTTCAGCATAGATATTTACGCCATTTTTTAACTCCTCGTTCTCTCTCTCTCTCTCTCTCTCTCCTTGTTTTCCCCCTCATCCCGTATTCTTCACTATGGACGGGTTGCGGCGGTCAGGTGCTCATTACGAAACTACGGTCAGCGAACACCGTGGAAACTCAACGATACCGCAAGGCTACCAAAGCCCTCCTCGTGCTCATTCCTCTACTGGGACTCACCTACATGCTACTCATAGCCCTCCCCCAGGAGCTGGAGCACGTCAGGGCTATACTACTCTCCACCCAGGTAAAATACTTTCTACGCTCTTCTGTTTTTAAATGAATAAAAAGTCACAACACCGTGACTGGAACAATACACAAATAACCCACACATAAAAGCCTGGAGACTAAATTTCAGTACCATACTTTTGGGCTGTTTGTGTAATGTTTACATGTACAGAGTGGTGATTGCTTATAATTTTTTGAGGGGCCTGAGCATCTAGCTAAAGTGTTAGATAAGAGTAGAGACGAGGGTGTGTTAGATGTGTGTTTGTGTGTGTGTGTGTTAGTTACCATTTTGTCCTAGGCACATGTCGATTAGACACTAGGCCTGTTGTATTTGAGTGTGTGTGTGTGTGTGTGTGTGTGTGTGTGTGTGTTTGTGTTTTACCATTTCTCAAAACTAGTTGTCGATAGACATCTGACCTTTCGTGTGTGTGTGTGAGTGTGTGTGTGTGTGTTGTATGTGTGTTAGTTACCATTTTGTCCTAGGCACATGTCGATTAGACACTAGGCCTGTTGTATTTGAGTGTGTGTGTGTGTGTGTGTGTGTGTGTGTGTGTGTGTGTGTGTGTGTGTGTGTGTGTGTGTGTGTGTGTGTGTGTAAACACTTACATCTATGAAGGGATTCAGAAAAAAAATTTTGTCTCCACTCTTGAAGGATGGATGGAGATGTATTGGTACTGGAGGTGGGAAGTATAGTGCCTGCACTCTGAAGTACGGATAGAGACGTTGTGGTTCTGGAAGTGGGAAATCCAATGTCTCCACTCTGACAGGATGGATGGAGATGTTGCATTTCGGAAGGTCAATTGATTGTCATGTCAGTGATCGTCTGGAAAGACAGCCAGAAAAGGAATGATGTTCATTTTTTTTTTTTTGGAGGGGGTCACCTTGTTTTATTGGGGAAACCAATGTGATAAAAAAAAGATATATTTTTGTTACTAATATATTTGTTTATATTCTCTCTTTTGTGCTGCTCCTGCTGTTGTTGATGATGATGCTGCCCTCCTGCTGAATATGTTCCTGCTACTACTGCTGCTGTTGCTGACATTAATGTCCTGCTGTTGTCGCTGCTGTTAAACCCCTTATGGCCGCTGCAGGGGTTCTGGGTGGCGCTGTTCTACTGTTTCCTCAACAGCGAAGTTCAGAACAGCATCCGACATCACATCGAACGCTGGAAGACGGCGCGAGGACTATCGGACACTCGAAGTTCCTCTGTGAGAAGGGGTCGAGACGGCTCTCCCAGACCCAGGACCGACTGCTCAAGGTGAGTCTGTCTCTCTTTCTGTATGAGTGTGTGTGTGTGTGTGTGTGTGTGTGTGTGTGTGTGTGTGTGTGTACACCTAAGATTCGGTTATGTACATGAACACTAAAGTGTATAAGTAGGAGTATACACATTCAGACAAATATACGTAATAATAGTGACAATCCTGAGTCTGGTACAATATCGTGCTTGGAACAATATCGTGCCTGGAACAATTGCGTGACTGGAACAATAGCGTGTCTGGAACAATATCATGCCTGATACATTACCATGCCTGGAACTATATCGTGCCTGGAACAATAGCGTGACTGGAATAACAGCGTGCCTGGAACAATATCATGCCTGAAACATTACCATGCCTGGAACTATATCGTGCCTGGAACAATAGCGTGCCTGGAACAGTTTCATCCCCTGAACAGTCTCGTGCCTGGAATTATTCACAGAAAACCCGGTTGGTAGCGAACTCAGCACACACAATGAGTGTCCGTAGTTCGATCCCCGGTACGGGTGGAAACACTGGGGCGTTTCCTTGTAAGACACACCTGCTGTCCCTCTTCACCTAACAGTAAATAGGCGCCTAGGTGTTAGGCGACTGGTGTGGGTCACATCCTGGGGACAAAATTTACCTAATTTGCCAGAAATGCTCTTCATAACAAGGGGCTTTCTATATACTGTGACACTGATGTCAGCTATGATCTGTATAAATTGTATCGTATACTTGTAGAAATAAAGATTATTATTATTATTATTATTATTATTATTATTATTATTATTATTATTATTATTATTATTATCTCTTATTCTATTTATATTATTGCTACAGCTACTACTACTACTTGTGTCACTAACACTACTCCCGTTACTTACTACTACCACCATCAGCATTATCTCTACCACACTACTTCTCTGTATCCTTTCTTCCTCGCGTTGTCCTGTCCCTGTCCTCCTCTCATATATATATATATATATATATATATATATATATATATATATATATATATATATATATATATATATATATATATATATATATATATATATATATATATATATATATATATATATATATATATATATATATATATATATATATATATATATATATATACTGGCTCCCTCACCTTCGTGTGTTAGTGTGACTTGTAAATGGTCCAAGTCGGACTGAAAAGTTGTCGTAAGCTTGTCTTTCCTATGTGAGGGTTATTTGTGTACTATTCGTTATCTCTTATTTTTTGGGACTTCTACACACTGTTCTGCACTGGCAAGTCTAATTATACGTGAGGGCGGAGGCAGGGAAGAGGGCGGAAGTGGGGGAGAGGTGTAGAGGGAGATGTAGCAGGTGAGGATGAAGAGATGAGGTAACCAATTATAGTCTAAGAGAAGATGAGGTGTAGCCTCTGAACCCACAGACCTCACAGCAGCATCGCTGAGTACGTAATTTGTACAATTAGTTGTAATTCCTGGGGGTTGAGTCTTAGCTCCTGGTCCCGGCTTTCACCTGGAGGTGTGTGTGTGCGTGTGTTAAGGGTGGAATAGTTGAGGGAACTGTACCACTCCTAATACCGTGACTGGAACGATTCTAGTC
>NC_091309.1:7077886-7082886 GCF_038502225.1 Cherax quadricarinatus
GACCAGAACGAGCCCCTGGTTTACCCGACGGTGTAAGGAGGCAAAAACAAAGTGCAATAGAGAATGGAAAAAGTACAGAAGGCAGAGAACACACGAAAATAGGGAGATCAGTCGCAGAGCCAGGAATGAGCATGCACAGGTAAGGAGGGAGGCCCAGCGACAGTATGAAAATGACATAGCATCGAGAATCAAGACTGACCCGAAACTGCTGTATAGCCACATCAGGAGGAAGACAACAGTCAAAGACCAGGTGATCAGATTAAGGACATAAGGTGGAGAACTCACAAGAAATGATCAGGAGGTATGTGAGGAGCTGAACAGGAGATTTAAGGAAGTTTTTACAGTAGAGACAGGAAGGGCTGTGGGAAGACAGCACAGAAGGGAACATCAAGAGGGAATATACCAACAAGTGTTGGATGACATACGAACAACTGAGGAGGAGGTGAAGAAGCTCCTAAGTGACCTTGACACCTCAAAGGCAATGGGACCGGACATCTCCCCATGGGTCCTTAGAGAAGGAGCAGAGATGCTGTGCGTGCCTCTAACCACAATCTTCAACACATCCCTTGAAACTGGGCAACTACCTGAGAAATGGAAGACAGCTAATGTAGTCCCCATATTTAAGAAAGGAAACAGAAACGAGGCGCTAAACTACAGACCTGTGTCTCTGACATGTATTGTGTGCAAAGTCATGGAGAAGATTATCAGGAGGAGAGTGGTCGAACACCTGGAAAGGAACAAGATTATAAACGAAAACCAGCATGGGTTCATGGAAGGCAAATCTTGTATCACAAACCTCCTGGAGTTTTATGACAAGGTAACAGAAGTAAGACACGAGAGAGAGGGGTGGGTAGATTGCGTTTTCCTAGAGTGCAGGAAGGCCTTTGACACAGTTCCCCATAAGAGATTAGTGCAGAAGCTGGAGGATCAGGCGCATGTAACAGGGAGGGCACTGCAATGGATCAGGGAATACCTGACAGGGAGGCAGCAACGAGTCATGGTACGTGAAGAGGTATCACAGTGGGCGCCTGTGACGAGCGGGGTCCCACAATATGGTCAGGTCCCTCTCAAATCCAGCCCCTCTCACTAGTGGAAGTTGTCGAAGTTGATTGCAGGTCTGTACCAAGATACCCTTGTGTTGCAGTGTCTGACAGATTGAACATTAAAATGGTATAAAATACCGACAGGTTGTTAGGTAAGACACATATGCAACAGTTAGGTATCTTTATTATGAAACGTTTCGCCTACACAGTAGGCTTCTTCAGTCGAGTACAGAAAAGTTGATAGAAGCAGAAGATACTTGAAGACGATGTAATCAGTCCATCACCCTTAAAGTTTTGAGGTGGTCAGTCCCTCAGTCTGGAGAAGAGCATTGTTCCATAGTGTGAAACAATATGGAGATGAAGTGACAGGATGGAGCTTATATAGCGCCAAGAGGTGAGACATAGGCCACTAGGAGAGGTAAGAACTCAGATGTTGAGAGGTCAGGTCCCTCTCAAATCCAGCCGCTCTCACTAGTGGAAGTTGTCGAAGTTAATTGCAGGTCTGTATCAAGATACCCTTGTGTTGCAGTGTCTGACAGATTGAACATTAAAATGGTATAAAATACCGACAGGTTGTTAGGTAAGACACATATGCAACAGTTAGGTATCTTTATTATGAAACGTTTCGCCTACACAGTAGGCTTCTTCAGTCGAGTACAGAAAAGTTGATAGAAGCAGAAGATACTTGAAGACGATGTAATCAGTCCATCACCCTTAAAGTTTTGAGGTGGTCAGTCCCTCAGTCTGGAGAAGAGCATTGTTCCATAGTGTGAAACAATATGGAGAAGAAGTGACAGGATGGAGCTTTTATATAGCGCCAAGAGGTGAGACGTAGGCCACTAGGAGAGGTAAGAACTCAGATGTTGAAAGGTCAGGTCCCTCTCAAATCCAGCCCCTCTCACTAGTGGAAGTTGTCGAAGTTGATTGCAGGTCTGTACCAAGATACCCTTGTGTTGCAGTGTCTGACAGATTGAACATTAAAATGGTATAAAATACCGACAGGTTGTTAGGTAAGACACATATGCAACAGTTAGGTATCTTTATTATGAAACGTTTCGCCTACACAGTAGGCTTCTTCAGTCAAGTACAGAAAAGTTGATAGAAGCAGAAGATACTTGAAGACGATGTAATCAGTCCATCACCCTTAAAGTTTTGAGGTGGTCAGTCCCTCAGTCTGGAGAAGAGCATTGTTCCATAGTGTGAAACAATATGGAGAAGAAGTGACAGGATGGAGCTTTTATATAGCGCCAAGAGGTGAGACTTAGGCCACTAGGAGAGGTAAGAACTCAGATGTTGAAAGGTCAGGTCCCTCTGAGCCTACTGTGTAGGCGAAACGTTTCATAATAAAGATACCTAACTGTTGCATATGTGTCTTACCTAACAACCTGTCGGTATTTTATACCATTTTAATGTTCAATCTGTCAGACACTGCAACACAAGGGTATCTTGGTACAGACCTGCAGTCAACTTCGACAACTTCCACTAGTGAGAGGGGCTGGATTTGAGAGGGACAGGGGTCAGTTCTAGGACCAGTGCTATTTTTGATATATGTGAACGACATGATGGAAGGAATAGACTCTGAAGTGTCCCTGTTCGCAGATGATGTGAAGTTGATGAGAAGAATTAAATCGGATGAGGATGAGGCAGGACTGCAAAGAGACCTGGACAGGCTGGACATGTGGTCCAGTAACTGGCTTCTCGAATTCAATCCAGCCAAATGCAAAATCATGAAGATTGGGGAGGGGCAAAGAAGACCCCAGACAGAGTATAGGCTAAGTGGACAAAGACTACAGACCTCACTCAGGGAGAAAGACCTTGGGGTGACCATAACACCGAGCACATCACCGGAGGCACACATCAACCAAATAACTGCTGCAGCATACAGGCGCCTGGCAAACCTGAGAATAGCGTTCCGATACCTTAATAAGGAATCGTTCAAGACACTGTACACTGTGTATGTTAGGCCCATACTGGAGTATGCAGCACCAGTCTGGAACCCACACCTGGTCAAGCACGTCAAGAAGTTAGAGAAAGTACAAAGGTTTGCAACAAGGCTAGTCCCAGAGCTCAAGGGAATGTCGTACGAGGAAAGGTTGAGGGAAATCGGACTGACGACACTGGAGGACAGAAGGGTCAGGGGAGACATGATAACGACATACAAGATACTGCAGGGAATAGACAAGGTGGACAGAGATAGGATGTTCCAGAGAGGGGACACAGGGACAAGGGGTCACAACAAGGGACGTTAGGAAGTATTTCTTCAGTCATAGAGTTGTCAGGAAGTGGAATAGCCTAGCAAGTGAAGTAGTGGAGGCAGGAACCATACATAGTTTTAAGAAGAGGTATGATACAGCTCAGGAAGCAGAGAGAGAGAGGACCTAGTAGCGATCATTGAAGAGGGGGGGCCAGGAGCTGAGTCTCGACCCCTGCAACCTCAATTAGGTGAATTAGGTGAGTACAAGAGAGGGTGACAGTGGAGCAGCTGGCTAGAGATCAGTGAAAAGCACAGGTGATGCTGCCACACAGTTACACAGCAGATCAGGTAACGTAATTAAGGAGACACGATGCTCGCCATGGACTTACTGTAATTCTGATTATTTTATGCTTACCCGCCCTTCCCCGTCTCTCTCTCTCTCTCTCTCTCTCTCTCTCTCTCTCTCTCTCTCTCTCTCTCTCTCTCACACACACACACACACACAACCCAAAAACACACACACAATAATATTTAAATTATTAATCACCCTGATGATAATAATAACAATGAAAGTATAAATGGCTTAACCCTTGAGCTTCCTCATCCACGATATTCAATTTGCAACTTGACTGACAATCCTTCTATGACATATATTCTCTTGTTTTTCTCTCCCGACTGAGGCAATATTTCTGCAACTTTTGTTCAATTATTACCTCCATTATTTTGCAACATTTAATTGATATAATTATTTCCAATAGGCGTTGACTGAATTATGGGATAGCGGACTTTTTTCTGTGTGCATGTGCTCAATTTAGTTGTCCTCGCCTAGTTGGGACTGAAGGGGGTTCGAATCACGGTTCGACAACTCACGAGCGGTCACCATAGGAACCTGGTCCGATGGGGACCCAATCATACCTTTCTCTCACACCTGTGCATGTAATCTGATTCCAGGTATTTTGAATGTGGTGACACTTGTCTACCTTGTGTGTGTGTGTGTGTGTGTGTGTGTGTGTGTGTGTGTACTTACCTAGTTGTACTCACCTAGTTGAGGTTGCGGGGGTCGAGTTCGAGCTCCTGGCCCCGCCTCTTCACTGGTCGCTACTACGTCACTCTCCCTGAACCGTGAGCTTTATCATACCTCTGCTTAAAGCTATGTATGGATCCTGCCTCCACTACATCGCTTCCCAAACTATTTCACCTCCTGACTACTCTGTGGCTAAAGAAATACTTCCTAACATCCCTGTGATTCATCTGTGTCTTCAACTTCCAACTGTGTCCCCTTGTTGCTGTGTCCCATCTCTGGAACATCCTGTCTTTGTCCACCTTGTCAGTTCCTCTCAGTATTTTGTATTTCGTTATCATTTCCCCCTAATTCACCTGTCCTCCAGTGTCGTCAGGTTGATTTCCCTTAACCTCTCCTCGTAGGACATACCTCTTAGCTTTGGAACTAGTCTTGTTGCAAACCTTTGCACTTTCTCTAGTTTCTTTACGTGCTTGGCTAGGTTTTTATTATTTTTATTATCACACTGGCCGATTCCCACCAAGGCAGGGTGGCCCGAAAAGAAAAACTTTCACCATCATTCACTCCATCACTGTCTTGCCAGAAGGGTGCTTTACACTACAGTTTTTAAACTGCAACATTAACACCCCTCCTTCAGAGTGCAGGCACTGTACTTCCCATCTCCAGGACTCAAGTCCGGCCTGCCGGTTTCCCTGAACCCCTTCATAAATGTTACCTTGCTCACACTCCAACAGCACGTCAA
>NC_091309.1:7087886-7217886 GCF_038502225.1 Cherax quadricarinatus
GCAGGCAGGCAGGCAAGCAGTCAGGCAGGCAGGCAGGCAGGCAGGCAGGCAAGCAAGCAGGCAGGCAGACAGGCAGACAGGCAGACAGGCAGACAGGTAGACAGGCAAACAGGCAGACAGGCAGACAGGCAGGCAGACAGACAGACAGGCAGGCAGACAGGCAGGCAGACAGGCAGGTAGGCAGACAGGCAGACAGGCAGACAGGCAGACAGACACGCACACAGGCACACAGGCACACAGACAGGCAGGCAGGCAGGCAGACAGGCAGACAGGCAGGCAGGCAGGCTGGCAGGCAGGCAGGCTGGCAGGCAGGCAGACAGGCTGGGTAGTGACCTTCCCGTGACCAGCTCTGGAAGTTATATTTAACTCCCTGTTTTGAGAGATACCTTTCAGGTGAGGCAAGAATAGTGAACTATCTCTCAAGACAGGCAGGAACAGTGAGCTGTCTCTCAGGAGGCAAGAATAGTGAACAATCTCTCAGGAGAGGCAAGAACAGTGAATTATCTCTCAGGAGAGGCAGGACTAGTGAGCTATCTCTCAGAAGAGGCAGGAACAGTGAATTATCTCTCAGAAGAAGCAGGAACAATGAACTATCTCTCCAGAGAGGCAGGACTAGTGAACTATCTCTCCAGAGAGGCAGGACTAGTGAGCTATCTCTCAGAAGAGGCAGGAACAATGAACTATCTCTCCAGAGAGGCAGGACTAGTGAACTATCTCACCAGAGAGGCAGGACTAGTGACCTATCTCTCAGAAGAGGCATGACTAGTGAACTATCTCTCCAGAGAGGCAGGACTAGTGAGCTATCTCTCAGAAGAGGCAGGAACAATGAACTATCTCTCCAGAGAGGCAGGACTAGTGAACTATCTCTCCAGAGAGGCAGGACTAGTGAACTATCTCACCAGAGAGGCAGGACTAGTGAACTATCTCACCAGAGAGGCAGGACTAGTGACCTATCTCTCAGAAGAGGCAGGAACAGTGAACTATCTCTCCAGAGAGGCAGGACTAGTGAGCTATCTCTCAGAAGAGGCAGGAACAGTGAACTATCTCTCCAGAGAGGCAGGACTAGTGAACTATCTCTCCAGAGAGGCAGGACTAGTGAACTATCTCTCCAGAGAGGCAGGACTAGTGAACTATCTCTCCAGAGGCAGGACTAGTGAACTATCTCACCAGAGAGGCAGGACTAGTGAACTATCTCACCAGAGAGGCAGGACTAGTGAACTATCTCACCAGAGAGGCAGGACTAGTGACCTATCTCTCAGAAGAGGCATGACTAGTGAACTATCTCACCAGAGAGGCAGGACTAGTGAGCTCTCTCTCAGAAGAGGCAGGACTAGTGAACTATCTCTACAGAGAGGCAGGACTAGTGAGCTCTCTCTCAGAAGAGGCAGGACTAGTGAACTATCTCTCCAGAGAGGCAGGACTAGTGAGCTCTCTCTCAGAAGAGGCAGGACTAGTGAACTATCTCTCCAGAGAGGCAGGACTAGTGAGCTCTCTCTCAGAAGAGGCAGGACTAGTGAACTATCTCTCCAGAGAGGCAGGACTAGTGAGCTATCTCTCAGAAGAGGCAGGACTAGTGAACTATCTCTCCAGAGAGGCAGGACTAGTGAGCTATCTCTCAGAAGAGGCAGGACTAGTGAACTATCTCTCCAGAGAGGCAGGACTAGTGAACTATCTCTCAGAAGAGGCAGGACTAGTGAACTATCTCTCCAGAGAGGCAGGACTAGTGAGCTATCTCTCAGAAGAGGCAGGACTAGTGAACTATCTCTCCAGAGAGGCAGGACTAGTGAACTATCTCTCCAGAGAGGCAGGACTAGTGAACTATCTCTCCAGAGAGGCAGGACTAGTGAACTATCTCTCAGAAGAGGCAGGACTAGTGAACTATCTCTCCAGAGAGGCAGGACTAGTGAGCTATCTCTCAGAAGAGGCAGGAACAGTGAACTATCTCTCCAGAGAGGCAGGACTAGTGAGCTATCTCTCAGAAGAGGCAGGAACAGTGAACTATCTCTCCAAAGAGGCAGGACTAGTGAGCTATCTCTCAGAAGAGGCAGGACTAGTGAACTATCTCTCCAGAGAGGCAGGACTAGTGAGCTATCTCTCAGAAGAGGCAGGAACAGTGAACTATCTCTCCAGAGAGGCAGGACTAGTGAGCTATCTCTAGTGAACTATCTCTCCAAAGAAGGACTAGTGATCTATCTCTCAGAAGAGGCAGGAACAGTGAACTATCTCTCCAGAGAGGCAGGACTAGTGAACTATCTCTCAGAAGAGGCAGGAACAGTGAACTATCTCTCCAGAGAGGCAGGACTAGTGAGTTATCTCTCAGAAGAGGCAGGAACAGTGAACTATCTCTCCAGAGAGGCAGGACTAGTGAACTATCTCTCCAGAGAGGCAGGACTAGTGAGTTATCTCTCAGAAGAGGCAGGAACAGTGAACTATCTCTCCAGAGAGGCAGGACTAGTGAACTATCTCTCCAGAGAGGCAGGACTAGTGAACTATCTCTCCAGAGAGGCAGGACTAGTGAACTATCTCTCAGAAGAGGCAGGAACAGTGAACTATCTCTCAGGACTAGTGAACTATCTCTCCAGAAAGGCAGGACTAGTGAACTATCTCTCCAGAGAGGCAGGACTAGTGAGCTATCTCTCAGAAGAGGCAAGAACAGTGAACTATCTCTCCAGAGAGGCAGGACTAGTGAACTATCTCTCCAGAGAGGCAGGACTAGTGAGTTATCTCTCAGAAGAGGCAGGACTAGTGAACTATCTCTCCAGAGAGGCAGGACTAGTGAACTATCTCTCCAGAGAGGCAGGACTAGAACTATCTCTGACTAGTGAACTATCTCTCACTAGAGGCAGGACTAGTGAACTATCTCTCCAGAGAGGCAGGACTAGTGAACTATCTCTCCAGAGAGGCAGGACTAGTGAACTATCTCTCCAGAGAGGCAGGACTAGTGAACTATCTCTCAGAAGAGGCAGGAACAGTGAACTATCTCTCCAGAAAGGCAGGACTAGTGAACTATCTCTCCAGAGAGGCAGGACTAGTGAGCTATCTCTCAGAAGAGGCAAGAACAGTGAACTATCTCTCCAGAGAGGCAGGACTAGTGAACTACTAGTGAACTATCTCTCCAGAGAGGCAGGACTAGTGAGCTATCTCTCAGAAGAGGCAGGAACAGTGAACTATCTCTCCAGAGAGGCAGGACTAGTGAACTATCTCTCAGAAGAGGCAGGAACAGTGAACTATCTCTCCAGAGAGGCAGGACTAGTGACTAGTGAACTATCTCTCCAGAGAGGCAGGACTAGTGAGTTATCTCTCAGAAGAGGCAGGACTAGTGAACTATCTCTCCAGAGACGCAGGACTAGTGAACTATCTCTCAGAAGAGGCAGGAACAGTGAACTATCTCTCCAGAGAGGCAGGACTAGTGAACTATCTCTCAGAAGAGGCAGGAACAGTGAACTATCTCTCCAGAGAGGCAGGACTAGTGAGCTATCTCTCCAGAGAGGCAGGACTAGTGAGCTATCTCTCAGAAGAGGCAGGAACAGTGAACTATCTCTCCAGAGAGGCAGGACTAGTGAGCTATCTCTCAGAAGAGGCAGGAACAGTGAACTATCTCTCCAGAGAGGCAGGACTAGTGAGCTATCTCTCAGAAGAGGCAGGAACAGTGAACTATCTCTCCAGAGAGGCAGGACTAGTGAACTATCTCTCCAGAGAGGCAGGACTAGTGAGCTATCTCTCAGAAGAGGCAGGAACAGTGAACTATCTCTCCAGAGAGGCAGGACTAGTGAACTATCTCTCCAGAGAGGCAGGACTAGTGAGCTATCTCTCCAGAGAGGCAGGACTAGTAAACTATCTCTCCAGAGATTCAGGACTAGTGAGCTATCTCTCAGAAGAGGCAGGAACAGTGAACTATCTCTCAGAAGAGGCAGGACTAGTGAACTATCTCTCCAGAGAGGCAGGACTAGTGAGCTAACTCTCACAAGAGTGAGCAAGGTGTTATCAATATTCAACTTCGCTTCTCCTTGACCCTGACTAAGAAATATTCAACAGAACCTTTTGCGAAAAGATTACAAGCATTTTTTTTTTGTAACGAGAATATAAATGTGTTACGATACGCATATACATTATATACATTGGTGCTCATATATTTTTTTTTTGACTATATAAATTTTCGCGATGTTCATGCAAATTTTTATACTAAGTTTACAAAAATGTTTATGAGTTTTTGGAATAAAATTTTTTATGATGCTTTCTTTCGATATTTTTTTTTTATTATTGGTTAAGCTGGTTAGCTTATTGAAATCTAAATGAATAAATAAGCTAATTACGTTATTTTACGTCTGTGTGTTTGTGTACTCACCTATTTGTGGTTGCTGGGGTCGAGTCACAGCTCCTGGCCACGCCTCTTCCTGCTGAATGAGCTTTTTCGTATCTCATTTTAAAGTTATGTATGAATTCTGCCTCCACTACATCACTCTCTAGTTTGTTCCACTTTCTGACAACTCTGCGACTGAAAAAGTACTTCCTAACATCCCTGTGATTCACCTGAGTCTTCAGCTTCCAAGTGTGGCCCCTTGTTGCTGTGTCCCATCTCTGGAACATTCTGTCCCTATCCACCTTGTCAATTCCTCTCAGTATTTTATATGTCGTTATCATATCATATCTATCTCTCCTGTCCTCCAGTGTCGTCAGGTCGATTTCCTTTAACCTCTCCTCCGGGACTAGTTTCGTTATAAACCTTTGCATTTTCTCTAGTTTCTTGACGTGCTTGACCAAGTGTGGGTTCCATACTAGTGCTGCATACTCCAATATGGGCCTGAGGTACACGGTGTACAGTTTTGAACGATTCCTTACTAAGGTGTCGAAACGCTATTCTCAGGTTTGGCGGGCACCCATATGCTGCAGCAGTTATTTGGTTGATGTGTGCCTCAGCAGATGTGCTCGGTATTATACTTGCCCCAAAATCCTTTTTCCTTGAGTGAGGTATGTTGCGTCTGGCCCCCTAGCCTGTACTCTGCCTGCGGTCTTCTTTGAACTTCCCCAAACTTCATGACTTTGCACCTGGTGGGGTTAAACTCAATGTGACAATTGCTGAACCAGGCTTGCAGCCTTTCCAAATCCTTTTCGTAGTCCTGCCTGATTCTCATGCGATTGAATTCTTTGCATTAGCTTCACATCATCGGCAAACAGGAACACCCCTGAATCTATCCCTTCCGTCATGTTATTCACATATACCAAAAACAGCACCGTCGCCCACTGACACCTCATCATGCGCCATCACTCGTTGTTTCCTTCCTGTCAAGTATTCTCTGATCTATTGCAATCCCTTTCCTGGTATTCCTGCCTGGTCCTCCAGCTTTTGCACTAGTCTCTTGTGTGGAACTGTGCCAAAAGCCTTCTTACAGTCCAAGGATACGCAATCTATCCACCCTTGTCTCTCCTGTCTTACTGTTGTCACCCTATCATAGAACTCTAGTAGGTTTATTACACAGGATTTCCAGTCTCTGAATCCGTGCTGGTTGTTGTTTATAAGATCATTCCTTTCTAGGCGCTCCACCGCTCTTCTCTTGACAATCTTCTCCATGACTTTGTACACAATACATGTCAGTGACACTGGTCTGTAGTTTAATGTTGCCTGTCAGTCTCCTTTCTTAAAAATTGGGACTACATTTGTTGTCTTCCACACCTCAGGTAGTCGCCCTGTTTCGACAGATGTGTTGAAGATTGTTGTTAGTGGCACACAGAGCGCCTCTGGTCCCTCTCTCAGGACCCATGAAGAAATGTCCGGCCCCATCGCCTTTGAGGTATCTAGTTCACATAACAACCTCTTCACCTCCTCCTCGGTTGTGTGCATTGTGTCAAGTATTTGTTGGTGTACCCCATCACTCCGGCTTTCTGGAGACCTTTCTGTCTCCACTGAAAATACTTCCTTAAATCTCATACTGAGTTCCGCACATCTCGGTCGTTTCTTGTGAGCTCTCCTCCTTCCTTCCTCAGCCTGATTACCTGGCCCTTGACTGTTGCTCTCCTCCTGATGTGGCTCTACAACAGCTTCGGGTCAGATTGTGTGTGTGTGTGTGTGTGTGTGTGTGTGTGTGTGTGTGTGTGTGTGTGTGTGTGTGTGTGTGTGTGTGTGTGTGTGTGTGTGTGAAATAAAAACATTAAAACAAGTATTAAACCACGTTAAACCTCTTTTCTCAAAAAAAAAAATCGTAAATATTCCACTTTCAGTGAAGGGATTTATATACAAGCTCTTTTATCCCATTTACCTTTATGGGAATTTACATTTTTACTATAGAAACATTATTTATATTACTGTGTTAATTTTATTCTCACAATTTCTATAATTTCAATAATACTTTCCCAAAAAAAAAAATTCAGATTTATATCAATTTAGATGAGCTTTCATATATACTTTTTATTAAAAGTTTTCACTATAAAAGTATAAAAAAGTATTGTGGTAGTAGTATTAGTAGTAGTAGTAGTAGTAGTAGTAGTAGTAGTAATAGTAGTAGTAATAGTAGTAACTGTAATAATGGTAGTAGTAGTCGTTGTTGTAGTGGTAGTATACACTATTCCTGTTATTTATATCCACCTGGTATCCTGATAACAACCACCTGGTAACCTGGTAATGACTACCTGGTAATAAAAACCTGGTAACCTGGTAATGACTACCTGGTAATAAAAACCTGGTAACTTGGTAATGACCACCTGGTAATAAAAACCTGGTAACCTGGTAATGACTACCTGGTAATAAAAACCTGGTAACCTGGTAATGACTACCTGGTAATAAAAACCTGGTAACCTGGTAATGACTACCTGGTAATAAAAACCTGGTAACCTGGTAATGACTACCTGGTAATAAAAAACTGGTAACCTGGTAATGACTACCTGGTAATAAAAACCTGGTAACCTGGTAATGACTACCTGGTAATAAAAACCTGGTAACCTGGTAATGACTACCTGGTAATAAAAACCTGGTAACCTGGTAATGACTACCTGGTAATAAAAACCTGGTAACCTGGTAATGACCACCTGGTAATAAAAACCTGGTAACCTGGTAATGACCACCTGGTAATAAAAACCTGGTAACCTGGTAACCTGGTAATGACTACCTGGTAATAAAAACCTGGTAACCTGGTAATGACTACCTGGTAATAAAAACCTGGTAACTTGGTAATGACTACCTGGTAATAAAAACCTGGTAACCTGGTAATGACTACCTGGTAATAAAAACCTGGTAACCTGGTAATGACTACCTGGTAATAAAAACCTGGTAACCTGGTAATGACTACCTGGTAATAAAAACCTGGTAACCTGGTAATGACTACCTGGTAATAAAAACCTGGTAACCTGGTAATGACTACCTGGTAATAAAAACCTGGTAACCTGGTAATGACTACCTGGTAATAAAAACCTGGTAACCTGGTAATGACTACCTGGTAATAAAAACCTGGTAACCTGGTAATGACTACCTGGTAATAAAAACCTGGTAACCTGGTAATGACCACCTGGTAATAAAAACCTGGTAACCTGGTAATGACCACCTGGTAATAAAAACCTGGTAACCTGGTAACCTGGTAATGACTACCTGGTAATAAAAACCTGGTAACCTGGTAATGACCACCTGGTAATAAAAACCTGGTAACCTGGTAATGACCACCTAGTAATAAAAACCTGGTAACCTGGTAATGACTACCTGGTAATAAAAACCTGGTAACCTGGTAATGACTACCTGGTAATAAAAACCTGGTAACCTGGTAATGACTACCTGGTAATAAAAATCTGGTAACCTGGTAATGACTACCTGGTAATAAAAACCTGGTAACCTGGTAATGACCACCTGGTAACCTGATAATAACCACCTGGTAGGAACAACCTGGTAACAACAACCTGGTAACCTCTTAATGACTACCCGGTAATAACCACCTGGTAACCTGGTAATGACCACCTGATAATAACCACCTAGTAACCTGGTAATGACCACCTGGTAATAAAAACCTGGTAACCTGGTAGTGACCACCTGGTAATAAAAACCTGGTAACCTGGTAATGACCACCTGGTAATAAAAACCTGGTAACCTGGTAACAACCACCTGGTAACCTGATAATAACCACCTGGTAGGAACAACCTGGTAACAACCACCTGGTAACCTCTTAATGACTACCCGGTAATAACCACCTGGTAACCTGGTAATGACCACCTGATAATAACCACCTAGTAACCTGGTAATGACCACCTGGTAATAACCACCTGGTAACCTGGTAATGACCACCTGGTAACCTGGTAATCACCACCTGGTAATAACCACCTGGTAACCTGATAATGACCACCTGGTAAGAGCCACCTGGTAACAACCACCTGGTAACAACCACCTGGTAACACCATCTGGTAACCTGGTAATGACCACCTGGTAATAACCACCTGGTAATAACCACCTGGTAACCTGATAACCACCTGGTAAGAACCACCTGGTAACATCATCTGGTAACCTGGTAATGACCACCTGATAATAACCACCTGGTAAGAACCACCTGGTAAGAACCACCTGGTAACAACCATCTGGTAACCTGGTAATGACCACCTGCTAATAACCACCTGGTAACTTGGTAATGACCACCTGGAAATAACCACATAGTAACCTGGTAATGACAACCTGGTAATAACCACCTGGTAACCTGGTAATGACCACATGGTAATAACACCTAGTAACCTGGTAATGACCACCTGGTAACCTGGTAATGACCACCTGGCAATAACCACCTAGTAACCTGGTAATGACCACCTGGTAAGAAGCACCTGGTAACAGCCTCCTGGTAACCTGGTAATGACTACCTGGTAATACCCACCTGGTAACACCCCACCTGGTAACAACCACCTGACTCTCTCATATTAACAGTATATAACCACCACTCAACTCACCCCTCCCCCCCACCCAGCAAAATATCTCTCACAGATTTATAATCGTACACCGTTCGTCAGCGGCGAATCCGGATCTATTAGGGTTCGCCAGTTCGTCAGCGGCGAATCCGGATCAGGTAAACCGGCGATTTAACTGGGCAGATATTCATGAGAATTATCCACCAGGAAGAGTGATTCACCTGAACGAGTTGTGAAGATAGTGAAGAGGTGAAGGACGATGATGAAGTGTATGAAGACGAGGAGGAGAAGAAGAAGAGGGGGAGCAGAGATGATAGTTAATTTGAAGAGGTCGTTTGTAAAGGCTATACAAAGACGTGCATTTAGAAAGTGCAGAATGTACTCACCGTGTGAGGTGTACTCGTCTAAATGTACTCAATTAATGTTCTCACTGTGTGGGGTGTACTCACCTACATGTACTCATTTAAATGTACTAGACAAACACACAGTATATATATATATATATATATATATATATATATATATATATATATATATATATATATATATATATATATATATATATATATATATATATATATATATATATATATATATATATATATATATATAATATAAAATATAGGGAGGTACCACCTCTAGAACTGTCCTGGGGACCCTCATCCTCAGAGAAAAGAATAAACTTGCTTCAGGGAAAACTCAAGGTTCTCCCTAAAGCTGTTTGAGAATTTTCTCCTACCACCCCCTATATTTTATGTATATTTTATTTAAAGACAAAATACATTAACAAAACATTCACAAAAATACGATAGAAAGTAAAACAACATAGGTAACTCAGCTACATCTCGAATACTTCGTCCAGCTCCCCGGCGGTGCGCCGCGTGCCCAGAATGCTGCAGGCATTTCCTCTCTGGATTGCAACACTGAGTCTCTGAAAGAGGAAGCTGGTCGCCCTGTGGTCCTTGGTTTCTATGATGAGCTTTTCACCCAGCTCTATTAGGAACTTTAGAGCACACTTGCCCCATGCTCCAAGGGTCTCCGACCCTATTGGGATGAAATTATAGCAAGGGGGGAAGGTCTTCATATTTGCAGATCTTCTGGGTCTCCCTGTGGCTGGCAGCTCCACCCCCTTCCACTACGGAGTATGGCAATATATATATATATATATATATATATATATATATATATATATATATATATATATATATATATATATATATATATATATATATATATGTGTGTGTGTGTGTGTGTGTGTGTGTGTGTGTGTGTGTGTGTGTGTGTGTGTGTGTGTGTGTGTGTGTGTGTGTGTGTGTGTGTGTGTGTGTGTTTGTGTGAAAATGAAGGCTAGTGTGCACTTAACAAGCTTGGTATCAACACATTAACTTGGTAACTAGTGTGGGCGTCACTAGAAGCATTTACAAAAAAATGAGAGTTGAAATCAAATAAAAAAAAGCTATTAATTAATTCCCAGGTTGCCATGGATCAACTTGCACTCAAGTTCTAAAACTATGTAACCAGGTGCACCTGTCACCTGTTATTATTATTATTATTATTATTATTATTATTATTATTATTATTATTATTATTATTATTATTATTATTAGTTTTTATTATTATTATTATTATTATTATTAGTTTTTATTATTATTATTATTATTATTATTAATGTTAGTATCATTATTACTCTTATTATTATTATTATTATTATTATTATTATTATTATTATTATTATTATTATTATTATTATTATTATTAGTTTTTATTATTATTATTATTATTATTATTAGTTTTTATTATTATTATTATTAATGTTAGTATCATTATTACACTTATTATTATTATTATTATTATTATTATTATTATTATTATTATTATCATTATTATTATTTCATAATGATGTGAAAATAAATTGCATAATCTGCGAAAGGTATCGAAGTATCTCATAAACCTATCTCCCTCTACTTCAATGCATGCAGAAGGAATAGTACAGAGTGCGCCATGCGTTTCCAATGCACTGAAGGTTTGAACCCGATCCAGTGAGTCATTTCCACATTATCGCATGAAAACCAGCATTTGAATTTTCTCATTTTCTTCAACAAAATACACAGCTACATTTAAGGTTTGAAGCCGATCAGAAGAGACGTTCTGCCGATAGTGACACCTGTACCTGGCGCTAGTAGGTGTGAGAGAGAGAGAGAGAGAAGCCTCTAAGGCACGGTCTACCTGCGAGGTACAAACGAGGAGTTAGGTATCTTGGTAATGCTATCTACCGAGGCTCAGGCATTCTATTCCTCAATAGATGTCTTCAGTGCTTGATTTGAGAGGGACGTGACGATATTACCAAGTCGTTTGTAGTGAAAAAATGATCTCTCCCTAAGACGATGTTTTTACAGCTGGCTGTAAAAACATCGAGAGATGCCTGGCTAGGGGAAGCCTGCCTATGTTTGGGAGTTATCACGGTATATACAACACACGTATTGTACTGATGACAAATATCTTAACAGATCAAAACGTCGTCCCAACACTACAAACGTATGTTCTGTGCTCGAAATAGAAATCATACACAATCCCCAAATCAATGCGGGAGTTCCTTTGAGAACACCACACCAGAGGTGCGTGTTTGAAGCCGATCAGAGGATGCATTCTCCAGTCATCACACAGATCCCAACCATTCCAGATTCGTTCGCTATGCTAGTAAGTTAGTAAATTTGTACCTACACAAGCTAAACCCCCCAAAAAGATTGAAAGTTGTCCAGAAGACGCCTACTCGAGTTCATGGAAAAAAAGTAATACACCATCTAAAACATAGCAAAGTGGCACGTACTCCAATAAACAATTCAAGTCTTGTTAGGTAAGACATATATGCAACAGTTAGGTATCTTTATTATACCTAACTGTTGCATATGTGTCTTACCTAACAACCTGTCGGTATTTTATACCATTTTAATGTTCAATCTGTCAGACACTGCAACACAAGGGTATCTTGGTACAGACCTGCAATCAACTTCGACAACTTCCACTAGTGAGAGCGGCTGGATTTGAGAGGGACCTGACCTTTCAACATCTGAGTTCTTACCTCTCCTAGTGGCCTACGTCTCACCTCTTGGCGCTATAAAAAGCTCCATTCTGTCACTTCATCTCCATATTGTTTCATACTATGGAACAATGCTCTTCTCCAGACTGAGGGACTGACCACCTCAAAACTTTAAGGGTGATGGACTGATTACATCGTCTTCAAGTATCTTCTGCTTCTATCAACTTTTCTGTACTTGACTGAAGAAGCCTACTGTGTAGGCGAAACGTTTCATAATAAAGATACCTAACTGCTGCATATGTGTCTTACCTAACAACCTGTCGGTATTTTATACCATTTTAATGTTCAATTCAAGTCTTCTTATACGTAGGATATACCAATGTTGAAAGTTTGAAGCCGATCGGATGAAGCATTCTCAAGTTATAAGCGAAATTCTTGGAGAAAGAAGAACACAATTTGGGTAACTACTTAAATGTATTCCCTCGAATAGGAAACCAGTACTTAACAAAGACGAGGAACCAGCTTAAACACCTTAACTCGATTAATAGCGCACTCAGTTGACACACTGTAGCCCGTGGTTCGATCCCTGGTACGGGTGGAAAACATCAGGACGTATTTCTTTAAGACACCTGTTGTCCATGTTCACAGAGCAGTAAAATAGGTACCTGGGTGTTAGTAGACTGGTGTGGGTGGCTGGGCCACCAGTACACACACCTATTTTGTGTACTGGTGGCATCGTGGGGGACAAAACTGACCTAATTTGCCCGAAATGCTCTGTATAACAAGTGGCCTTCTATACAGTAGTATGTCATTGATGTCAGCTATGATCTGTATACCTTGTACATGTAGAAACATGTTATTATTATTATTATTATTATTATTATTATTATTATTATTATTATTATTATTATTATTATTATTATTATTATTATTATTGTTATTATTGAAGTTGACAGTTACAGTATATTTATAGAGTATAATCCGTAAGTTACACGGACGAAGGATCGAGTCTTCATCACTTATTAAGCTGAATGAGTCACGCAAAAAAACTGTTATTTAAATTATTATTATTATTATTATTATTATTATTATTATTATTATTATTATTATTATTATTATTATTATTAAATCATACGAAAGGGTTGAATTAGTGTCCTTGAATCTTAACTATTACAAGAAAGGTGAGGTGAGATAAGGTAAGGTGAGGTGAGGTGAGGTGAGATGAGGTGAGGTGGGGTGAGGTGAGGGGGGAGGTCTTAACAAAACTGTTAATTCTTTTATTCATGATAGTTAATTACAATTATAATTGCAGAATATAAATGCTAGAGTAGAGAAGGTTGTAACCTTATGGCTCACGTATTAATTAACGTAATTCTGCCTTCTTTTTGCATACCCTCATAAGAAGGGGTAAGTAATGATGTGGATGGTGGCAGTGCATGCGTCCATGCATGCCATACGCATACGTTCGTAGTTACAGTGCATGCGTTCGCATCTGTCTGTCTTCCCCCGTTCGCAAGCATGCATCCGTTATTTTGGTGGGCATTGCATGCGTTCGCTGCGGAGTATGCGTTCGCATCGCCCTTTGCAGAGCATGCGTCCGCCCGCCCGTAAGTCTACCGTCTCTCCACAACGTCCCGAGGTTTATTACAACCAGTCTGTTAGTCTGTGAGTACAGATTCACAGACTGACAATAACAAGAGTACTAAGGTCACCGTATTCTCAACAAGACCAGTGTGAGATTACAGACTCACACACTAGCAACAACAACAGTACTATGGTCATCGTACTCTCAACAATACCAGTGTGAGAGTACAGACTCACACACTAACAATAACAAGAGTACTATGGTCATCGTACTCTCAACAATACCAGTGTGAGAGTACAGACTCACACACTAACAACAACAACAGTACTATGGTCATCGTACTCTCAACAATACCAGTGTGTGAGTACAGACTCACACACTAACAACAACAACAGTACTATGGTCACCGTACTCTCAACAATACCAGTGTGTGAGTACAGACTCACACACTAACAACAACAACAGTACTATGGTCATCGTACTCTCAACAATACCAGTGTGAGAGTACAGACTCACATACTAACAACAACAACAGTACTATGGTCATCGTACTCTCAACAATACCAGTGTGTGAGTACAGATTCACAGACTGACAATAACAAGAGTACTAAGGTCACCGTATTCTCAACAATACCAGTGTGAGAGTACAGACTCACACACTAACAACAACAACAGTACTAAGGTCACCGTATTCTCAACAATACCAGTGTGAGAGTACAGACTCACACACTAACAACAACAACAGTACTATGGTCACCGTACTCTCAACAATACCAGTATGAGAGTACAGACTCACACACTAACAACAACAACAGTACTATGGTCACCGTACTCTCAACAATACCAGTATGAGAGTACAGACTCACACACTAACAACAACAACAGTACTATGGTCACCGTACTCTCAACAATACCAGTATGAGAGTACAGACTCACACACTAACAACAACAACAGTACTATGGTCACCGTACTCTCAACAATACCAGTATGAGAGTACAGACTCACACACTAACAACAACAACAGTACTATGGTCACCGTACTCTCAACAATACCAGTATGAGAGTACAGACTCACACACTAACAACAACAACAGTACTATGGTCACCGTACTCTCAACAATACCAGTATGAGAGTACAGACTCACACACTAACAACAACAACAGTACTAAGGTCACCGTATTCTCAACAATATTTACACAATTTCCCGACTCAACCACATAACTAACTGTGATGGAATTAATTATATTAATGACACTCGTTGATGACACGAAAAAAAAAATTGTAAAGTAAATAAATACTATATATATATACGTATAATAACATAAGGATGATTTACAAAGTCTGTGACTTTGTAAATGACTCGTAACGTTGTGACAAGCTTCTCTCTCTCCTACGTGCGGGTTATTCGTGTATTGTTCCAGTCACGGTATTGTACCTTTGCGTTCTTCAAGTGAATCGGCGTATTTTACAAACCAGTCAGATTAATTAGAGAGGAACAACACTTCGCTAAATGCCCACAGCAAGCACCAACAGCCTGATTGACCAAGCCTTGACCGGTCTTGGAAGTTACTGATCCTAGGAATCATCAGCCGGTAGTAGTTTCGAGTAAATATGAACGTACGAGTGAAAATATTCTGAATGTTAGTTCTGGCAGGAAACAGTATAGTATATCATGCACAATAAATCTAACACAGTCTTGTGGAACAACTGGTTGCTACCCCATATATATATATATATATATATATATATATATATATATATATATATATATATATATATATATATATATATATATATATATATATATATGTGTGTGTGTGTGTGTGTGTGTGTATAAAGCCTCTTATGAATAGGTTTGCTAAACTCCAGACTCAGGTCTATTAGTCTTTTGTTTCTCTTTCACCGGTGTTAAACCTTGCCACTAGTGTTAAACCCTGGCACCAGTGTTACCTGGCACCCACGTTAAACACTGGCACTTGTGTTACCTGGCACTGATGTTAAACCCTGGCACTGGTGTTAACTGGCACCGATGTTAAACCCTGGCACCAGTGTTACCTGGCACCCACGTTAAACACTGGCACTTGTGTTACCTGGCACTGATGTTAAACCCTGGCACTGGTGTTAACTGGCACCGATGTTAAACCCTGGCACCAGTGTTACCTGGCACCCACTTTAAACACTGGCACTTGTGTTACCTGGCACTGATGTTAAACCCTGGCACTGGTGTTAACTGGCACCGATGTTAAACCCTGGCACCAGTGTTACCTGGCACCCACGTTAAACACTGGCACTTGTGTTACCTGGTACTGATGTTAAACCCTGGCACTGGTGTTAACTGGCACCGATGTTAAACCCTGGCACCAGTGTTACCTGGCACCCACGTTAAACACTGGCACTTGTGTTACCTGGTACTGATGTTAAACCCTAGCACTGGTGTCATTTGGCACCGATGTTAAACACTGGCACTGATCTTAAAACTGGCACTAGTATTAAACCCTGGCACTAATATTAAACCTTGCAACTGGTGTTAAACCTGGCACTGATGATTAACACTAACACTTGTGTTAAACCCTAGCACTGATATTCAACCCTGACACTGGTGTTAAACCCTGGCACTGGTATTAAACCCTGGCATTGGTATTAAACCCTGGCACTGGTGTTAAACCCCGGAACTAGTATTAACCCCCCGGTACTATAATTAACAAGCGGGGTAGTGTACCTATAATAAGAGGGGTACACAAAGGTCCTGTGAGGTACACAAAGGTCCTGTGAGGTACACAAAGGTCCCGTGAGGTACACAAAGGTCCTTGTGAGGTACACAAAGGTCCTGTGAGGTACACAAAGGTCCTTGTGAGGTACACAAAGGTCCTTGTGAGGTACACAAAGGTCCCGTGAGGTACACAAAGGTCCTTGTGAGGTACACAAAGGTCCTGTGAGGTACACAAAGGTCCTGTGAGGTACACAAACGTCCTTGTGAGGTACACAAAGGTCCCGTGAGGTACACAAAGGTCCTTGTGAGGTACACAAAGGTCCTGTGAGGTACACAAAGGTCCTTGTGAGGTACACAAAGGTCCTGTGAGGTACACAAAGGTCCTTGTGAGGTACACAAAGGTCCTGTGAGGTACACAAACGTCCTGTGAGGAACACAAAACGACATTTAATTAATATTACAACATATAAAAGGAGGTGCCATTAAAAGTCCTTCCCTATATAAACCGAGAATAATTTCTTCTTCCTTGTGTGGTTCACATTGTCTTGTGTGGTGTGGTTCACAGTGTCTTGTGTGGTGTGGTTCACAGTCTTGTGTGGTGTGGTTCACACTGTCTTGTGTGGTGTGGTTCACACTGTCTTGTGCGGTGTGGTTCACAGTCTTGTGTGGTGTGGTTCACACTGTCTTGTGTGGTGCGGTTCACACTGTCTTGTGTGGTTCACAGTGTCTTGTGTGGTTCACAGTGTCTTGTGTGGTTCACAGTGTCTTGTGTGGTTCACAGTGTCTTGTGTGGTTCACAGTGTCTTGTGTGGTGTAGTTCAAAATGTCTTGTGTGGTGTGGTTCACAGTGTCTTGTGTGGTGTAGTTCAAAATGTCTTGTGTGGTGTGGTTCACAGTGTCTTGTGTGGTGTGGTTCACAGTGTCTTGTGTGGTGTGGTTCACAGTGTCTTGTGTGGTGTGGTTCACAGTGTCTTGTGTGGTGTAGTTCAAAATGTCTTGTGTGGTGTGGTTCACAGTGTCTTGTGTGGTGTGGTTCACAGTGTCTTGTGTGGTTCACAGTGTCTTGTGTGGTGTGGTTCACACTGTCTTGTGTGGTGTGGTTCACAGTGTCTTGTGTGGTTCACAGTGTCTTGTGTGGTGTGGTTCACAGTGTCTTGTGTGGTTCACAGTGTCTTGTGTGGTGTGGTTCACAGTGTCTTGTGTGGTTCACAGTGTCTTGTGTGGTGTGGTTCACACTGTCTTGTGTGGTGTGGTTCACAGTGTCTTGTGTGGTGTGGTTCACACTGTCTTGTGTGGTGTGGTTCACAGTGTCTTGTGTGGTTCACAGTGTCTTGTGTGGTGTGGTTCACACTGTCTTGTGTGGTGTGGTTCACAGTGTCTTGTGTGGTGTAGTTCAAAATGTCTTGTGTGGTGTGGTTCACAGTGTCTTGTGTGGTTCACAGTGTCTTGTGTGGTGTGGTTCACAGTGTCTTGTGTGGTGTGGTTCACAGTGTCTTGTGTGGTGTGGTTCACACTCTCTTGTGTGGTGTAGTTCACATTGTCTTGTGTGGTGTGGTTCACAGTGTCTTGTGTGGTTCACAGTGTCTTGTGTGGTGTGGTTCACACTGTCTTGTGTGGTGTGGTTCACAGTGTCTTGTGTGGTGTGATTCACAGTGTCTTGTGTGATATGGTTCACAGTGTCTTGTGTGGTGTGGTTCACAGTGTCTTGTGTGGTGTGGTTCATAATGTCTTGTGTGGTGTGGTTCACAGTGTCTTGTGTGGTGTGGTTCACAGTGTCTTGTGTGGTGTGGTTCACAGTGTCTTGTGTGGTGTGGTTCACAGTGTCTTGTGTGGTGTGGTTCACAGTGTCTTGTGTGGTGTGGTTCACAGTGTCTTGTGTGATATGGTTCACAGTGTCTTGTGTGGTGTGGTTCACAGTGTCTTGTGTGGTGTGGTTCATAATGTCTTGTGTGGTGTGGTTCAGTGTCTTGTGTGGTGTGGTTCATAATGTCTTGTGTGGTGTGGTTCACAGTGTCTTGTGTGGTGTGGTTCACACTCTCTTGTGTGGTGTGGTTCACAGTGTCTTGTGTGGTGTGGTTCATAATCTCTTGTGTGGTGTGGTTCACAGTGTCTTGTGTGGTGTGGTTCACAGTGTCTTGTGTGGTGTGGTTCACACTCTCTTGTGTGGTGTGGTTCACAGTGTCTTGTGTGGTGTGGTTCACAGTGTCTTGTGTGGTGTGGTTCATAATGTCTTGTGTGATGTGGTTCACAGCTTCTTGTCTGGTGTGGTTCACACTGTCTTATTTCGTGTGGTTCACACTGTCTTGTGTGGTGTGGTTCACACTGTCTTGTGTGGTGTGGTTCACACTGTCTTGTGCGGTTCTATTAGGAAAGGCTGTATTTCAAAAGATTCTCTTAGTTGACCAATAAGGCACATTCCATTTGTTTCTTTAATACAGTTGAATTTACAGGCCAAGAGCTGTTACCCAACCTCAGTTTATTTCCAAGGCAACTCCCCTCTAAAAGATACAACTTATACAGACCATAGCTGACATCAATGCCATTCTATACGGAAAGTCCCGTGTTATGCAGAGCATTTCGGGCAAATTAGGTTAATTTTGTCCCCAGGATGCGACCCACAACAGTCGACTAACACCCGTACCTACTTACTATGTAAACAGGTGCGGCAGGTGTAATTAACACCCAGGTACCTACTTACTGCTAGGTGAACATTTACAGCAGGTGTAACTAACACCCAGGTACCTACTTACTGCTAGGTAAACAGGGACATCAGGTGTAACTAACACCCAGGTACCTACTTACTGCTAGGCAAACAAGGACGGAAGATGCAAGTAACATCCAGGTACCTACTTACTGTTAGGTAAACGGGGACATCAGGTGTAGCTAACACCCAGGTACTTACTGCTAGGTAAACAGGGACATCAGGTGTAACTAACACCCAGATACCTACTTACTGCTAGGCAAACAGGGACAGCAGATGCAAGTAACAGCCAGGTACCTACTTACTGCTAGGTGAACAGTGACAGCAGGTTAACAAGCTTCCAGGTACTACTTACTGCAAGGTAAACAGGGACATCAGGTGCAACTAACACCCAGGTAATTACTTACTGCTAGATAAACAGGGACAGCAGGTGCAACTAACACCCAGGTACCTACTTAGTGCTAGGTAAACAGGGACAGCAGGTATAAGGAAACATACCCAACGTCTCTGAGTCTGTCAGTGCTAGACTTGTTATTATGTACATTCACATGTGTTTAATATGTGTCTTAATCATTTACATGTGTTGAATATGTGTCTTAATCATTTACATGTGTTGAATATGTGTCTTAAATATTTACATGTGTTGAATATGTGTCTTAATCATTTACATGTGTTGAATATGTGTCTTAATCATTTACATGTGTTGAATATGTGTCTTAAATATTTACATGTGTTGAATATGTGTCTTAATCATTTACATGTGTTGAATATGTGTCTTAATCATTTACATGTGTTGGATATGTGTCTTAATCATTTACATGTGTTGAATATGTGTCTTAATCATTTACATGTGTTGAATATGTGTCTTAATCATTTACATGTGTTGAATATGTGTCTTAATCATTTACATGTGTTGAATATGTGTCTTAATCATTTACATGTGTTGAAGATGTATCTTAATCATTTAAATGTGTTGAATATGTGTCTTAATCATTTACATGTGTTGAATATGTGTCTTAATCATTTACATGTGTTGAATATGTGTCTTAATCATTTACATGTGTTGAATATGTGTCTTAAATATTTACATGTGTTGAATATGTGTCTTAATCATTTACATGTGTTGGATATGTGTCTTAATCATTTACATGTGTTGAATATGTGTCTTAATCATTTACATGTGTTGAAAATGTGTCTTAATCATTTACATGTGTTGGATATGTGTCTTAATCATTTACATGTGTTGAATATGTGTCTTAATCATTTACATGTGTTGGATATGTGTCTTAATCATTTACATGTGTTGAATATGCGTCTTAATCATTTACATGTGTTGAAGATGTATCTTAATCATTTACATGTGTTGAATATGTGTCTTAATCATTTACATGTGTTGAATATGTGTCTTAATCATTTACATGTGTTGAATATGTGTCTTAATCATTTACATGTGTTGAATATGTGTCTTAATCATTTACATATGTTGAATATGTGTCTTAATCATTTACATGTGTTGAATATGTGTTTTAATCATTTACATGTGTTGAATATGTGTCTTAATCATTTACATGTGTTGAATATGTGTCTTAATCATTTACATATGTTGAATATGTGTCTTAATCATTTACATGTGTTGAATGCGTGTCTTAACCATTTACATGTGTTTAATATGTATTTTAATCATTTACATGTGTTGAATATGTTTTAATCATTTACATGTGTTGAATATGTGTCTTACTCATGCACATGTGTTACTGAACATGTGTCGTACTTATATACTTGTGGTATATAATAACATGTGTGATACTAATCTGCTGGTCTATAGTGATTACCATTAATATTATGATGATATCTGCCATTGTGACACCATCACTTCAGTCATCAGTGGTGAACACAGACACACTCACCATCACTTCAGTCATCAGTGGTGAACACAGACACACTCACCATCACTTCAGTCATCAGTGGTGAACACAGACACACTCACCATCACTTCAGTCATCAGTGGTGAACACAGACACACACACCATCACTTCAGTCATCAGTGGTGAACACAGACACACTCACCATCACTTCAGTCATCAGTGGTGAACACAGACACACACACCATCACTTCAGTCATCAGTGGTGAACACAGACACACTCACCATCACTTCAGTCATCAGTGGTGAACACAGACACACTCACCATCACTTCAGTCATCAGTGGTGAACACAGACACACTCACCATCACTTAGTCATCAGTGGTGAACACAGACACACTCACCATCACTTCAGTCATCAGTGGTGAACACAGACACACTCACCATCACTTCAGTCATCAGTGGTGAACACAGACACACTCACCATCACTTAGTCATCAGTGGTGAACACAGACACACTCACCATCACTTCAGTCATCAGTGGTGAACACAGACACACTCACCATCACTTCAGTCATCAGTGGTGAACACAGACACACTCACCATCACTTCAGTCATCAGTGGTGAACACAGACACACTCACCATCACTTCAGTCATCAGTGGTGAACACAGGCACACTCACCATCACTTCAGTCATCAGTGGTGAACACAGGCACACTCACCATCACTTCAGTCATCAGTGGTGAACACAGACACACTCACCATCACTTCAGTCATCAGTGGTGAACACAGACACACACACCATCACTTCAGTCATCAGTGGTGAACACAGACACACACACCATCACTTCAGTCATCAGTGGTGAACACAGACACACTCACCATCACTTCAGTCATCAGTGGTGAACACAGACACACTCACCATCACTTAGTCATCAGTGGTGAACACAGACACACTCACCATCACTTCAGTCATCAGTGGTGAACACAGACACACTCACCATCACTTCAGTCATCAGTGGTGAACACAGACACACTCACCATCACTTCAGTCATCAGTGGTGAACACAGACACACTCACCATCACTTAGTCATCAGTGGTGAACACAGACACACTCACCATCACTTCAGTCATCAGTGGTGAACACAGACACACTCACCATCACTTAGTCATCAGTGGTGAACACAGACACACTCACCATCACTTCAGTCATCAGTGGTGAACACAGACACACTCACCATCACTTCAGTCATCAGTGGTGAACACAGACACACTCACCATCACTTAGTCATCAGTGGTGAACACAGACACACTCACCATCACTTAGTCATCAGTGGTGAACACAGACACACTCAGCATCACTTCAGTCATCAGTGGTGAACACAGACACACACACCATCACTTCTGTCATCAGTGGTGAACACAGACACACACACCATCACTTCAGTCATCAGTGGTGAACACAGACACACACACCATCACTTCAGTCATCAGTATTGAACACAGACACACACACCATCACTTCAGTCATCAGTGGTGAACACAGACACACACACCATCACTTCTGTCATCAGTGGTGAACACAGACACACACACCATCACTTCAGTCATCAGTGGTGAACACAGACACACACACCATCACTTCAGTCATCAGTGGTGAACACAGACACACACACCATCACTTAAGTCATCAGTGGTGAACACAGACACACTCACCATCACTTCAGTCATCAGTGGTGAACACAGACACACCATCACTTTATTCATCAGTGGTGAACACAGACACACTCACCATCACTTTAGTCATCAGTGGTGAACACAGACACACTCACCATCACTTCAGTCATCAGTGGTGAACACAGACACACTCACCATCACTTCAGTCATCAGTGGTGAACACAGACACACTCACCATCACTTCAGTCATCAGTGGTGAACACAGACACACTCACCATCACTTAGTCATCAGTGGTGAACACAGACACACTCACCATCACTTCAGTCATCAGTGGTGAACACAGACACACTCACCATCACTTAGTCATCAGTGGTGAACACAGACACACTCACCATCACTTCAGTCATCAGTGGTGAACACAGACACACTCACCATCACTTCAGTCATCAGTGGTGAACACAGACACACTCACCATCACTTAGTCATCAGTGGTGAACACAGACACACTCACCATCACTTAGTCATCAGTGGTGAACACAGACACACTCACCATCACTTCAGTCATCAGTGGTGAACACAGACACACACACCATCACTTCTGTCATCAGTGGTGAACACAGACACACACACCATCACTTCAGTCATCAGTGGTGAACACAGACACACACACCATCACTTCAGTCATCAGTGGTGAACACAGACACACACACCATCACTTCAGTCATCAGTGGTGAACACAGACACACACACCATCACTTCTGTCATCAGTGGTGAACACAGACACACACACCATCACTTCAGTCATCAGTGGTGAACACAGACACACACACCATCACTTCAGTCATCAGTGGTGAACACAGACACACACACCATCACTTAAGTCATCAGTGGTGAACACAGACACACTCACCATCACTTCAGTCATCAGTGGTGAACACAGACACACCATCACTTTATTCATCAGTGGTGAACACAGACACACTCACCATCACTTTAGTCATCAGTGGTGAACACAGACACACTCACCATCACTTCAGTCATCAGTGGTGAACACAGACACACTCACCATCACTTAGTCATCAGTGGTGAACACAGACACACTCACCATCAACTCAGTCATCAGTGGTGAACACAGACACACACACCATCACTTCAGTCATCAGTGGTGAACACAGACACACTCACCATCACTTCAGTCATCAGTGGTGAACACAGATACACTCACCATCACTTAGTCATCAGTGGTGAACACAGACACACTCACCATCAACTCAGTCATCAGTGGTGAGCACAGACACACTCACCATCACTTCAGTCATCAGTGGTGAACACAGACACACTCACCATCACTTCAGTCATCAGTGGTGAACACAGACACACTCACCATCACTTAGTCATCAGTGGTGAACACAGACACACTCACCATCAACTCAGTCATCAGTGGTGAACACAGACACACACACCATCACTTCAGTCATCAGTGGTGAATACAGACACACACACATCATCACTTCAGTCATCAGTGGTGAATACAGACACACACACACCATCACTTCAGTCATCAGTGGCGAACACAAACACACATCATCAACTCAGTCATCAATGGTGAACACAGACACACACACACCATCAACTCACTCTCTTTCATGGATGAAAGTGAACCTCGATGCTTCACAGCAACCACCACTCACCTTCAGTCACCTTCCCTTACTCCCCCCCCTGACAAGGACACATACAAATACACACACACACACACACACACACGGAGTCAGGAGCTGTGACTTAACCCTTGCAACCACATACTGGTGAGTACAAACACAAACAAACACACGCACACACACACGATAAGGTTCTTGAAGTATGGAGAGTGGACCTAGTAGCTTCCAGCGAAAAGGCAAGGGCCAGGAGCTGTGACTCGACCCCTGCAACCACATATTGGTGAATACATAAACACACACACACACACACACCCACACACATTACTCCTAACTTAACATTCATATGATTACAAGTATGGAGTGTCGTGTGGCCATTACACTGCAGGCAACATTTACCCGAGTATTCTGAATAGCCATTGAATTTCTTTCTAATTAGGGCAGTAATTGGACGGACAGGTGGCACCACTCTTATTACTTCGAATTATACCAATTTTTTTTTATTATAGCCATTTTATGAACATTCTAATAATAGAGAGTGAGTCTTGAATTTTAATTAAAAACATAAATTTTAGGGTCAATTTAATACAAGGACTTTGTGTGTGTGTGTGTGTGTGTGTGTGTGTGTGTGTGTGTGTGTGTGTGTATGTATATATATATATATATATATATATATATATATATATATATATATATATATATATATATATATATTTATATATATATACGTGCATGGTGCATGTTTGTGTGTATTAAAGAAGCTGGGAGAAGTGCACAGAAAGAAGAAAAAAAAGCAGAGAAATAAAGATGAGGAAGAGGATGATAGTGTGAGAGAGAGAAAGAGAGAGAGAGAACTAACGGGCATTGAAGTATTGAGTGTACGCTGTCAGAGAAGCGTCAGATAATGGTCTGAAATTCACCCTGTCTGTCCCGACATTTTCCACGTCCCTAACAGCCGCCGGCTGTACACAAACCTCAAACTATGCTTATCATTTTTTCCCCTCTCTCGTTTCTCTCCCTGACAGCTATGGACGGCGACTCTTCGGAAGCAAAAGAGAATCGCTGTGTTCGGAAGTTACCACAATGACCACCTTCGTGGCCAACGGCTACAACCCTGTCAGCACGCAGACTGGGCCGGTCCTTCCCCTACAGCAACAACAACCACTGCTGCAGCAACCACAACAGCAGCCAATACAACAGCAACAACTAGCATCATCCAGTCACCTCAACTTTCGTAACTCCACGGCCGGCTTGATTCAGAACTGTGGAGACCAGGACGGCAAACCTACTGTTAGGGACTCTTTACTGTAGGATTCCACCGCTGGAAAGCTTAGAAAATTTCAACTGCAATATTCCAGACCTGGAAGAGTCAGATAGTTTCCCCTGCTGTAAAAATACAGGAGTTTAAAATTCGGGTTCAGAGATTCCAGGAACTGCATATTCAGTTATAGATTCCTTGCTGCAATGTTCCAGGAACTGAAGAATCATTCGTGGTATCATCGTTGCAGTGTTCCAGAACCTAAAAATTCGTTCCTGGATTCCTTGCTGCAGTCTTCCAGGACCTAAAGACTCGTTCCTGGATTCCTTGCTGCAGTCTTCCAGGACCTAAAGATTCGTTCCTGGATTCCTTGCTGCAGTCTTCCAGGACCTAAAGATTCGTTCCTGGATTCCTTGCTGCAGTGTTCCAGGAACTGATGATTCATATATGTATTCCATGCCGTAAAAGTCCATAAAAGTAAACTTCTCTTACGAATTCACTGCTCCAAGATTCCAGGTCTGGAAAATTCAACATTGGATTCCTTGTTTTCAAGATTCGAGAAACGAAAATTTCTCTCGTGAAGATTCAAATGAAGATTCCTTGTTCTGTGGTGAGGACAGCGGCGGACATATATTTTTGGGGCTCTGAAGCTTGAACTGCTAAGGGGGGTTCCCTAGTATCCCCTTCTCATCCAATAGACCAAAAAAATTTTAAGCAATGTGAACTAAAGTGGCTTCCGGGGCCCCTCCGGGATTAGGGGCCCTGAAGCTTAGGCTTCACTAGTCTCATAGTAGATCCGCCCCTGGATGGGGGAACTGCGGGAGGTATTAATGAAAAAAAAAACTATACCGAGATTCATCACAGAACACGGGGTGACGGGGACATATACAACGACTTTTATATATTATTACTTGTTAGTATTTAATAAATGACGTTCAGGGGAATAAATTACATACCGCAAAACGAGAACAAATAGTATATATGTTATTCATAATAAAGATTATTTATCAACGAGTCGTGAAACCCCAAGAGCACTCAAAAAAAGAATTTCTTCAGAAATGATTTCGCCCCCCCCCCCCCAAAAAAAAAGAAAATAGGGAATGTGGCACAGAAAATTTTTGCGACACAGAAAATTTATAAAAATCAAGAAAAAAAATTATGTGCTAAATGATGACGAGGTGATTAAAAATACGCGCGTCAAAAAGTCAAGAGTCAGTAGCAATAAGCAAAACGCAAGACGCAAGACGCAAGACGCAAAACGCAAGGATGTGCTTCACCAGGAGAGCCACAAACTGGGCAGTGTTATTCCTGGACACTCTGAATGATGATGATGGTAATAATTACAGTGAAAGTAATGACCACAGCAGTGATGTTATGTCCACAGCAGTGATATGATGTCCATAGCAGTGATGTGATGTCCACAGCAATGATATGATGTCCATAGCAGTGATGTGATGTCCACAGCAATGATATGATGTCCATAGAAGTGATGTGATGTCCACAGTAATGATGTAATGTCCGTAGAAGTGATGTGATGTGCACAGCAGTGATGTGATGTCCACAGCAATGATGTGATGTCCATAGAAGTGATGTGATGTCCACAGCAATGATATGATGTCCATAGAAGTGATGTTATGTCCACAGCAGTGATATGATGTCCATAGCAGTGATGTGATGTCCACAGTAATGATGTGATGTCCGTAGAAGTGATGTGATGTCCACAGCAGTGATGCCTACAGTAGTGATGTCCACAGCAGTGATGCCTACAGTAGTGATGTCCACAGCAGTGATGCCCACAGTAGTGATGCCCACAGCAGTGATGTCCACAGCAGTTATGCCTACAGTAGTGATGTCCACAGCAGTGATGCCTACAGTAGTGATGTCCACAGCAGTGATGTCCACAGCAGTGATGTCCACAGCAGTGATGTCCACATCAGTGATGTCCACAGCAGTGATGTCCATAACATAAAAGTGATAAAAAAAACAATGAAAGAAAAATACTACGAGAATAAACCTCAAGGGTTAATTGGTGAACAACAGACCTGTTTCACGACTACAACAGTGAACAACAGACCTGTTTCACGACTACAACAGTGAACAACAGACCTGTTTCACGACTACAACAGTGAACAACAGACCTGTTTCACGACTACAACAGTGAACAACAGACCTGTTTCACGACTACAACAGTGAACAACAGACCTGTTTCACGACTACAACAGTGAACAACAGACCTGTTTCACGACTACAACAGTGAACAACAGATGTTTCACGACTACAACAGTGAACAACAGATCTGTTTCACTACAACAGTGAACAACAGACCTGTTTCACGACTACAACAGTGAACAACAGACCTGTTTCACGACTACAACGGTGAACAACAGATCTGTTTCACGACTACAACAGTGAACAACAGATGTTTCACTACAACAGTGAACAACAGATCTGTTTCACGACTACAACAGTGAACAACAGACCTGTTTCACGACTACAACAGTGAACAACAGACCTGTTTCACGACTACAACAGTGAACAACAGACCTGTTTCACGACTACAACAGTGAACAACAGACCTGTTTCACGACTACAACAGTGAACAACAGACCTGTTTCACGACTACAACAGTGAACAACAGACCTGTTTCACGACTACAACAGTGAACAACAGACCTGTTTCACTGCTGCAACAGTGAACAACAGACCTGCTTCACGACTACAACAGTGAACAACAGACATGTTTCACGGCTACAACAGTGAACAACAGACCTGCTTCACTGCTACAACAGTGAACAACAGACCTGCTTCACTGCTACAACAGTGAACAACAGACCTGCTTCACTGCTACAACAGTGAACAACAGACCTGCTTCACGGCTACAACAGTGAACAACAGACCTGCTTCACGGCTACAACAGTGAACAACAGACCTGCTTCACGGCTACAACAGTGAACAACAGACCTGCTTCACTGCTACAACAGTGAACAACAGACCTGCTTCACTGCTACAACAGTGAACAACAGACCTGCTTCACGGCTACAACAGTGAACAACAGACCTGTTTCACGGCTACAACAGTGAACAACAGACATGTTTCACGGCTACAACAGTGAACAACAGACCTGCTTCACTGCTACAACAGTGAACAACAGACCTGCTTCACTGCTACAACAGTGAATAACAGACCTGCTTCACGGCTACAAGTGAACAACAGACATGCTTCACTGCTGCAACAGTGAACAACAGACCTGCTTCACGGCTACAACAGTGAACAACAGACCTGCTTCACGGCTACAACAGTGAATAACAGACCTGCTTCACGGCTACAACAGTGAACAACAGACCTGCTTCACGGCTACAACAGTGAATAACAGACCTGCTTCACGGCTGCAACAGTGAACAAGAGACCTGTTGCACGGCTACAACAGTGAACAACAGACCTGTTTCACGGCTACAACAGTGAACAACAGACCTGTTGCACGGCTACAACAGTGAACAAGAGACCTGTTGCACGGCTACAACAGTGAACAACAGACCTGCTTCACTGCTGCAACAGTGAACAACAGACCTGCTTCACTGCTACAACAGTGAACAAGGAAACCATCCTTCGCTAGAGCCAGTCCACTGCTGAAAAGTAAGAAGAGAATAAAGACAGTAAGGATACCCAATTGTGGCTCAATAACGACCCACATGAAGACAGAAACTCAGAAGATTGTCTACTGAAGAGGATCCCAGAAGGGGATCGAAATATACAGACAAATTCATCTTCTGAGACTCTGTCTTCATGTGGGTTATTATTGAGCACTGACAAGTATCTATTACACTTTAGCTGACTCACGAAATTGTAATACAAACCAAGGAATGGGTGGGGGATTGAACCCACGGCGAGTGAGTCGCAAAACTGCAAAGCCAGTGGGTAAGCCACTCGGCTTACGTGTGACTTACTCGTCAGAGCAGAGGTCTACGCCAACGGATATAACTACGATGGTGCAAATGATGACTGAAAACTCGGACAAGTAAATTGGTGCGACATTTCCTGAGCGCTGTTGGTCTTGAATTCCTTCTCGTTCCAAAGCAATGATGCAAGTGTAATAATCCAAATTTTTCTTAAAAGAGGAGGGGGGACCACCGGTAAGCCAGCTGAAGGCCCTCGGTCAGATGACCAAAAGCTCCAGTGGCGGGGGATCATCATGTAATTAGGACCCGCGTCAGGGAACAACGGTCCCGTTTCCCGACGAATCTTACCCAACTCGGTACTTGCGGAACGTTATCACAGAAAATGGGATGCATTGCTCGGTGACCGGTATGTATGTACCTCAGTGCTCTAGTGGCGAGATATAACACACAGGACCTGTGTGTGTTGAGCGCCACGAAATTATCTCCCGACTGAGCCTTCGTTAGTAACTCCCATACGAGACAACACTGACATCTGCTTGTTGAAAGTGCTGGTGTTAGATAATGGTGCAAAAGAAAGTGCTGGTGTTAGATAATGGTGCAAAAGAAAGTACTGGTGTTAAGACAGATAATGGTGAAAAGAAAGTGCTGGTGTTAGACAATGGTGCAGAAAACTGATGGTCTTAGATAATGGCGCAAAAGAAAGTGCTGGTGTTACATAATGGTGCAAAAAAAATGCTGGTGTTTAATAATGGTGCAAAAAAGTGCTAGTGTTAGACAGATAATGGTGTAAATGACAGTGCTGATGTTAGATAATGTAAAAGAAAGTGAGGGTGTTACACAAAATGGTGAAAATGTAAGTGCTGGTGTTAGACAATTAATGGTGCAAAAGGTGTTGGTGTCACAGATAATGGTGCAAAAGGTGCTGGCGTTTTAAGACAATTAATGGTGCAAAAGGTGCTCGTGTTGGATAATGGTGCAAAAGAAAGTGCTGGTGTTAAATAATGGTGCAAAAGAAAGTGCTGGTGTTAGATAATGGTGCAAAATAAAGTGCTGGTGTTAGATAATGGTGCAAAAGAAAGTGCTGGTGTTAGATAATGGTGCAAAAAAAGTGCTGGTGTTAGATAATGGTGCAAAAGAAAGTGCTGGCGTTAGATAATGGTGCAAAAGAAAGTGCTGGGTAAAAGGGTGAAGTTGTATACCAAGAAATTTGCACTTGTTAGACGAGGCTACCCAGCAATGAGGGAGACCAGAATAAGTGTTTGACAAAGTGTGTTACGTAAACTCAGCTCAAACGTCAATAACCCAAGTTTATGTACACACGAAGAACGTCAACATGTGAAGGAAGAAATTACCGAATTACAAGCTGAATAAAATAGGAGTGTTCACCAGGTCAGTCTTGTACTTAAAATGACGCCAGACTATGAAGAGGAACACCCGTGATTCAAAATCTGTGATGAGATTTAGACCTGTGTATGTGTTAGGAAATATCTCCGGGTACTCACCTTGAGGCGAGATGAACTCAGCTGACAGGTGAAGTTCTTCGTTAATAACTCTGAAAATAATAATTTTAATAACCGGTTGAAGGGCAGTTCCAGCCATCCATATACAACCATTAAATTTACAGTGCAACGAGAAACAAACATTGAGGTGAGGATATTAAACTGTGGCTACGAAATTACACAATTAATCCGCTGAAAATTGTATATATAAAAAAAAGGAAAAAAAAAATTTGCCGAGTGAAGACTGTGGTGTACGCAGATGGACGAGCATTCTGTGTGTACCCTCAGCAGTGTTATTAACAGTTACCCCCTCCCCCCCCCCCCAAAAAAAAATATATATTACGTGGTCTTCAGCTTCCATGCAAAATAAACATGACTGTAGCTCTTACGCACTGAATTGTGTATAAAAATCCTTACTAGATAAGCCACAAACGGACAGATATTTGAAAATATTTTGAAAAAATGTATAATACCTTACTTGTGGTCGTTCAAGAAAATATGTGTCCTGTATCACGTGACTTTAAAATTCATAATACAAGAAGGAAATGCTTCTTACAAACTATATACAAAACCCACAAAATATTTAGAGAACAATGAAACTGTGAAAAAATAACAAGAAAAAGCCTCTTTTTCCTGAAGTAGAGAACTCGGTGTTATTTTTCTACAGAGGAAGAAAGTGGCTTGTATATAAAGGCATTTATTAAGAAATGCGAAAATTTAGGGGTAACTTCTACGAAAAAGTACCAGTGATTACAGATAACTTTTTTAAACAGAATGTTCATATTACAAAGAGAATAACATAAATATAAAGCTATAATAGACACTTATGGCTAAACTACGGCGTATTATCCACGATATAAGCTCACATATGTGCTAGGAGGGAATTAATGCACACTTACGCTGGAGAGGCACATAAATTCGGAGAGGCGTCATACACTAGAGCCAGTGATATTCATTTGGGTTCGGGAACAATATATACATATTAGAATAATAGTGTTTATTAAGTTAGATGGACTTACCATTATGTAAATGGCCATACATTAGATTAAGAATCATATGTACATTACAATGGGAGGTCGTTTGTTCTCTCGATTTAAGATGCAAGTCATATATTTTTGTGTACCAAAAGTGTATATAAAGAATGTATGTAAATACTCGACTAAACTGGTGCTGTTATGCGCATGCTCTATCCCAAACACTAATCATAGATTTTTCACCATTTTTGGTTTAGAGTATAGAAGAAAAAAACTTGCTTACACACTATTGGTGTTACTAGTGCATTGTTACTGAACACATGCTGCTGGTAGTTTGCGTTTAGGGTACACTGTATAAATGTGTGTATGTTAGTATATATAAAAATGGATCTCTTTATTTTCTTAATGTTATTTCTTCAGAGAAAACAACCAGAGAAAGCCCGCTTTGAGTATATATGGGGTGATGTACTGAAAACGCCTGGCTTTCAATTATAGCACAATAATTGTACACGTTGACAATTTCCAGTGTTGATAATATTATTCCTTGAGGGTTCTACGTTAACGCCACTGTGTATATCAGTTACACTAACATTTCTAACGAAGATTATCCTCTTATGTTCATAGACTTCACTTTCCTATCAACACACCTGTAAAGATACAGGTGTATAATGATTCACAAATAACCCGACCTTAGAGACGAGACTAGATTCTTTCGGTCCGCCATGAAACATTATCAGGGGCGGAAATAAACATCGTCTAAACATCTCTTAAGCGTGGGTTATTTGTGACATGTTCCAACCACGGTATAGTGAATTTTATAATATTATATATGAAATATTCCAGCCAGTGGCTGTTATTCAGACGTATTTACAAGAAGAATCATACAACTGTTCGAATGACAGTAATGCAGGAACTGAGATTTTTCTGACGATCTGAGAGCCTTGAACATGTGGTGGTCTTGATTACCAGGTGTGGTGTGATCCTGACTACCAGGTGTGGTGTGATCCTGACTACCAGGTGTGGTGTGATCCTGACTACCAGGTGTGGTGTGATCCTGACGACCAGGTCTGGTGTGATCCTGACGACCAGGTCTGGTGTGATCCTGACGACCAGGTCTGGTGTGATCCTGACGACCAGGTCTGGTGTGATCCTGACGACCAGGTCTGGTGTGATCCTGACTACAAGGTGTGGTGTGATCCTGACTACCAGGTCTGGTGTGATCCTGACTACAAGGTGTGGTGTGATCCTGACTACCAGGTCTGGTGTGATCCTGACTACAAGGTGTGGTGTGATCCTGACTACCAGGTCTGGTGTGGGCTTGACTACCAGGTCTGGTGTGATCCTGACTACCAGGTCTGGCGTGGTCTTGACACAGTTCTGGCGTGGTTCTGACAACACAGCTCTGGCGTGGTTCTGACAACACAGCTCTGGCGTGGTTCTGACAACACAGCTCTGGCGTGGTCCTGACAACACAGCTCTGGCGTGGTCCTGACAACACAGTTCTGGCGTGGTTTTGAAAACACAGCTCTGGCGTGGTCCTGACAACACAGCTCTGGCGTGGTAGTGACAACACAGTTCTGGCGTGGTCCTGACAACACAGCTCTGGCGTGGTCCTGACAACACAGTTCTGGCGTGGTCCTGTCAACACAGTTCTGGCGTGGTCTTGACAACACAGTTCTGGCGTGGTCTTGACAACACAGTTCTGGCGTGGTCTTGACGACACAGTTCTGGCGTGGTCCTCACAACACAACTCTGGCGTGGTCCTGACAACACAGCTCTGGCGTGGTCCTGACAACACAGCTCTGGCGTGGTCCTGACAACACAGTTCTGGCGTGGTCATGTCAACACAGTTCTGGCGTGGTCTTGACAACACAGTTCTGGCGTGGTCTTGACAACACAGTTCTGGTGTGGTCTTGACGACACAGTTCTGACGTGGTCCTGACAACACAACTCTGGCGTGGTCCTGACAACACAGCTCTGGCGTGGTCCTGACAACACAGCTCTAGCGTGGTCCTGACAACACAGCTCTGGCGTGGTCCTGACAACACAGTTCTGGCGTGGTCCTGACAACACAGCTCTGGCGTGGTCCTGACAACACAGCTCTGGCGTGGTCCTGACAACACAGCTCTGGCGTGGTCCTGACAACACAGTTCTGGCGTGGTCCTGACAACACAGCTCTGGCGTGGTCCTGACAACACAGTTCTGGCGTGGTCTTGACAACACAGCAACACTCTGGCGTCCTGACAACACAGTCTTGGCAACACAGTTCTGGCGTGGTCCTGACAACACAGTTCTGGCGTGGTCCTGACAACACAGTTCTGGCGTGGTCCTGACAACACAGTTCTGGCGTGGTCCTGACAACACAGTTCTGGCGTGGTCCTGACAACACAGTTCTGGCGTGGTCCTGACAACACAGTTCTGGCGTGGTCCTGACAACACAGTTCTGGCGTGGTCCTGACAACACAGCTCTGGCGTGGTCCTGACAACACAGCTCTGGAGTGGTCCTGACAACACAGCTCTGGTGTGGTCCTGACAACACAGTTCTGGTGTGGTCCTGACAACACAGTTCTGGCGTGGTCTTGACAACACAGCTCTGGCGTGGAATTGGCAACACAGTTCTGGCGTGGTCTTGACAACACAGTTCTGGCGTGGTCCTGACAACACAGCTCTGGCGTGGGCCTGACAACACAGTTCTGGCGTGGTCCTGGCAACACAGTTTTGGCGTGGTCCTGACAACACAGCTCTGGTGTGGTTCTGACAACACAGCTCTGGCGTGATCCTGACAACACAGTTCTGGCGTGGTCCTGACAACACAGTTCTGGCGTGGTCCTGACAACACAGTTCTGGCGTGGTCCTGACAACACAATTCTGGCGTGGTCCTGACAACACAGTTCTGGCGTGGTCTTGACAACACAGCTCTGGCGTGGTCTTGGCAACACAGTTCTGGCGTGGTCTTGACAACACAGTTCTGGCGTGGTCCTGACAACACAGTTCTGGCGTGGTCCTGACAACACAGCTCTGGCGTGGTCCTGACAACACAGTTCTGGCGTAGTCCTGGCAACACAGTTTTGGCGTGGTCCTGACAACACAGCTCTGGTGTGGTTCTGACAACACAGCTCTGGCGTGGTCCTGACAACACAGCTCTGGCGTAGTGCTGACAACACAATTCTGGCGTGGTCCTGACAACATAGTTCTGGCGTGGTCCTGACAACACAGCTCTGGCGTGGTCCTGACAACACAGCTCTGGCGTGGTCCTGACAACACAGTTCTGGCGTGGTCCTGTCAACACAGTTCTGGCGTGGTCTTGACAACACAGTTCTGGCGTGTTCTTGACAACACAGTTCTGGCGTGGTCTTGACGACACAGTTCTGGCGTGGTCCTGACAACACAGCTCTGGCGTGGTCCTGACAACACAGCTCTGGTGTGGTCCTGACAACACAGCTCTGGCGTGGTCCTGACAACACAGTTCTGGCGTGGTCCTGTCAACACAGTTCTGGCGTGGTCTTGACAACACAGTTCTGGCGTGGTCTTGACAACACAGTTCTGGCGTGGTCTTGACGACACAGTTCTGACGTGGTCCTGACAACACAACTCTGGCGTGGTCCTGACAACACAGCTCTGGCGTGGTCCTGACAACACAGCTCTAGCGTGGTCCTGACAACACGCTCTGGCGTGGTCCTGACAACACAGTTCTGGCGTGGACCTGACAACACAGCTCTGGCGTGGTCCTGACAACACAGCTATGGCGTGGTCCTGACAACACAGCTCTGGCGTGGTCCTGACAACACAGTTCTGGCGTGGTCCTGACAACACAGCTCTGGCGTGGTCCTGACAACACAGTTCTGGCGTGGTCTTGACAACACAGCTCTGGCGTGGTCTTGGCAACACAGTTCTGGCGTGGTCCTGACAACACAGTTCTGGCATGGTCCTGACAACACAGTTCTGGCGTGGTCCTGACAACACAGTTCTGGCGTGGTCCTGACAACACAACTCTGGCGTGGTCCTGACAACACAGTTCTGGCGTGGTCCTGACAACACAGTTCTGGCGTGGTCCTGACAACACAGTTCTGGCGTGGTCCTGACAACACAGTTCTGGCGTGGTCCTGACAACACAGTTCTGGCATGGTCCTGACAACACAGTTCTGGCGTGGTCCTGACAACACAGTTCTGGCGTGGTCCTGACAACACAGTTCTGGCGTGGTCCTGACAACACAGTTCTGGCGTGGTCCTGACAACACCGTGTCTCTCTTTACTTCATAAATCTTCTGAGGTGAACCTTCATTGTTATGGTCTGTACTAATTCCTACTTAATGTAATATATTCCGCTTAAGCTGATGTCATTTTTATCCAGTATTAATTCAAAGATAGTTGTGATATACATAGATTTATCTCAAGTATACTTTATGTATCTTTTAAAAGATTATGTATAAGTGTGTGTATGATCCGAGTTTACTTGTTGTGAGTTTATATATATATACCTACACATATATATATATATATAGTATATATATATATATATATATATATATATATATATATATATATATATATATATATATATATATATATATATATATATATATATATATATATGTATATATATATATATATATATATACTACATATATATATATATATATATATATATATATATATATATATATATATATATTTATATATATATATATATATATATATATATATATATATATATATATATATATATATATATATATAAAGAACAAAACTATATATATTGTAACAAATGGTTAATTTTGTTGGGTTTTATTCTTTTTTTTTTTTTTTTTTGCTTTGTAAAATGCAAATTAGTTTCTTCGACACATATAAAATTAAGAAATACGACGAGGCAAAATATTTTTATATATAAATTGTGATTATTAAAAGGTAAGATTTTCCAGCATTTGACTAACTAGGAATATTTATATTACATACGGACCAAAATATTATGCTTGCATATTAACCCTCAGCTTAAAAATGAAAATAATGCGCTTCATTTGAACCAAAGGGACAAAATAAACATTACAAGAGTCCAAAATGTACCAAAATAATGAGTGTTAAAAATATTTGTATTAAGATTATTATACCTGGCAGACCACCAGACAATGAATTTGGACGGAAGCAGTCAAAGTTATTGCCTGGGTATGTTATATCGTAGTAATCAATACAAATACTGCATATATATATATATATATATATATATATATATATATATATATATATATATATATATATATATATATATATATATATATATATATATATATATATATATATACATATATATATATATATATATATATATATATATATATATATATATATATATATATATATATATATTTATATATATATATATTTATATATATATATCGTGCCGAATAGGTAATACTTGCGATTTTCGTTTAAATAGCAACGCTCTTCTTGCCGGATGAGGCTAGTGAAAATTTGTGTATGCAATAATTTCGCAGAAATCATTCTTAACCTAACGAAAAAGAATATATTTCATTGTGTTTGTTTATTATTAAATTATTGTAAACTTATCTAAAATATGTTTAGTTGGATTAGGCTAAATTAAATTGCGCTTGTTATAACAAGGTTAAGTAAGTTTTCTACGGTTCTTTTGGTACAAAATTATTAATTTTTACATTAACATAAATGAAAAAATATATATCTTTAAACGTATAAGAGAAAATTTTATAAAGTGCTTAATTTTAAATGAGTTCTTGCTAACTGACCAGTTTTACCTATTCGGCACGACACACACACACACACACACACACACACACACACACACACACACACACACACACACACACACACACACACACACACACACACACACACAGATACAAAAATATATATATATATATATATATATATATATATATATATATATATATATATATATGCAAAACAACCACTCTGAAAGAATAGAGAAATTCCAAGCGCTTTCGTGGTTGTTTTGCATATTTTGAAATCACCTGTTTACTGTGATCTTATTGCATATATAGAGTGGTTGTTTTGCATATATATATATATATATACTGTGATCTTATTGCATATATATATATATATATATATATATATATATATATATATATATATATATATATATATATATATATATATATATATATATATATATATATATAATATATATATATATATATATATATATATATGCGTGTGTGTCTGTTATATGTGTGATGTTTTCCTGACTGAATTAAAATTTTTCATTGGCATTAAATGTAACTAGTTTTTCCGTCTTCCAAACTATATTAATCTTGACCTGTTTTCCTCTTACAAAGAAGTGACATTAAGTAATCAAAATTCGTGTAAATAAGGAAGGAAATCCTTAATCTCTTAAAACTGTAGATAAAATAATCTACCAAGTAGGAAATATACATGTTGCGAAGGCTTCTCTTTTATCTCAAAACTCACATATTCACAGCGATTTAGTAGTCTACAATATAATCTTTTTGAGTTAAGAGGCGCCTGAGTTTCCCTGTCTTCTAATATCCTGTTTATTTTTTCCCCTATAAAATACCTTGTCCATAATTATTATCTCATTTGATGACACAACTGTCATGAAATATTAGTTAAGTTATACCATGAATTAAGGAAAGATTCTGGACTTCACCTTACGAAACAAACATTGTGATAGTAATTATGGACGAGATAGATTATAGTGGAAAATAATATATTATTAGAAGACAGGGAAATTGACGTGCCACTTAAGTTTAGGTTCAATCTGTTCAAGACATTGAAAGACTGACCTCTGGAAACACATCCAGTGAAAGAAATCCTAACACCACCATATTCCTCCCCCCCCCCCTCCTATTCCTGTACTCAATATACGTATTATAGTTTGCTTGATTTTACGTATATTTACTTAATGTTAACAAGCATTCTAACAGTCATGTATAAATCTTGTTTTTCATTCGTTTACTCACATTTATCACATTTGACCGGAGTGAAACAGGCGCATCAAAACACACCATACCAGAAAACTGATAGATTGCAACTTGTTACTATTATTTTCTATATTTTTTCTATCTGTGTTCACGTGTTTCCTTCGAAATATTTTTTTTCTTTGTTTTACATCATATTTTTTTTTCTATTTTTTCAGCATTTACAATTTTTTTCTTACCTGTTTACTCCAGGAATTCCTGTACACTACCTGTTTTATTTTGTCCTTCTCCTTGTTTCATCTTTACAACGATTTATCTGTTATTCTATCATACATTTTTCTTCTTTGTTTACCTTGTACTTCTCTACTTGTACCTGTTTACTTTGTACCTGTTTACCTTGTACCTCTCTATTTGTACCTCTGTTTACCTTGTACCTCTCTACTCGTACCTCTGTTTACCTTGTACCTCTCTACTTGTACCTCTGTTTACCTTGTACTTCTCTACTTGTACCTCTGTTTACCTTGTACCTCTCTACTTGTACCTCTGTTTACTTTGTACCTGTTTACCTTGTACCTCTCTACTTTTACCTCTGTTTACCTTGTACCTCTCTACTTGTACCTCTGTTTACCTTGTACCTCTCTACTTGTACCTCTGTTTACCTTGTACCTCTCTACTTGTACCTCTGTTTACCTTGTACCTCTCTACTTGTACCTCTGTTTACCTTGTACCTCTCTACTTGTACCTCTGTTTACCTTGTACCTCTCTACTTGTACTTCTGTTTACCTTGTACCTCTCTACTTGTACTTCTGTTTACCTTGTACCTCTCTACTTGTACTTCTGTTTACCTTGTACCTCTCTACTTGTACCTCTGTTTACCTTGTACCTCTCTACTTGTACCTCTGTTTACCTTGTACCTCTCTACTTGTACCTCTGTTTACCTTGTACCTCTCTACTCGTACCTATGTTTACCTTGTACCTCTCTACTTGTACCTCTGTTTACCTTGTACCTCTCTACTTGTACCTCTGCTTACCTTGTACCTCTCTCCCTGTACCTGTGTTCATCGTCAGTTATCGTCTCATTACTCGGCGAGTTTCCTCCATAAGTTGGTAGACTCTCTGTGATTATCGTAAGACATGCGTTACGCTGGATAACTATGGATAGTGGATAAATGTATGCATGAGACAGAGGAGGCGAATGTTTTGAGGAAGGTATAAACGAGCTAGAGGACTGCGTGAAGGAATGAATAGACGACTGGATGAGAAGGTATGAATAGCTCAAATGAAGAATGGGTGGATAAATAGTGAATATACAAAAAAAGGGGGGATGGACAGATAAGACTAAAATACTGGAGGAGTGATGGGTAATGTTTATATTGTATATGTAAGGATGAGCGTGTAGACGGATACTGGGATAAGACACAGAAGAGAAAGGAACTACGTGGGTAAATAAAAAAAAAAGGAACTTCGTGGGTAAATGAAAAAATGGAACTGCAAAGATCAAGGAGTGTGACAAATGAAAATAATAAAAAAACTAGAAACTAGGTTCGTAAAAAGGTGATTCATGGACAATAAAAGGAAGATCTAATGGCGTTCTGAAGATGAGATAAGTTTAACTAGGTCCGAGAGAGTCCATATAGGAGGAGGAGGATTCGGCTTCGAGAGCTTTCACAGAAACACCATCTTGACATGAGAGGAGGAGTTACATACTGTTTCGAGCGCTGTGTGCTGACACGACGTTGGTATTTAATATTTTTTCGCCTTCGCCTTTACCGAATTTCTTATAGAAGAGAGATTATCCAGGTCGAACTGAGATTATTCATCTTTCTCTCTCTCTCTCTCTCTCTCTCTCTCTCTCTCTCTCTCTCTCTCTCTCTCTCTCTCTCTCTCTCTCTCTCTCTCTCTCTCTCTCTCTCTCTCTATCTCTCTCTCCTTTTCCTGTTCTTCCTCACCTTCTCCTGCTGTCCTTCCCTTCCTTCACTTCTATTCCTGCCTCTCGTTCTATCTATCTATCTATCTATTTATCTATCTCTCCATCTACCTCCATCGTCTCCCTCCCACTATCTTACCAAACACTCTTAAAGAAGTTAATTAAACGTCATAATACATCTCATCTCTTCTGCCCTTGCCTTACACGTATTAAAAAAGACAAAAGCTAAAAGAAGACAACACAAGAGAAGACGAAAAGTCAAGTATCTGAGAAAAACTCAACTGGGCAAACAATCTGTGTTTGTTTTAAAAAATACTTTGTTTGGTTTGTGCTCCTGTTTCTTCCATTCCCCACAGACAGTTATAAATAAAAGAAATTATTTCGATGTAATATTCTATTTATTATTCCTGAATTCTTGGCTGAAGTGGTCGAAAGGTCAAAAGGTCGACTTAAAAAGGCCGAGACGCGGGCCGAAGTAGCTTGTTCAGGTACAAGTGCTGCTGTAAGTGCTGGTACAAGTGCTTGGTACGGGGACAAGCACTGGTACAAGTATTGGTACACGTATAAGCACTGGTGCAAGTGCTGGTACAGGGACAAGCACTGGTGCAAGTGCTGGTACAGGTACAAGCACGGGAACAAGTGCTGGTACAGGTACAAGCACTGGTACAAGTGCTGGTACAGGGACAAGCACTGGTGCAAGTGCTGGTACAGGTACAAGCACGGGAACAAGTGCTGGTACAGGTACAAGCACTGGTACAAGTGCTGGTACAGGTACAAGCACGGGAACAAGTGCTGGTACAGGTACAAGCACTGGTACAAGTGCTGGTACAGGTACAAGCACGGGAACAAGTGCTGGTACAGGTACAAGCACTGGTACAAGTGCTGGTACAGGTACAAGCACTGGTACAAGTGCTGGTACAGGGACAAGCACTGGTACAAGTGCTGGTACAGGTACAAGCACTGGTACAAGTGCTGGTACAAGTGCTGGTACAGGTACAAGCACTGGTACAAGTGCTGGTACAGGTACAAGCACTGGTACAAGTGCTGGTACAGGGACAAGCATTGGTACAAGTGCTGGTACAAGTGCTGGTACAGGTACAAGCACTGGTACAAGTGATGGTACAGGTACAAGCACTGGTACAAGTGCTGGTACAGGTACAAGCACGGGAACAACCACTGGTGCAAGTGATGGTACAGGGACAAGCACTGGTACAAGTGTGGGTACAGGTACAAGCACTGGTACAAGTGCTGGTACAGGTACAAGCACTGGTACAAGTGCTGGTACAGGTACAAGCACTGGTACAAGTGCTGGTACAGGTACAAGCACTGGTACAAGTGCTGGTACAGGGACAAGCACTGGTACAAGTGCTGGTACAGGGACAAGCACTGGTACAAGTGCTGGTACAGGTACAAGCACGGGAACAACCACTGGTGCAAGTGATGGTACAGGGACAAGCACTGGTACAAGTGTGGGTACAGGTACAAGCACTGGTACAAGTGCTGGTACAGGGACAAGCACGGGAACAAGTGCTGGTACAGGTACAAGCACTGGTACAAGTGCTGGTACAGGTACAAGCACTGGTACAAGTGCTGGTACAGGTACAAGCACTGGTACAAGTGCTGGTACAGGGACAAGCACTGGTACAAGTGCTGGTACAGGGACAAGCACTGGTACAAGTGCTGGTACAGGTACAAGCACTGGTACAAGTGCTGGTACAGGTACAAGCACGGGAACAAGTGCTGGTACAGGTACAAGCACTGGTACAAGTGCTGGTACAGGTACAAGCACGGGAACAAGTGCTGGTACAGGTACAAGCACTGGTACAAGTGCTGGTACAGGTACAAGCACTGGTACAAGTGCTGGTACAGGTACAAGCACGGGAACAAGTGCTGGTACAGGGACAAGCACGGGAACAAGTGCTGGTACAGGTACAAGCACGGGAATAAGTGCTGGTACAGGTACAAACACGGGAATAAGTGCTGGTACAAGTGCTGGTACAGGTACAAGCACGGGAACAAGTGCTGGTACATGTACAAGAGCTGGTCAAGATACAAGGACGGGTACAAGTGCTGGTACAGGTACAAGCAAGGAAACAAGTGGTGGTTCAGGTACAACAACTAAGGCAGTGAGCACCATCACACTGGTAGTAAATTACATCACAGCTCACCCTTAATTACGGTTTTCTTTTATATCCATTAAGAAAATAAGAAAAGATAATACCACCAACAACAACAATAACGACACAAATAACAACAATAATAATAACAACAACAGCATCTGCAATAATAATAATAATAAAATTAATAATAATTACAATAAATAATAATAATAATAATAATAATAATATTATTATTATTATTATTATTATTATTATAATCAAGGGGGAAGCGCTAAACCCGGAGGATTATACAGCGCCTGGGGGGGGATGTGGAAGGCATTCAGGCTTAATTCGGGGAACTGGAGCACAGATCCAATTCCCTAAATCAAGAGCCCCTCACCAACATCAAGGAACCTTCCTTGAGGGGAATAATAATAATAACACTGATAAGGCAGAGACTTTTCATGTAAGTGAACACCAAGATCACTTAAGGATCAACACACATACACACGTACTTAAAGTCAGCACTTAAGGTAAGTACGCATTCCTAAGTGATCTCCGGCGCTACCTGCACTTAACAAGATGAACACTTCCTGGGAAATATTCAAGGCGAAAGTGCTCAGGGAAATTAAATATCTGTAGCGAAGGGAATACCAATTGCTGTCTCCTCTTTGCTCTCTCTCTCATTCTCTCTCCCTCTCTTTTTTTTCTTTTTTTTTTTACACAGGGTTTGACAAGGTTAGGTTAAGGATCCCTAGCTTTATTGACAAGCTATTTACAGGTTAAGGATTCCTAACTTTATTGGCAAGCTAAGAGCTGTTACCTACATCGGCTCATTTGAAAGCATTTTTATTGTTATGAGACATACAAGTAGGGAACAGGATGAAGTTGGAGCCATCTGTGGGCCAGCATTTTCATCTGATCAACTGACTTTATCTCGTTGGCATCATAATGCTGTACGAATGTGTTCCAGACTCGTGTCATCGTGGGGATAAATGATCTCAGATGGAGTGATGTTCTGGAGAAGGGTACAACCAGAGTGAAGTTGCTGCTTTCTGCCCGTCTTGTGGTATAAAAGCTTGTTTCACGCTGTCCTCGAAGTGGATCCAAGTGTGGTACTTTGACAATATTGGCCTTGTACATAACAGTAAGGGCACTCACATCCCTCCTATGTTGAAGGCTCTGCTGAAACGACAGATCTATCCAGGATGGGTCCAGGCGAGAGATGAGACGTCTTGCTCTGTTCTCTACTCTGCCAAGCAGTCGCAGATGAGAGGGAGACAAGCAAACCAAGAAAGTGGAGCATAATCTCTCTCTCTCTCTCTTGCTCTCTCTCTCTCTATCTATCTATCTATCTATCTCTCTCTCTCTCACTCCTCTCTCTCTCTCTCTCTCTCTCTCTCTCTCTCTCTCTCTCTCACTCCTCTCTCTCTCTCTCTCTCTCTCTCCTGAGCAAAGTGAATGAGAGGGACACGATGACAAAACTTTTCACAGCTGATGAAAAGGTGTTTGATGGAAAGTGGACTGATGAGACTTTTTTTTTATCCCATTGAAGATGCATAAAATTTAAGAGGGGAGAGCGGCCGAACGTTTTAGACGAGTTTGCTGGCGACGACTTCCAGCTCCTGGGCCGGCTTCATTACTCTTCTGACGGGATCTATGTCCGTCGTATTTCCATTTTAACCCTCACTCTACTTCTTTACGTCCCTGTAAAAGTGCTCTCCGCCTCTATAACTTTACACGACTCATTTGGTATTCAGCCATCATCTGTGCCTCTCTGGTCCTGGACCTTTTCCCTGGTAAATAGTCAGTCCTTGTATTTTGTATGTCGTGATCATGTCTTCTCTGGATCTATGTTATTCGTGATCTCCCTTATGAAAGGATTTTCTTTTGTTCTCATTTCCGGGAACCATCTACTTTCGCCTGCTCCGTTATATTTTGTTTGGTAATGACTCTACACTCACGCTATATGCTCAAGAACTGGTCACATGTGTGTGGTGATCACCGAAGTGAATGGTGTCCGTGGTCAGACTCCCAATCGCAATTTCTTACATTTGTTAGTGTGTCACAAACACCCAATATTCCACCCTGTCTCCTTCCCCTCCCCCGTAAAGATACACAAACCAACCCCAGCTCCTCGTATACCACTCCTAAGAGGTGAGCAACGGACAGTAACACTAAACACCACAAACCAGAGCATAGCTAGAGATGGCAAGTTTAGAGTAAGGTACACAAATATTGGTAAACAAAAGAGTAACGAACTGAAAAAAAAAAACGAATATCAAAGGCAACCTCCAGACAGCGTATCTTTCACTAAAATTATAACAGATGCCATAGTCCTAGAAGAATATCAAGTAATGAGGAAAGAGTACACAGTGGGAAGGGAAGAAGTCGCAGTGCTTATCATAAACCAGAGGAGTTTGGAAGAAATGAGAAGAACGAACAGAAATAGTCGAAGGTCTACATAGTGGGCACTATAAAGACGTGCTGGACCCACCTCTATAAACCACCACCAACACGGTTGAAGCAACAAGAAAAGCCCTTATAGCAAAGGACACAGATGAGTCACATGGATGTCAGGAAGTATTTCTTCAGCCTCAGGCTACTCAGGAAAAACGTGAAAGACATAGAAGCGGAAGCAGGCTCCATATATAATTTTAAGAATACGTATCACAGGACCCACGAAGTTAGGAGGAAGTAAATCTTGCAAGTGGCAAGAGGCAAGGTCAGGAGCTGAGACTCGATCCCTGCAACCATTAATAAAAGAGTTCAAATAACTCAAAGTATACGAAGTAAAGCAATGCAACACCACCAGCATTCATCTCTCACGAAGATTTAGCCTGCCTGGCAGCCATTAACACGTACAATACCCCTCTTTCCTACCTTCCCTCCTCCTTAATTCCTCCTTCACTTGTATGCTACAAGGATGTAACGACGAGGACTTTTCCACCCCCAGCCTCACTGGCCCTAGGAGTCCTTGGCACGAGCGGAATCCTTTAATGAAATTCCTTCTAGGATTTATTTCCTACACCCGCCCAGGATTCTCTCCGACATGGTTCCTGGGAAAAGAAATGCAGATTTATTTTTTGTGGGGGACGTAATGAAGTGACTTGGGACGGAAGAGGGAGGATGGATGCTTATGTATTTGTATACTAATCTTGTACTCACCTAGTTCTGTTTGCTGGACTTTAGCTCTGGCTCTTGGGCCCATCCTTTGATCTTCGATTTAAGTAATGTGGCTTACTCCATACCTACTTTTTTGCTTTGTCATATCTACATTAGGAAGGGATGTAGAGTATATATATATATATATATATATATATATATATATATATATATATATATATATATATATATATATATATGCAAGGAATTCGCAAGAGCAGGCGAAATATACACAAACACTGATCTCTGGCTGAAGGAAACTCGAACCTACGAACCTTGGAACAAGGTACGCAGTGCTTTACCAATCTACCCACACTGGACCAATACCTTGGAGTCCAGCTTGCGCTAGACTTTGATCCAAGGCAGCTTTCAGAGAGAAGGCTTACAGCTTTTCATCTCATCCCCTGCATGCATCAGCCTTACTAGAGATATTAACAATGCAAGGAATTCGCAAGAGCAGGCGAAATATATATATATATATATATATATATATATTTTTTTTTTATTTTATTATCACACCGGCCGATTCCCACCAAGGCAGGGTGGCCCGAAAAAGAAAAACTTTCACCATCATTCACTCCATCACTGTCTTGCCAGAAGGGTGCTTTACACTACAGTTTTTAAACTGCAACATTAACACCCCTCCTTCAGAGTGCAGGCACTGTACTTCCCATCTCCAGGACTCAAGTCCGGCCTGCCGGTTTCCCTGAATCCCTTCATAAATGTTACTTTGCTCACACTCCAACAGCACGTCAAGTATTAAAAACCATTTGTCTCCATTCACTCCTATCAAACACGCTCACGCATGCCTGCTGGAAGTCCAAGCCCCTCGCACACAAAACCACCTTTACCCCCTCCCTCCAACCCTTCCTAGGCCGACCCCTACCCCGCCTTCCTTCCACTACAGACTGATACACTCTTGAAGTCATTCTGTTTCGCTCCATTCTCTCTACATGTCCGAACCACCTCAACAACCCTTCCTCAGCCCTCTGGACAACAGTTTTGGTAATCCCGCACCTCCTCCTAACTTCCAAACTACGAATTCTCTGCATTATATTCACACCACACATTGCCCTCAGACATGACATCTCCACTGCCTCCAGCCTTCTCCTCGCTGCAACATTCATCACCCATGCTTCACACCCACATAAGAGCGTTGGTAAAACTATACTCTCATACATTCCCCTCTTTGCCTCCAAGGACAAAGTTCTTTGTCTCCACAGACTCCTAAGTGCACCACTCACTCTTTTCCCCTCATGAATTCTATGATTCATCTCATCTTTCATAGACCCATCCGCTGACACGTCCACTCCCAAATATCTGAATACATTCACCTCCTCCATATATATATATATATATATATATATATATATATATATATATGTGTGTGTGTGTGTGTGTGTGTGTGTGTGTGCTCAGTAATAACCCACATGAAGACAAACACGCATTTGTGGTCACAGTGATGGCCCATGCCAACCTATCTACGGTGTATGGAAATAAATGGTTATGAACAGAGCCAGCTGGCCAAGTGGTTAACCCAGTGGCCTGTGAGTTTCAGGACTCACCCGCCATGGGTTCAAATCCCGACCCGTTCTGTTATTTGGTTCATTTTAACTTGTAGTGTCCAGTTGCCCAGTATTCAGTCTCCTCGCATCTCTTAACAGGTTAGGTTAGGTAATATCTGTCAAGAAACAGGACAAGTGTTTCCTGACGCGGATCTTAGTCATATGATGACCCACCACTGAACCTTTTGGTCATCTGACCGAGGCCTTTCACTGGCTTACCGGTCCACCCCCTTAAAAATGATTATGATTATAACTAATGTTAGTAAGGGCTCACAACCGGTGGTGTCCATACCCCTTAAATTAGAATTAACGATCAGTAGGTCTGTTGCTAGCTATCCATATGTAAAGTATACGCAAGCTACTGACATATTTTAAAGTAATGCTGGTACTTAATAGGACTGATGATGGTGATGATTTCTAGTCTGGTGAAGCGGTTATGGGGATATAATGGGCAATTCATTTGGGGTTTGTAATAGTAAAAAAGTTAAGTACCTGTTTTACAGTGTCTTATAAACTGTGTTCATGTCTCTTCTGGTTCCCCGATCTTCTAGTGATGCAAAATCTGGATCTTTCGTATACCAACCTTGTCACTCCAGGGACCAACTTTATACCACACCTCTGAACTCTCACAAGTTTCATTTTATGGTTTATAGGCGTTTAAGGCCCTTCCATTATAAAACAGGGATTAAACTCTCAGCATGTATACACTGAGACATACACCTCAAGGTGTATTTATTCTTCGGCTTCCCTTTATACTTGATGAAATGGGGGCTCCATGCTGGCGCTGCATACTCTAGTACTCCTCTCATGTCTGTCGTCCACAGTGATCTGAATTTCTCCTTTGTTCACATTTCCCAAAAATATTATCTTATTTGCCAGCTGTAGTGTTCATAAATATACCAATGTTATCGTTCAGGCTGCACGGATTCCTGTTCTGAAACTCCCCTTAACAGTTAGTATCATATATTGTTATATTTCTGAACGATACACAAATAACCCGCACATAAAAAGCTTACGACTTCGTAAATAGTCCAAGTCGGACCGAAACGTCGTCGTAAGCTCATCCTATGTGCAGGTTATTTGTATATTGTTCCATTCACGGTATTGTGATGGTCAACGATAGGTATCTTGATAGCATCTTATAAAGTACCTATAGTGAAGTATTTTTAAAAATATATAATCAAAATTCTGGGAAAAAAAAAAAAACTATATCCGGCACTGACTTAAGCATTTTAGCCGCCATAAATTAGACGTGTCTAAAAATATGCAACCTATCCTTTCATTTTCTTGTAATGCAAATTCTTGCATTTCAATATTACAGAAATGTAGCCAAAACTGCAGTAATAAATTATGCTAATTGCAAAATAATCCCAAACTTCTTGCTCAACTCATTAAATCAAGCGGTCATTAACATGATTAATTTTTCCCATTTAAAACGTTTTTCCTCGTATGTTAGATCATTTAAGGGGGACTCAATATATATCCATGTATGTATATTATATATATATATATATATATATATATATATATATATATATATATATATATATATATATATATACACAGGGCCGGATTAAGAAGTCTCCGGGCCCTAGGCTATTCAGATTGGCGGGGCCCCTTTCAGTTACGGGTAAGCGAAGCGACCCCTTCCAGCTTGATGGGGGGGGGTCGGTGTGAGCCTGTTTAAGGTCTAATTAAATACATTCTGGCTATTTAGATTAAATTTAATAGGGAAAATACATCAAGACAACCAAAACCATTTACCAACAGCCATTATAACTATCTTGTTAAATCATGCATTTTAAAGAGAATAAACTCAAGACAGCATAGTATTACTAGATTAGGCTATTAAAGTAGTGACATCATGTACCTATTATATTCAGCATAACCACTACAGCACTATTATTCCCTTTATAAATCACTGACCATTATTGTTATCATTGCATCATGCATAAGACTATCAAATCATATAAACTCAAGAAAGTAAAGAATTGTTTATATTCACAGGCACTTCTTAAATAAACTTTTTTCTGGATTTCATATTGGCAAAATCATCAATTATATTCTGAAAATCAATATTTCTTGTTAGATCAGACTCAATGGTCAACAAGGCTAGGTTACACAATTTGTCTTGGCTCATTGTTGAACGGAGCTGGTTTTTCACTCTTTTCAAAACAGAAAATGAACGTTCTCCTTCACAGTTAGTAGCTGGAAGTGTTAGGTAAAGGCGATACACTATGTCAACATTAGGGAAGGTTTCTGAGATACCTGCATTTCTTAAATGTTTCAAAGCAGCTGAGGGCGCACATTTTTCAGGTGGAGCTATAATCTGATTCATATACCCAGAAAAATGAACTATTTCTTCAACAAATGTGTCCTGAACATCTGCTGAAAGGTGTTGTTGCAACTTTAATGCAGCTTCTCCCAATTCTGCATCTGGCATAGTAGTAACTTTGAACAGAAATCCAAAGTTGTCATTGAGATTCTGGTAGATTTCTTTTCTTTTCACCAATTCTGTAATCAGTGAATCCAGAATGACGAAGTATGTAGCTGTCTTACATTTCTGCCTTGGTAGCAACACAATTTCATTGTCTGGCTCTTCAAAATTGCGTTTCCTCTTCCTTGACCGCTGATGATCAGCCCGGTAACTGTAGTCTTTCACCAGCAGTTTAGCTTTCTCTTCAAACATTTCAAAAGCTTCATCATTGCGAAGTGAGCTTACAAATTCCACTAAGCCTGCATAGAGGTTAGCACAAGTAGCCATTTCAATTTCAATTTTCTGAAGTGTCTTGTTCGTGGCATTTAACCGTTCCAGTATACAGTCCCAAAGCACACAGAGTAAGGCCAATTCAAAATCTTCCAATTTTGATGCTAAGCTGGCTGCTTCGCTTCTTGTAGTTGCTGTCTGGTCTTCATCCTCTGCTATTTGGATCAAAGCAGAACGTATTTCAGCAAAGCTGTCTTTCAAAGCATGTGTTGCATCATGCTGCGCTGACCACCTTGTTGTTGATAATGATTTGATGACATCTCCATGAATGGTTGACTTGAGTATACTCCACCGATGCGTTAAAGCAGAGAAAAAATTAAAGAGTGCTTGTAAAAGTCCAAAAAATGAAACTGCAGCGACACAACACTCCGCAGCACATGACCCAACAAGATTAAGAGAATGTGCTGAGCAGGGCACATATTCAGCAAGTGGGTTGATTTGCTTGATACGGGCTTTCAATCCATTATATTTACCCGACATGTTACTTGCATTGTCGTAGCTCTGGCCACGGCAATCCATAATAGAGAGATCATGTTCAAGCAGAGTATCCAGTACTACATTCATCATTGTTTCTCCATCATGGCCTGAAAGAGGAATGAATTTTATAAAGCGCTCTACAGGCTTACCACTGGAGTCGACAAAGCTAACAATGAATGTCAATTGATCTGTATGTGAAATATCTGGTGTTGAATCTACACTTATTGCAAACTATTTTGCAGTTTTCAATAAATTCATTGCATATAGTAGATGACATGTAAGATACAGTGCCTCTTCCTGCATTCCCAAGGCGTGACACATGATTTGCTAAGAATGGATCGAATTGTGCTAACAGTTCTATGATCCCTAGGAAATTGCCATTGTTTTCCGAACCAAAAACCTCATTTTCTCCACGGAAAGCAAGTCCTCTTAGAGCTAAGAATTTTACAACAGCAACAACTCTTTCTAGAACTTTTCTCCAATAAGTGCGCTCTTTTTCAGTTTGATTTTCCAAATGAGAATCCAATAAGCCTTTTTTCTGTGCACGAAATACACTGGCTAAAATGCAGGTCCTGTGAGTGGTGCTGTTTTCATGTTCCTCGAAACGCTTGGAATTTTTCCAGTCATTGAACCCCTGTGTGAACGTATTTTCTTTGGTAGAAAATAGCTTGCATGCTGAACAGTACACTTTTCCTGAGCTTTCAGAGTATACCATCCATGATCTTTTCACAGTTTCTGAATTTGCAAGCTTCCTATAAAACATAGATGACTTTAAACAACGACGACTTCCATCATCATAAATCCTTGCTGATTTCCTAAAGTCAATGTTCAGAGTGTGATTGAAGTTTTCTGCAATGAAAGCATTACGTAGAGAATCTGGGATTACATTTGGCCATGAGGCAGGATCTTTTAAGACAAATCCTGTGGATGAAATGTCCGTTGAGACATTGAGAGGAGACACAAAAGAAGTAGATCCTGGCTGAGAAATAATGGAGGGAGGGCTTCCTGTATGATCTGACGTATCTGCAGATTCAACTGTACTGGTAACATCAGAAACTGTTTTCGTGAGCATGTATGTGATCTTTCTGCAGCTTCCTACATCTTTCTTTTTCTGTTCTTCTTGAATTTTCTTCTTTCTTTTCTGTGACCCACTCGCATAAGAACGTCCAACATCACGTTCACGAGATGCCATAATGAGGATGTATCACTGTCTGTAATCATGCAAATACAAATTTTTCATTATCAATTATAATTTTTTTAATTATTATTAATTTTTTTTCTGTCAATTGGGGGGATATGGCCCTTGTAGCCCCCTTTCCTCTGGCTGCGCATCTAAAAATTCAAAACGTTACCAGAAAGGAGTCATATACAGAACTTTTACCATAGATTAGGTTAGTGATTTGGGCTACGAATATTTTACTAATTCATCCTCCTTGATCTCCAATTTACCTAAACAGAAATCATACTGAGTCCAAGAACAATGCACAATGGCATTTATATTACCATTTTCATAACTAAACTAATCATTATGTTTTGCATGATATATGGCCTACCACCATAGATAAGGACATGAGAATTAAAGAATGCAGGGACAATTTTCAGTTTCACCCAACCAACGATTTTCTGATGTGGCTTATGTGTTTCTGGGGAAATACGTAGTAAATTAATTGATGTTCTACATCACTTCCGTCGCAACTTGAAAACTAAGCATTTGCGACGGAAGTGATGTAGAACATCAATCAATTGAGATGTTATTGAAATGATAAAGACTTAAAGACAGGACAAAGTGCTTTTAAAACCTACAAACGGAAGTCAGTTTGCGTTTTTAGGTTTTTCTTTATAGTATTTTTACCAAAAAATGCGTCTTTACTGGTCAAGTAACACTATCAGGTACCTCCCTTAACATTTAGAGGCGAAAACAAACATTAATCCATACACATCAATGTCTATCAACAACACTTCAGTTAATTTGTCACAGTACAAGTCTAGATAACGTGTAATTACTACTTATTATTATTATTATTATAATCAAGGGGGAAGCGCTAAACCCGGAGGATTATACAGCGCCTGGGGGGGGATGTGGAAGGCATTCAGGCTTAATTCGGGGAACTGGAGCACAGATCCAATTCCCTAAATCAAGAGCCCCTCACCAACATCAAGGAACCTTCCTTGAGGGGAGAAAATTGGAGAGGAATCTCCCATACTCACCCATTAGCGGGAAAACACAGCTGTTCTGATGTAAACAAAGGCGTGTTGAGTGTTGCCATCTATGGTTAGGTTTATTTATTTTTATTTTATTTTATTTCATTATTTATTTTTGTTTTCATTAATTTTTAAAAATCAATTTTACTCTCCAAACACTTGAACTTTTTAGGTAGGGACCCCTTTGCACTTGCACCATTTGCGCAGTCTTGGATGAGCCCCTGAACCCCTTGGACCGCGGGGCCCCCAAATGCGCGGGGCCATTGGTAAATGCCTCGTTTGCCTATACGGTAATCCGGCCCTGTATATATATATATATATATATATATATACATATATATATATATATATATATATATATATATATATATATATATATATATATATATATATATATATATATATATATATATATATATATATATATATATATATATATATATATATATATATATATATATATATATATATATATATATATATATATATATATATATATATATATATATATATATATATATATATACACGCGCAAGGCAACGGTACTCCTCAGAGTATATACAAAGTATACTTTAAGGGAGGTGAAGAGATATTTGCAAGGGGCTACTGAACCTGTTCACCCCTTTCTTGGATCGAACCTGACTGCCTGCCATTTTCCCCCAAGCTCTGCATGACCCCTTGGAGTTTAGGACTTCCCAATATTAATAACAATAGTCGAGATAATATGAGTATTCTGAGCGATACTTTACTACGGCTATTCGGCGGACCTTAAAGGCATAAATTACATCCTACCAGTACATGTTCAACCTACGTATGTGCATCACGGAATGAGTCAAGTATTTCCCGTGCACACTTATTTTTGGAAGGTACTATAGAAACTAGAATGTTATTTTGGGTTTGAGCAGTACGTCGGAGGCAAAGCTTAGTACTGGGTCGTGTCACGACCCAGGCCCAAGTAAAATATGGTTTAAAATGTACAGTATTAACCGGGTTTTACAGCTGCGGTTTATAGGTGACCTTGGCTGAGTATTAATCGTGAACTACAGCCATCATTAATAATAATAATAATAATAATAATAATAATAATAATAATAATAATAATATAATAATTAGTAGAAGAAAATCAAGAAGAAAGAAGACATTAAGTATATTTTCGTCTCTAGCATCAGTATTACAGTATCCTTGACATTCGTGTAGTCGATAGGCTTTAAACCTAATTTTACTAATTTTTAAAAAAACATGCATTTTTCTAATTATAGATGATTTATAAAATAGGTAATATTTTTTTTTTTTTTTTGCCTTTCGTGTGAATTCTCGTAAATAAACAATTTAACAAGAAGAATCATGCTTCACCATCATTCGCTTAGCCTAGCAATATTGTCACCGCGGGATATATACACAGTTTAATTTCTGACGAACGAGACACTTGTACAACTTCTAGGAATCTTTACTGAGGGAACATTTCGCCAGCCAGTGGCTTCTTCAGTCCAATACAGAGAATTATTATAATAAAAAATGAAGCGCTAAACCTACAAGGGTCATACATCTCCAATACAGAGTAGAAAGGCGAGAAATGAGGTGGTCAACAAGTCTTCAATTTAAGGGTTTTCTAACCCACTACATCTGAGTTTAATCTCTACATGGGAGTTCCCTGGTGCTAGTGGGGAGGGGAGCTCTTGATCTAAGGATCTGGACCACTGTTCCAATTCCTTGGATCGAGCTTGAATAGCTTCCATTCCCCCAAGGCGCTCCATGACCCCTCACGGGCTTTGTGCTCCCCACCTCACAAATGTAATAACAAGAAATGTCATTTTCTCTCGTCCAAGCAGTAGTTCCCACATTATTTTTATTACAATCAAACCTAAGCGCTAAACCCACAAGGGTCAGACAGCCCGAATCACCACATCCACTGCTCACTGCCCATTTTTACCTGAATATACGCTACTTACCTTACCTGGGGACCGTCTCCGGACATGGTTCAGTGATAATTTCTGAGCGATGAGCCAGCATTCACAGCCTCGTCAGTCTTAACTTTCGCCGGGTCACCATCTGGAAAAGACCCGTGCAGGGTCAGAACCGGTCAACAACAACATCCTCCCACTACTACTACTACGCCTCCTCCCATTACTGCAACTACTACACCTCCTCCCACTACTATTACTACACCTCCCACTACTACTACTACTCCTACGCCTCCTCCCATTATTTCTAAGCTCCTCCCACTACTATTACACCTCCTCCCACTACTACTACTACTACGTCTCCCACTACTACACCTCCCACTACTACTACTGTCTCCCACTACTACTAATACTACACCTCCCACTACTACTACGACACCTCCCACTACTACTACTACATCTCCCACTACTATTACTACTACACCTTTCACTACTACTACTACACCTCCCACTACTACTACTACTCCTACCCTTCCTCCCATTATTACTACGCTCCTCCCACTACTACTACGCTCCTCCCACTACTACTACTATTACACCTCCTCCCACTACTACTACTACTACTACTACGCCTCCCACTACTACTACGCCTCCCATTACTACTACTACTACTGTTACACCTCCTCCCACTACTACTACTGTCTCCCACTACTACTACTACACCTCCCACTACTACTACTACACCTCCCACTACTACTACTACATCTCCCACTACTACTACTACTACACCTTCCACTACTACTACTACTACACCTCCCACTGCTACTACTACTCCTACGCTTCCTCCCATTATTACTACGCTCCTCCCACTACTACTACTATTACACCTCCTCCCACTACTACTACTACTACTACGCCTCCCACTACTACTACACCTCCCATTACTACTACTACTGTTACACCTCCTCCCACTACTACACCTCCCACTACTATTACTACTACTACTACACCTCCCACTACTACTACTACACCTCCCACTACTACTACTACACCTCCCACTACTACTACTACACCTCCCACTACTACTACTACACCTCCCACTACTACTACACCTCCCACTACTACTACTACACCTCCCACTACTACTACACCTCCCACTACTACTACACCTCCTCTCACTACTATACTCACTAACGACTCACTACATTCTATATAAAGTTTTTTAAAGGTTTAAGACCCATCGACTGTCCGAGGGGTCACTGTGACACCAAGATAATAACATCAAATACTCATTAATCTAGAAACTGTGGATAATTGGTTCCGATTATTATTATTATTATTATTATTATAATAATCAAAAAGAAGCGCTAACCCACAAGGACTAGACAGAATTGGTTCAAAGAACCGACTGATGGACTGGTTACATCCACTCCTCCAGGTTGAGGGACTGATTACCCCAAACTCTTCCTGATCTCCTACCATTCGCCACTGATTGGCGAAATGTTTCAACAATAAAAATACTCAAGTGTCTAATTAATCTAGAAAATATTGATATAAATCACGGGACGTAAACACTGCTAGACGCGCCTCCAGGGAGCCTTCAAGCAGACATGTTTCCGTGTCATGACTTCCTCATTCAATTCGTCTTTATTCAAGCTATATTTAACCTTAATCGTAATTATCAATGCAGTGATGATTCTTCATCGAATTCAATCTTGTTTTATAAGTCACATTATATCTCGGTGCCCTGTCATTGTGTCTTATTTTTAGAGAAACACCAGAACGTGACTCATATTTATTTAATCGTACCACGTGAATTCCTTCAGGTTATATTTTTATTTTACTATAACTTTTTTGGGACATCCAGCGCCGCTTTTTGAAAAAAAAATTACCTCGTAAAATATTAAGTTAATTTTAACTTAAGTTAATGTGGTTTTGCAGTTTTTAATGGATAAACTGACTACATCTCTTGAGTTCTCTTGAACGCGAGATGTTGGCGAGGGGCTCTTGATCCAAGGGATTGGACGTATTCTCTCCTCTCTTAGACTGAACTTGATTGCCTCTTACTCAATAGGCGCTGTATGACCCCTACCGGTTTAGCGCTTCCCCTCAATATAATAATTATGATATATATATATATATATATATATATATATATATATATATGTATATATATATATATATATATATATATATATATATATATATATATATATATATATATATATATATATATATATATATATATATACTAATGACTCTTCTGAATGCATATGCAAATTCCTTATCGCTTACGAATGGGAAGGAAAAATAGTTTTAGAACTGCCAGCACGTGTGTGTGTGTGTGTGTGTGTGTGTGTACTCACCTATTTGTGATTGCGGGGGTCGATTCACAGCGCCTGGCCCCGCCTCTTCACCGATCGCTACTAGGTCCTCAAACCTCACCTGTCTGTCACGGGTGAGGTTTGTATTGAGTCTGGGCGTCAGGGTTCTCGATCAAAGGAAATGGAGCCACCCTCCCAACCCCTGGATCAAACCAAATTATCCCATTGCTCTGGTGCTGTGTATGCTGCCACTATTTTCCTAATAACATCGAATCGTATCCTGTGCATTCATTTGTTTTCTTTATGTCACTTATATTTGTGTTTCGGGTGTCTATAGAAATTTTATTATGGACGCTGTCGGTCTAAAACCAGCGTGATGGTTATAATTATGACCATTATTTTTAGAGGGGTGAAGGGGTAAACCAGCGGAAGGAATCGGTCAGATGACCAAAACCTCCAGCTGCTGGATCATCTCATGACTAAGACCCGCGTCAGGAAACACTTGTCCTTTTTCCTGACAAACCTAACCTAACCAAGGCCTTTGATTATTCACTGCCACACCATACATCACTTACCAAACACCATACACCACTTACCAAACACCACACACCATACATCACTTACCAAACACCATACACCACTTACCAAACACCATACACCATACATCACTTACCAAACACCATACACCAACCCCCTTAGCCCACACCATACCGCCATAGCCATCACCTTATGCGCCATACAATCATTACCAAAGGCCTACACACCATACATTGCTTACCAAAGCCTACCATGCTACCACCACCACCGACACCATACCATACATGCATACCTTACCGGACACCATACCAACCACATCATACCATACCCCTACCATACCATCACTTACCGACACCATACATCACTTACCATACACCAAAGCATCTTGCCTGAGCACCATACATCTTACCATACCGCCACTAACCGTTAACCTGGAAGCACCATGCCATGCCACCTTGCACACCACTACATTCCATTACCAAACACCACCACGCCATGCCATCCTTACCGACACCATACCTACTTTCCAAACCATGCATACCATACATCCTTACCAAACACCATACATCGATGGCAGGCACCATGCGCCACCGCCATCAGCTTACCGACACCACCATACATCCGCCACCGATCACTACCGACCTGCCATCATATAGACACCATACACCATACATCACTTACCAAACACCATACACCACTTACCAAACACCATACATCACTTACCAAACACCATACACCATACATCACTTACCATACACCATACATCACTTACCAAACACCATACATCACTTACCAAACACCACACACCATACATCACTTGCCCGACCGACCATACCCATGTATCCCGCCATCCAGACCAAGCCACCACACCATACAGACACTTACCTGGAGCCATTGCATCACTTACCAGACACCATGCCACCACTTATCCAGCACCATGCCATCGCCTTACCAGACACCATGCGCAAACATCGATTACCATGCACCATGCACGTCACTTACTGAGCACCATGCACCGATTATAGCCTTACCAGAGCCACCACACACCGCCATACGTCCTTGCAGACCTGATACACCGCCCCTACCGACACCATACACCATACATCAACCTACCATGCACCATACATCATACCGACACCAACACCAAACACCTTACACAACTCACCAAACACCATACACCACTTACCAAACACCACACACCATACACCACTTACCAAACACCATACACCACTTACCAAACACCATACACCACTTACCAAACACCACACACCATACACCACTTACCAAACACCATACACCACTTACCAAACACCATACACCACTTACCAAACACCATACACAACTCACCAAACACCATACACCACTTACCAAACACCACACACCATACACCACTTACCAAACACCATACACAACTCACCAAACACCATACACCACTTACCAAACACCATACGCCACGTACCAAACACCAAACATCATACACCACTCGCCAAACACCACACACCATACGCCTCTGACCAAACACCAAACACCTTACACCACTCGCCAAACACCACACACCATACACCACTAGCCAAACACCACACACCATACACCACTTATCAACCACCGCACACCATACGCCCCTTACCAAACCCCATACACCATACACCACTCGTTAAACACCACACCATACGCCACTTACCAAACACCACACACCACTCGCCAAACATCACACACCATACTCCACTTATCAAACACACACCATACGTCACTTACCAAACACCATACACCACTCACCAAACACCATACACCACTCACCAAACACCACACACCACTCACCAAACAAACACCACTCACCACACCCTCACCACACAAATCCCTAGCTTCCAAAAACTGTTTTCGCTCGTGTCTCGGGGTTGATCCATGAGGCTAGGCTCCATTTTGCTGCTGTCACCTTCTCCTTACCTGACGCCTTATCATCCCTCCTCCTCCCAAGACCTGACTCCGTGGGCCTGCAGCCTACCCTCTGGGGACCCGCACTGACCAGAAACCTGCACGGACTAGATGCAGGAGACTTCGGACCTGCTAGAATCTGACGACCTGGGACGTGTACTCTGGTAACCTGAATTTGCGAGTAATCACTGAGGACCTGTAATTTTCAATGATTATATTCAAAGGACCTGAACAGGCAGTTAAGACCTGGAAACTTCATTTAATAGACCTGTGGACCTGAATCCACATTAACAACGTGAAAAATATATATTTTTTTTATTTTTGAAGACCATAAAATAAGGCTTTGAAGATCTATAACCCTGGCTTCCAAGTCTTGAAGTTAAACTCCAAGAACCTGTAATAGCGCTCTTACAACCAGGAACTAAGTTCTAACGTCCTGAAACTGACTGCTCTAGTAGGCTCTAAAACCCTCGACTAATATAGAGTCAGATTTCTAAGAAGCTAATACAGTAGAACTTCTGTATTTGGATGCATCTTTAAACCATACCACGGGCGGGATTTGAACCCGCGGTCAGAGAGTCTCAAAACTCCAGACCGTAGCGGGTTCAAATCCCGCCCGTGATATGGTTTGTTTGCAATCGTGTCATTACGATTTCGTGAGTGATGCATCTTTATTCGTAAAATCCAGTATTGGGACAAAAAAATAGCAGAGAAAACAGTACCTATATTCGCAAATGTCACTATGTTATTATTGAAAATAAGTGATCATGGCCCCGAATAAGAATAGAGAAAAAAAACAGAAGGAAAAGTGTTAAAACCACCATTGAACTAATAAAAGGAACATATTTCAGAACAGGAAAATGCAATACGTCTTGTCGACCTAGTCAAGAAAAATGGTATGTCAAAACCTATGCTATTTTCCATTATAAAAAAAAAATAAAGGCGCAATAAAAGGTGCTAATGTGGCAACAGGATTATTATTATTATAATCAAGGTGGAAGCGCTAAACCCGGAGGATTATACAGCGCCTGGGGGGGAGGATGTGGAAGGCATTCAGGCTTAATTCAGGGAACTGGAGCACAGATCCAATTCCCTAAATCAAGAGCCCCTCACCAACATCAAGGAACCTTCCTTGAGGGGACGTGTGGCAACAGGAGTTAAAATTCTTGAAGGGTTTATGTGATTTTTTGCTTGTACATATAATTTTACAAGTTTAATTAACCAATATTCTGACTTATAAAAATGGTTTGTGAAGAGTAATTTTCGGGATCTGGAACGAATTAACCCAATTATCATTATCTCCTATGGAAAAAAATGATCCAATATTCGGAAAATTCAATTTTTAGAACATTCTCAGGAACCAATTAATTCCGAATACTACTATCCAATGACCTAAAATTAGACTAAAGTCCCAAAACTAGATTCTAAGGACCTCTAACTATACGTACTCTAAGTACAACATAGGCTTTCAACACCTAAATCTCGGCTTAACGCCCCAAGACTAGGTTCAAAGCACCAAAAATTTGGTGAAAAAAAAGACTAAGCTCACTACACTTTAAAAACCGGTTTCTAAGCATTTAAAACAAGCTTCAATGCCTGTAAACCTAGGACAAAACACCAAAAACTAGGCTGAAAGAGTACCTAAAATTAGGCTCAAAACACTTAAAACTAGGTTCAATTCACCTAAAACGAGGCTCGAAGCTCCTGAAACCAGGCGCTGAAAACGTGGCTCGCTACACTAACTTCACCACGGGTTCTATTTTTTGTTAAGGCGACTTCAAAAGGTTTATTGAAGGTGCAGCGTAAAGCATGTCACCACAAGGTCTGCCCGGGGTTGTAAAGTGCAAGGTTAATGTATTTTCTGCTCCTCTCTCTCTCTCTCTCTCTCTCTCTCTCTCTCTCTCTCTCTCTCTCTCTCTCTCTCTCTCTTTATTTACACTATATTTTAACAGGGTTAGGTTATGAGTTCCTGTCTTTCATTTACAAGCTAAGAGCTGCTTCCCACCTCACCTCATTTGAAATCTTTTTTACTGTTATGAAACATACAGATAAAGGAATAGGATGAAGTTGGAGCCATCTGAGGTAATCAGTCCCTCCGAGCTGAGGGACTGATTACCGTTTTTCTCTGTACTGGACTGAAGAAGCCACTGGCTGGAGAAACGTTTCCACAGTAAAGATTCCCAAGTGTTGTATAAGTGTTTCATTCTTCATATATATATATATATATATATATATATATATATATATATATATATATATATATATATATATATATATATATATATAGTATATATATATATATATATATATATATATATATATATATATAAGTGTGAGTGTGTGTGTGTGTGTGTGTACTTACCTAGTTGAGGTTGCGGGGGTCGAGTCCGAGCTCCTGGCCCCGCCTCTTCACTGATCACTACTAGGTCACTCTCCCTGAGCCGTGAGCTTTATCATACCTCTGCTTAAAGCTATGTATGGATCCTGCCTCCACTACATCACTTCCCAAATTATTCCACTTACTGACTACTCTGTGGCTGAAGAAATACTTCCTAACATCCCTGTGATTCATCTGTGTCTTCAGCTTGTGTGTGTGTGTGTGTGTGTGTGTGTGTATCACCACAACCAATAATAACACCAACCATCATTGACAACCCAGTACAAGGTTCAACTCACCAAAGCCTCGTACTCAGAACATCGACCATTATTACAACCCAGGATTCCAAATGGCCTGTTATCCCGGGTGTAATGGGAGCAAAATAAACACAGCAGAAAAAGTTTAGACTTATATTATCCTTCACCAATTTAGAATAGCAATATGTACACTATGTACAGTGATAAGTATAGTTCACTCCACGGTAAGCAAGGCAGAAATAGAAGCCACAAGATAGCAGACCGTGCTTCAACCAGCTCTAGAATGGGAATGACAAGGGCAGACAGGAGAGTGGTACCCACATAACCTCTGCGATTGCCAAAACCATCTTCTTATTGGCTAGAACCTGGTCACTAGTTGAACGACGGGGCCCCATCATCAAATCTTAGCAACCTGGTTCGCTGGTTGGGGGAGATAGCCTGTAAATGAGGGTGTGTACATGCGCCGAATAAAGGTTACGTACTCTTTGCATGCCACACCCATACCTCCATCACTACATTGCATTTCTTGTCCTGGATGATTCTAATTGCCTTCATTTGGTCAAGTTTGGCATTCTTAATTATGGATTCTGAGTTTATATTGCACTGGTTGCCCTCCAAACACTTACAAATTTCAACACACACACTGACAGCCTAACACGCTCGCCTATTTCCTCAGTCTCCCACATACTTCTAACACTTCCCCACAGTAATCTCCCCCACCTCTGAGGTGTCCCGTAGCTCGATCGCTAGCGCACTCAACTCACACACTGAAGTCCGGAGTTCGAATCACCGGTACGACTGGAAAACGTGTTTCCATAAGACACCTGCTGTCCATGTTCACCCATCAGTATAAAATGGGTACCAGGGTGTTAGTCGACTGGTGTGGGTCGCATCCTGGGACAAAACTGACCTGGTTTGCCCGGAATGCTCTGTATAACAAACGGCTTTCTATATAGTAGTATGTCATTGATGTCAGCTTGCGCATGTACTTGTCGAGATAAAGATGTTATTATAGCAGCGTGTCCCATGGCTGTCACTAGTAGTGTCCCATGGCTGTCACTAGTAGTGTCCCATGGCTGTCACTAGTAGTGTCCCATGGCTGTCACTAGTAGTATCCCATGGCTGTCACTAGTAGTGTGCCAGTCCTGTCACTAGTGTCCCATGGCAGTCACTAGTAGTGTCCCAGGGCTGTCAATAGTAGTGTCCCATGGCTGTCACTAGTAGTGTCCCATGGCTGTCACTAGTAGTGTCCCATGGCTGTCACTAGTAGTGTCCCATGGCTGTCACTAGTAGTGTCCCATGGCTGTCACTAGTAGTGTCCCATGGCTGTCACTAGTAGTGTGCCAGTCCTGTCACTAGTGTCCCATGGCTGTCACTAGTAGTGTCCCATGGCTGTCACTAGTAGTGTGCCAGTCCTGTCACTAGTGTCCCATGGCTGTCACTAGTAGTGTCCCATGGCTGTCACTAGTAGTGTCCCATGGCTGTCACTAGTAGTGTCCCATGGCTGTCACTAGTAGTGTCCCATGGCTGTCACTAGTAGTGTGCCAGTCCTGTCACTAGTGTCCCATGGCTGTCACTAGTAGTGTCCCAGGGCTGTCACTAGTAGTGTCCCATGGCTGTCACTAGTAGTGTCCCATGGCTGTCACTAGTAGTGTCCTATGGCTGTCACTAGTAGTGTCCCATGGCTGTCACTAGTAGTGTCCCATGGCTGTCACTAGTAGTGTCCCATGGCTGTCACTAGTAGTATCCCATGGCTGTCACTAGTAGTGTGCCAGTCCTGTCACTAGTGTCCCATGGCTGTCACTAGTAGTGTCCCAGGGCTGTCACTAGTAGTGTCCCATGGCTGTCACTAGTAGTGTCCCATGGCTGTCACTAGTAGTGTCCCATGGCTGTCACTAGTAGTGTCCCATGGCTGTCACTAGTAGTGTCCCATGGCTGTCACTAGTAGTGTCCCATGGCTGTCACTAGTAGTGCCCCATGGCTGTCACTAGTAGTGTCCCATGGCTGTCACTAGTAGTGTCCCATGGCTGTCACTAGTAGTGTCCCATGGCTGTCACTAGTAGTGTCCCATGGCTGTCACTAGTAGTGTCCCATGGCTGTCACTAGTAGTGTCCCATGGCTGTCACTAGTAGTGTCCCATGGCTGTCACTAGGTAGTGTCCCATGGCTGTCACTAGTAGTGTCCCATGGCTGTCACTAGTAGTGTGCCAGTCCTGTCACTAGTGTCCCATGGCTGTCACTAGTAGTGTCCCAGGGCTGTCACTAGTAGTGTCCCATGGCTGTCACTAGTAGTGTCCCATGACTGTCACTAGTAGTGTCCCATGGCTGTCAATAGTAGTGTCCCATGGCTGTCACTAGTAGTGTCCCATGGCTGTCACTAGTAGTGTCCCATGGCTGTCACTAGTAGTGTCCCATGGCTGTCACTAGTAGTATCCCATGGCTGTCACTAGTAGTGTGCCAGTCCTGTCACTAGTGTCCCATGGCTGTCACTAGTAGTGCCCCAGGGCTGTCACTAGTAGTGTCCCATGGCTGTCACTAGTAGTGTCCCATGACTGTCACTAGTAGTGTCCCATGGCTGTCACTAGTAGTGTCCCATGGCTGTCACTAGTAGTGTCCAATGGCTGTCACTAGTAGTGTGCCAGTCCTGTCACTAGTGTCCCATGGCTGTCACTAGTAGTGTGCCAGTCCTGTCACTAGTGTCCCATGGCTGTCACTAGTAGTGTGCCACGGCTGTCACTAGTAGTGTGCCACGGCTGTCACTAGTAGTGTGCCAGTCCTGTCACTAGTGCCCCATGGCTGTCACTAGTAGTGTGCCACGGCTGTCACTAGTAGTGTGCCAGTCCTGTCACTAGTGTCCCATGGCTGTCACTAGTAGTGTGCCACGGCTGTCACTAGTAGTGTGCCAGTCCTGTCACTAGTGTCCCACGGCTGTCACTAGTAGTGTGCCACGGCTGTCACTAGTAGTGTGCCAGTCCCGTCACTAGTGTCCCATGGCTGTCACTAGTAGTGTGCCAGGGCTGTCACTAGTAGTGTCCCAGTCCTGTCACTAGTGTCCCATGGCTGTCACTAGTAGTGTCCCAGGGCTGTCACTAGTAGTGTCCCAGTCCTGTCACTAGTGTCCCATGGTTGTCACTAGTAGTGTCCCAGGGCTGTCACTAGTAGTGTCCCATGGCTGTCACCAGAAGTGTCCCAGAGCTGTCACTAGTAGTGTCCCAGGGCTGTCACCAGAAGTGTCCCAGGGCTGTCACTAGTAATGTCCCATGGCTGTCACTAGTAGTGTGCCAGTTCTGTCACTAGTGTCCCATGGCTGTCACTAGTAGTGTGCCAGTCCTGTCACTAGTGTCCCATGGCTGTCACTAGTAGTGTGCCAGTCCTGTCACTAGTGTCCCATGGCTGTCACTAGTAGTGTGCCACGGCTGTCACTAGTAGTGTGCCAGTCCTGTCACTAGTGCCCCATGGCTGTCACTAGTAGTGTGCCACGGCTGTCACTAGTAGTGTGCCAGTCCTGTCACTAGTGTCCCATGGCTGTCACTAGTAGTGTGCCAGTCCTGTCACTAGTGTCCCACGGCTGTCACTAGTAGTGTGCCACGGCTGTCACTAGTAGTGTGCCAGTCCCGTCACTAGTGTCCCATGGCTGTCACTAGTAGTGTGCCAGGGCTGTCACTAGTAGTGTCCCAGTCCTGTCACTAGTGTCCCATGGCTGTCACTAGTAGTGTCCCAGGGCTGTCACTAGTAGTGTCCCAGTCCTGTCACTAGTGTCCCATGGTTGTCACTAGTAGTGTCCCAGGGCTGTCACTAGTAGTGTCCCAGTCCTGTCACTAGTGTCCCATGGCTGTCACCAGAAGTGTCCCATGGCTGTCACTAGTAGTGTCCCATGGCTGTCACCAGAAGTGTCCCAGAACTGTCACTAGTAGTGTCCCAGGGCTGTCACCAGAAGTGTCCCAGGGCTGTCACTAGTAGTGTCCCATGGCTGTCACTAGTAGTGTGCCAGTTCTGTCACTAGTGTCCCATGGGTGTCACTAGTAGTATGCCAGTCCTGTCACTAGTGTCCCATGGCTGTCACTAGTAGTGTGCCAGTCCTGTCACTAGTGTCCCATGGCTGTCACTAGTAGTGTGCCACGGCTGTCACTAGTAGTGTGCCAGTCCTGTCACTAGTGCCCCATGGCTGTCACTAGTAGTGTGCCAGTCCTGTCACTAGTGTCCCATGGCTGTCACTAGTAGTGTGCCACGGCTGTCACTAGTAGTGTGCCAGTCCTGTCACGAGTGTCCCATGGCTGTCACTAGTAGTGTGCCACGGCTGTCACTAGTAGTGTACCAGTCCTGTCACTAGTGTCCCATGGCTGTCACTAGTAGTGTGCCAGGGCTGTCACTAGTAGTGTGCCAGTCCTGTCACTAGTGTCCCATGGCTGTCACTAGTAGTGTGCCAGGGCTGTCACTAGTAGTGTGCCAGTCCTGTCACTAGTGTCCCATGGCTGTCACTAGTAGTGTCCCAGGGCTGTCACTAGTAGTGTCCCAGTCCTGTCACTAGTGTCCCATGGTTGTCACTAGTAGTGTCCCAGAGCTGTCACTAGTAGTGTCCCAGTACTGTCACTAGTGTCCCATGGCTGTCACTAGTAGTGTCCCAGGGCTGTCACTAGTAGTGTCCCAGTCCTGTCACTAGTGTCCCATGGTTGTCACTAGTAGTGTCCCAGAGTTGTCACTAGTAGTGTCCCAGTACTGTCACTAGTGTCCCAGGGCTGTCACTAGTAGTGTCCCATGGCTGTCACTAGTAGTGTGCCAGGGCTGTCACTAGTAGTGTGCCAGTCCTGTCACTAGTGTCCCATGGCTGTCACTAGTAGTGTCCCAGGGCTGTCACTTGTAGTGTCCCAGTCCTGTCACTAGTGTCCCATGGTTGTCACTAGTAGTGTCCCAGAGCTGTCACTAGTAGTGTCCCAGTACTGTCACTAGTGTCCCATGGCTGTCATTAGTAGTGTCCCAGGGCTGTCACAATAGTGTCCCAGTCCTGTCACTAGTGTCCCATGGTTGTCACTAGTAGTGTCCCAGAGCTGTCACTAGTAGTGTCCCAGTACTGTCACTAGTGTCCCAGGGCTGTCACTAGTAGTGTCCCAGGGCTGTCACTAGTAGTGTCCCAGTCCTGTCACTAGTGTCCCATTGTTGTCACTAGTAGTGTCCCAGAGTTGTCACTAGTAGTGTCCCAGTACTGTCACTAGTGTCCCAGGGCTGTCACTAGTAGTGTCCCATGGCTGTCACTAGTAGTGTGCCAGGGCTGTCACTAGTAGTGTGCCAGTCCTGTCACTAGTGTCCCATGGCTGTCACTAGTAGTGTCCCAGGGCTGTCACTTGTAGTGTCCCAGTCCTGTCACTAGTGTCCCATGGTTGTCACTAGTAGTGTCCCAGAGCTGTCACTAGTAGTGTCCCAGTACTGTCACTAGTGTCCCATGGCTGTCATTAGTAGTGTCCCAGGGCTGTCACAATAGTGTCCCAGTCCTGTCACTAGTGTCCCATGGTTGTCACTAGTAGTGTCCCAGAGCTGTCACTAGTAGTGTCCCAGTACTGTCACTAGTGTCCCAGGGCTGTCACTAGTAGTGTCCCATGGCTGTCACTAGTAGTGTCCCAGAGCTGTCACTAGTAGTGTCCCAGTACTGTCACTAGTGTCCCATGGCTGTCACTAGTAGTGTCCCAGGGCTGTCACTAGTAGTGTCCCAGTCCTGTCACTAGTGTCCCATGGTTGTCACTAGTAGTGTCCCAGAGCTGTCACTAGTAGTGTCCCAGTACTGTCACTAGTGTCCCAGGGCTGTCACTAGTAGTGTCCCAGTCCTGTCACTAGTGTCCCATGGCTGTCACCAGAAGTGTCCCAGGGCTGTCACTAGTAGTGTCCCATGGCTGTCACCAGAAGTGTCCCAGAGCTGTCACTAGTAGTGTCCCAGGGCTGTCACCAGAAGTGTCCCAGGGCTGTCACTAGTAGTGTCCCAGGGCTGTCACTGGTAGCGTGTCCCAGGGCTGTCACTAGTAGTGTCCCAGGGCTGTCACTAGTAGTGTCCCAGGGCTGTCACTAGTAGAGTCCCAGGGCTGTCACTAGTAGTGTCCCAGGGCTGTCACTAGTAGCGCCCCAGGGCTGTCACTAGTAGTGTCCCAGGGCTCTCACTAGTAATGTCCCAGGGCTGTCACTAGTAGTGTCCCAGAGCTCTCACTAGTAGTTTACCAAGACTGTCACTAGTAGTAGTCCCAGGGCTCTCACTAGTAGTGTCCCAGGGCTGTCACTAGTAGTGTCCCAGGGCTCTCACTAGTAATGTCCCAGGGCTATCACTAGTAGTAGTCCCAGGGCTCTCACTAGTAGTGTCCCAGGGCTCTCACTAGTAGTGTCCCAGGGCTGTCACTAGTAGTGTCCCAGGGCTCTAACTAGTAGTGTCTCAAGGCTGTCACTAGAAGTAGTCCCAGGGTTGTCACTAGTAGTGTCCCAGGGCTGTCACTGGTAGCATGTCCCAGGGCTGTCACTGGTAGCGTGTCCCAGGGCTGTCACTAGTAGCGAGCCTCGGACATCAGACAGCCCAGTCTGCTGCACAGCTTTCAAATTGAATTTTTCCTCTGGTAAATGTAAATGATATTGTATCGTGGTGTTCAATTCCTTTTAGATGCTTTTATTTCTCTCTAATTATTCAGCACTAATTTATAGCAATAATAAAATTAATAATAATAATAATAATAATAAATAATAATAATAATAATAATAATAATAATAATAATAATAATAATAATAATAATAATAATAATAATAATAATAATAATAATAATAAAACGTATTATGCTATATAAGAATATGATAATAAGGAAAATAATAATAATTATACATATATATATATATATATATATATATATATATATATATATATATATATATATATATATATATATATATATATATATATATATGTTGCAGACCTTTGCACTTTCTCTAATTTCCGTACGTGCTTGGCTAGGTGTGGGTTCCAAACTGACGCTGCAAACTCCAATATGGGCCTGATATACACAGTGTATAGGGTCCTGAACGATTCCTTATAGAGATGTCGGAATGCTATTCTTAGGTTTGCTAGGCACCCATATGCTGCAGCAGTTATTTGGTTAATGTGCGTTTCAGATGTGTCCGGTGTTATACTCACCTCAAGATCTTTTTCCTTTAGTGAAGTTTGCAGTTTCTGGCCCCCTAGACTGTACTCCGTCTGAGGTCTTCTTTCCCCTTCTCCAATCTTCATGACTTTGCACTTGGTGGGGTTGAACTCCTGGAGCCAGTTGCTGGACCAGACGTACAGCCTGTCCAGATCCCTTTGTAGTTCTGCCTGGTCCTCGTCCGATTGAATTCATCTCATCAACTTCACATCATCTGCAAACATGGACACTTCTGAGTCTATTCCTTCCGTCATGTCGTTCACATATACCAGAAACAGCACAGGTCCTAGGACTGACCCCAGTGGAACCTCACTCATCACAGGCGCCCACTCTGACACTTCGTCTCGTACCATGACTCTCTGTTGTCTTCCCGACAGGTATTCCCTGATCCACTGCAGTGCCTTCCTTGTTATACCTGCCTGGTCTTCCAGCTTTTACACTAGTCTCTTGTGTGGAACTGTGTCAAAAGCCTTTCAGTCCAAGAAAACGCAATCTACCCACCCCTCCCTCTCTTGTCTTACTGCTGCCATCCTATCATAGAACTCCAGTAGGTTTGTGACACAAGAGAGGTGTATATATTGGCATGTGGGGGAATTATAGAATTATGGGCTAGGTGACTTTTTTTGAAGTGGTTTTTCTTGGATTCCCAAGAGGATTAGTTTTAATTATAATTCTGGCTCGTGGAAAATCTTGTTCCCATGTCAGAGAGTTGTGTGTCCTTTGTCCTTCTCCTCCTCCTCCTCCTCCTCCTTGTCTCTTCCTCCTCCTCCTCCTCCTTCTCTCTTCCTCTTCCTCCTCCTCCTTCTCTCTTCCTCCTCCTCCTCCATCTCTGCTAGGAGAGGCTAGGCTGGCTGATGGTAAACTTTAAATATTCCTTCAGCCTGCCAGCCATCATAAACTCCAGGACTATCTTTATTCTGCTTTCTTCTTCTCCTTTTACCTTTTTTCCACTTTCATTTTTTTTTACTTTCCTTGCTCTTTCCTCCTCTCCTCCTCCTCCCCCTCTGTTCCATTACCGTGCTCCTCTGTTCCATTACCGTGCTCTTCTGTTCCATTACCGTACTCCTCTGTTCCATTACCGTGCTCTTCTGTTCCATTACCGTGCTCTTCTGTTCCATTACCGTGCTCTTCTGTTCCATTACCGTGCTCTTCTGTTCCATTACCGTGCTCTTCTGTTCCATTACCGTGCTCTTCTGTTCCATTACCGTGCTCTTCTGTTCCATTACCGTGCTCTTCTGTTCCATTACCGTACTCCTCTGTTCCATTACCGTGCTCTTCTGTTCCATTACCGTGCTCTTCTGTTCCATTACCGTGCTCTTCTGTTCCATTACCGTGCTCTTCTGTTCCATTACCGTGCTCTTCTGTTCCATTACCGTGCTCTTCTGTTCCATTACCGTGCTCTTCTGTTCCATTACCGTACTCCTCTGTTCCATTACCGTGCTCTTCTGTTCCATTACCGTGCTCTTCTGTTCCATTACCGTGCTCTTCTGTTCCATTACCGTACTCCTCTGTTCCATTACCGTGCTCTTCTGTTCCATTACCGTGCTCTCCTGTTCCATTACCGTACTCTTCTGTTCCATTACCGTGCTCTTCTGTTCCATTACCGTGCTCTTCTGTTCCATTACCGTGCTCTTCTGTTCCATTACCGTGCTCCTCTGTTCCATTACCGTGCTCTTCTGTTCCATTACCGTACTCCTCTGTTCCATTACCGTGCTCTTCTGTTCCATTACCGTGCTCTTCTGTTCCATTACCGTACTCCTCTGTTCCATTACCGTGCTCTTCTGTTCCATTACCGTGCTCTTCTGTTCCATTACCGTGCTCTTCTGTTCCATTACCGTGCTCTTCTGTTCCATTACCGTGCTCTTCTGTTCCATTACCGTGCTCTTCTGTTCCATTACCGTGCTCTTCTGTTCCATTACCGTGCTCTTCTGTTCCATTACCGTACTCCTCTGTTCCATTACCGTGCTCTTCTGTTCCATTACCGTGCTCTTCTGTTCCATTACCGTGCTCTTCTGTTCCATTACCGTGCTCTTCTGTTCCATTACCGTACTCCTCTGTTCCATTACCGTGCTCTTCTGTTCCATTACCGTGCTCTTCTGTTCCATTACCGTGCTCTTCTGTTCCATTACCGTGCTCTTCTGTTCCATTACCGTGCTCTTCTGTTCCATTACCGTGCTCTTCTGTTCCATTACCGTGCTCTTCTGTTCCATTACAGTGCTCTTCTGTTCCATTACCGTACTCCTCTGTTCCATTACCGTGCTCTTCTGTTCCATTACCGTGCTTTTCTGTTCCATTACCGTGCTCTTCTGTTCCATTACCGTGCTCTTCTGTTCCATTACCGTGCTCTTCTGTTCCATTACCGTGCTCTTCTGTTCCATTACCGTGCTCTTCTGTTCCATTACCGTGCTCTTCTGTTCCATTACCGTGCTCTTCTGTTCCATTACCGTGCTCTTCTGTTCCATTACCGTACTCCTCTGTTCCATTACCGTGCTCTTCTGTTCCATTACCGTGCTCTTCTGTTCCATTACCGTACTCCTCTGTTCCATTACCGTGCTCTTCTGTTCCATTACCGTGCTCTTCTGTTCCATTACCGTGCTCTTCTGTTCCATTACCGTGCTCTTCTGTTCCATTACCGTGCTCTTCTGTTCCATTACCGTACTCCTCTGTTCCATTACCGTGCTCTTCTGTTCCATTACCGTGCTCTTCTGTTCCATTACCGTGCTCTTCTGTTCCATTACCGTACTCCTCTGTTCCATTACCGTGCTCTTCTGTTCCATTACCGTGCTCTTCTGTTCCATTACCGTGCTCTTCTGTTCCATTACCGTGCTCTTCTGTTCCATTACCGTACTCCTCTGTTCCATTACCGTACTCCTCTGTTCCATTACCGTGCTCTTCTGTTCCATTACCGTGCTCTTCTGTTCCATTACCGTACTCCTCTGTTCCATTACAGTACTCTTCTGTTCCATTACCGTGCTCTTCTGTTCCATTACCGTACTCCTCTGTTCCATTACCGTGCTCTTCTGTTCCATTACCGTGCTCTTCTGTTCCATTACCGTACTCCTCTGTTCCATTACCGTACTCCTCTGTTCCATTACCGTGCTCTTCTGTTCCATTACCGTGCTCTTCTGTTCCATTACCGTGCTCTTCTGTTCCATTACCGTACTCCTCTGTTCCATTACCGTGCTCTTCTGTTCCATTACCGTGCTCTTCTGTTCCATTACCGTGCTCTTCTGTTCCATTACCGTACTCCTCTGTTCCATTACCGTGCTCTTCTGTTCCATTACCGTGCTCTTCTGTTCCATTACCGTGCTCTTCTGTTCCATTACCGTGCTCTTCTGTTCCATTACCGTTCTCTTCTGTTCCATTACCGTGCTCTTCTGTTCCATTACCGTGCTCTTCTGTTCCATTACCGTGCTTTTCTGTTCCATTACCGTGCTCTTCTGTTCCATTACCGTGCTCTTCTGTTCCATTACCGTGCTCTTCTGTTCCATTACCGTGCTCTTCTGTTCCATTACCGTGCTCTTCTGTTCCATTACCGTACTCCTCTGTTCCATTACCGTGCTCTTCTGTTCCATTACCGTGCTCTTCTGTTCCATTACCGTGCTCTTCTGTTCCATTACCGTGCTCTTCTGTTCCATTACCGTGCTCTTCTGTTCCATTACCGTACTCCTCTGTTCCATTACCGTGCTCTTCTGTTCCATTACCGTGCTCTTCTGTTCCATTACCGTGCTCTTCTGTTCCATTACCGTGCTCTTCTGTTCCATTACCGTGCTCTTCTGTTCCATTACCGTGCTCTTCTGTTCCATTACCGTGCTCTTCTGTTCCATTACCGTGCTTCTGTTCCATTACCGTGCTCTTCTGTTCCATTACCGTGCTCTTCTGTTCCATTACCGTGCTCTTCTCCATTACCGTGTTCTGTTCCATTACCGTGCTCTTCTGTTCCATTACCGTGCTCTTCTGTTCCATTACCGTCTCCTCTGTTCCATTACCGTGCTCTTCTGTTCCATTACCGTGCTCTTCTGTTCCATTACCGTGCTCTTCTGTTCCATTACCGTGCTCTTCTGTTCCATTACCGTGCTCTTCTGTTCCATTACCGTGCTCTTCTGTTCCATTACCGTACTCCTCTGTTCCATTACCTGCTCTTCTGTTCCATTACCGTGCTCTTCTGTTCCATTACCGTGCTCTTCTGTTCCATTACCGTGCTCTTCTGTTCCATTACCGTGCTCTTCTGTTCCATTACCGTGCTCTTCTGTTCCATTACCGTACTCCTCTGTTCCATTACCGTGCTCTTCTGTTCCATTACCGTGCTCTTCTGTTCCATTACCGTGCTCTTCTGTTCCATTACCGTACTCTTCTGTTCCATTACCGTGCTCTTCTGTTCCATTACCGTGCTCTTCTGTTCCATTACCGTGCTCTTCTGTTCCATTACTTTTCTGTACTCCTCTGTTCCATTACCGTGCTCTTCTGTTCCATTACCGTGCTCTTCTGTTCCATTACCGTGCTATTCTGTTCCATTACCGTGCTCTTCTGTTCCATTACCGTGCTCTTCTGTTCCATTACCGTGCTCTTCTGTTCCATTACCGTGCTCTTCTGTTCCATTACCGTGCTCTTCTGTTCCATTACCGTGCTCTTCTGTTCCATTACCGTGCTCTTCTGTTCCATTACCGTTCTCCTCTGGTCCTTTACCGTGCTCTTCTGTTCCATTACCGTGCTCTTCTGTTCCATTACCGTGCTCTTCTGTTCCATTACCGTGCTCTTCTGTTCCATTACCGTGCTCTTCTGTTCCATTACCGTGCTCTTCTGTTCCATTACCGTGCTCTTCTGTTCCATTACCGTGCTCTTCTGTTCCATTACCGTGCTCTTCTGTTCCATTACCGTGCTCTTCTGTTCCATTACCGTGCTCTTCTGTTCCATTACCGTGCTCTTCTGTTCCATTACCGTGCTCTTCTGTTCCATTACCGTGCTCTTCTGTTCCATTACCGTGCTCTTCTGTTCCATTACCGTGCTCTTCTGTTCCATTACCGTGCTCTTCTGTTCCATTACCGTGCTCTTCTGTTCCATTACCGTGCTCTTCTGTTCCATTACCGTGCTCTTCTGTTCCATTACCGTGCTCTTCTGTTCCATTACCGTGCTCTTCTGTTCCATTACCGTGCTCTTCTGTTCCATTACCGTGCTCTTCTGTTCCATTACCGTACTCTTCTGTTCCATTACCGTGCTCTTCTGTTCCATTACCGTGCTCTTCTGTTCCATTACCGTGCTCTTCTGTTCCATTACCGTGCTCTTCTGTACCAATACCGTGCTGTTCTGTTCCATTACCGTGCTCTTCTGTTCCATTACCGTGCTCTTCTGTTCCATTACCGTGCTCTTCTGTTCCATTACCGTACTCTTCTGTTCCATTACCGTGCTCTTCTGTTCCATTACCGTGCTCTTCTGTTCCATTACCGTGCTCTTCTGTTCCATTACCGTGCTCTTCTGTTCCATTACCGTGCTCTTCTGTTCCATTACCGTGCTCTTCTGTTCCATTACCGTGCTCTTCTGTTCCATTACCGTGCTCTTCTGTTCCATTACCGTGCTCTTCTGTTCCATTACCGTGCTCTTCTGTTCCATTACCGTGCTCTTCTGTTCCATTACCGTACTCCTCTGTTCCATTACCGTGCTCTTCTGTTCCATTACCGTGCTCTTCTGTTCCATTACTTCGTGCTCTTCTGTTCCATTACCGTGCTCTTCTGTTCCATTACCGTGCTCTTCTGTTCCATTACCGTGCTCTTCTGTTCCATTACCGTGCTCTTCTGTTCCATTACCGTGCTCTTCTGTTCCATTACCGTGCTCTTCTGTTCCATTACCGTGCTCTTCTGTTCCATTACCGTGCTCTTCTGTTCCATTACCGTGCTCTTCTGTTCCATTACCGTACTCTTCTGTTCCATTACCGTGCTCTTCTGTTCCATTACCGTGCTCTTCTGTTCCATTACCGTGCTCTTCTGTTCCATTACCGTGCTCTTCTGTTCCATTACCGTGCTCTTCTGTTCCATTACCGTGCTCTTCTGTTCCATTACCGTGCTCTTCTGTTCCATTACCGTGCTCTTCTGTTCCATTACCGTGCTCTTCTGTTCCATTACCGTGCTCTTCTGTTCCATTACCGCTCTTCTACTCTTCTGTTCCATTACCGTGCTCTTCTGTTCCATTACCGTGCTCTTCTGTTCCATTACCGTGCTCTTCTGTTCCATTACCGTGCTCTTCTGTTCCATTACCGTGCTCTTCTGTTCCATTACCGTGCTCTTCTGTTCCATTACCGTACTCTTCTGTTCCATTACCGTACTCTTCTGTTCCATTACCGTGCTCTTCTGTTCCATTACCGTACTCCTCTGTTCCATTACCGTGCTCTTCTGTTCCATTACCGTACTCTTCTGTTCCATTACCGTGCTCTTCTGTTCCATTACCGTGCTCTTCTGTTCCATTACCGTGCTCTTCTGTTCCATTACCGTACTCCTCTGTTCCATTACCGTGCTCTTCTGTTCCATTACCGTGCTCTTCTGTTCCATTACCGTGCTCTTCTGTTCCATTACCGTGCTCTTCTGTTCCATTACCGTGCTCTTCTGTTCCATTACCGTACTCCTCTGTTCCATTACCGTGCTCTTCTGTTCCATTACCGTGCTCTTCTGTTCCATTACCGTGCTCTTCTGTTCCATTACCGTGCTCTTCTGTTCCATTACCGTGCTCTTCTGTTCCATTACCGTGCTCTTCTGTTCCATTACCGTGCTCTTCTGTTCCATTACCGTGCTCTTCTGTTCCATTACCGTGCTCTTCTGTTCCATTACCGTGCTCTTCTGTTCCATTACCGTGCTCTTCTGTTCCATTACCGTACTCCTCTGTTCCATTACCGTGCTCTTCTGTTCCATTACCGTGCTCTTCTGTTCCATTACCGTGCTCTTCTGTTCCATTACCGTGCTCTTCTGTTCCATTACCGTGCTCTTCTGTTCCATTACCGTGCTCTTCTGTTCCATTACCGTGCTCTTCTGTTCCATTACCGTGCTCTTCTGTTCCATTACCGTGCTCTTCTGTTCCATTACCGTGCTCTTCTGTTCCATTACCGTGCTCTTCTGTTCCATTACCGTGCTCTTCTGTTCCATTACCGTGCTCTTCTGTTCCATTACCGTGCTCTTCTGTTCCATTACCGTGCTCTTCTGTTCCATTACCGTGCTCTTCTGTTCCATTACCGTGCTCTTCTGTTCCATTACCGTGCTCTTCTGTTCCATTACCGTGCTCTTCTGTTCCATTACCGTGCTCTTCTGTTCCATTACCGTGCTCTTCTGTTCCATTACCGTGCTCTTCTGTTCCATTACCGTGCTCTTCTGTTCCATTACCGTACTCCTCTGTTCCATTACCGTGCTCTTCTGTTCCTTCTATCTCCTTCTGAGTTCTCTCGCTTTTTCTTATTATTTTATCCTTCTTTTTTTTAGACTACCTACGGGTTTCTATCATTAATAATAATTATAATGGTGATAATAAAGTGTGTGTGTATGTGTATATGTGTGTATGTGTGTATGTGTGTATGTGTGTGTGTGTGTACTCACCTAGTTGTACTCACCTAGTTGAGGTTGCGGGGGTCGAGTCCGAGCTCCTGGCCCCGCCTCTTCACTGATCGCTACTAGGTCACTCTCCCTGAGCCGTGAGCTTTATCATACCTCTGTGTGTGTGTGTGTGTGTGTGTGTGTGTATGTGTGTGTGTATAAGTGTACATACGTACAGAAATTATCCTAATAAGCATACACACACCCGTAATACATATTTTTAAATCTTGCCGCAGTATAATCTGATGACCTTCCACTTCCTTCTTTCGTGTTCATGGAGGTAGAGGAGGCTGAGCTTATGCAATACGGGGACACCTTTCTGGGATCGCACAGCTATCTGAATATTTACCTTTTTTATGTGCTGCCCCTAAAAGTCAGCTGAGAGACTTAGTTATATAAACATATAAGTTTTTCTAAGCGGGTATTTTACCCCGTTTGTGTTATTATCAATGGAAATCTCAGCAGTAGGAATGGTTGGTGAAGTTGAGGGAACAAGAGGATGCGCCTGTGACTGATGTTACTCCCAGCATGCGTCTCATATAATTGCTTTCTCCAGCAATAATGACTGGAATATTACCCAGGCAAGCTCGGCTGAATTTACTGCCCAGCTGTAAATCCACTGGTGAGAGAGAAAGAGAGAGAGAGTTGGGGAGGGAGAGAGAGAAAAAAAAAAAAAGACAGAGAAACGTAGGAAGGTGTTAGTCTCCTGAACCAAGAAGTTTGAGAAGGGTGGCCAGGTTGAGATAAGAGCAGTTTTTCTCTATAAGATTTCTGACGTAGCAGCTTCTTGAAGACTCTGGACACGAGAATCTTTCAGAAGTAATTAAGACAAAGTGCATAATTTCTTTTAAAACTTCCTGTTCCCCCACAAAGTTTTAGAAAAAAAATCCTGTTTATATTTACAGGATTATTCAGATTATGTATATATATATATATATATATATATATATATATATATATATATATATATATATATATATATATATATATATATATATATATATATATATATATATATATATATATATGTATATAAGTAGGTCTTGCCTTTCATCTAATACTTTACCTCTCCTATAAGATTTCTATGACCGTCTTTCTGTGTAACGTGACATTTCTTCCAGATGTTCTTCCACATCTCTTGTTTCGTAGCGACGACAACAGAGGGAGTGGATGATGCTTATAACATTTGATTACCCTTGCCTCAACTATCTAATACCAGTAGATAGTCCTTCATCTAGACTGCAGTAGATAGTTCTTCCCTCGATGTGGGCTATAAAATCTGCTATCTGGCTATCTCTGGTCATCCCGTGTATAGGTGAAGCGACCGTGTCTAATTTGGTATATTTTCCTGCAGTTCTTATTAATATTTTCTGGTGGGTGTATATACTTGAGCAGACGAGGAGGGTAAACTCTGCTTGTGTTGGTAATTGTGACCCGCCTGGGAACACTTGCGAAGAGAAGGGTAATATATTCTTGTCTTAGTTGGTAACTGTGACTAACTTGGGGAACAAGGAGAGAGGAGGAGTCTGAGATGTATATTCTCTGATGTTTTCTCTCTCTCTCTCTCTCTCTCTCTCTCTCTCTCTCTCTCTCTCTCTCTCTCTCTCTCTCTCTCTCTCTCTCGTCTCCAAAGGGTGAGAAATAATAACAAGGGGAATAATTTCTTTCTTCTGCAAAGCACTTAATCACATTTGGCTACAAGGCACCTGGAAGATGTAATGAAAGAGAAAAGCCACTTAGGAGAGAGAGAGAGAAAACATTAAACCCCACAAAACACTAAAACAATACGACAGTAACAGAAATCCCTAACATGACCTAAAACACAATACCAGATGGCAGTCACGTGTATAACACGACCCAGGAACATGGGAATTAGCGTTCTTGGAACAGAATGATGATCTGCCTACAAATTCAGACAACAGATGGCAGCACCTCCTGGTGTGCGGAACAGGGGGGAGGGTGAAGAGGGTTGCCAGGGGTCTCCTGATAACACATTATGCAAATAGGTTAGCATCGGGGTCTTCCTTGCATAAAAGATTACAGAAGTTGCTACATTAACTTCAGTAGAATTTTCACAGGATTGTCTCCTTCTCGGATTGATTGTATAAGAAGGTTTGGTTGAGCCATCAACTCTACGGAATTTTAAGTAACTTTCAACTATGTTCTTTTAAGAACAGCGGAGTTCTGCATATTATTATATTGCGTTCCTTACTGTTTTTATTATTTCTTTGTTTTATATACACAGTGTATATACACTGTATATATACACTGTGTATATACATTGACAGTTTACTGTGATTTCTATTCTAGGAATTAATATATTCTTGACTGGTGGTGAACAGGTGACATGCAACCTTGTTGACAATGGTATTAAAATACCATAAATGCATAGTAGACTTCGTCAGTCAAATACAGAGGCAACGAGTGTGGTAGTGAAATGAAAATGATGTAATCAGTCCATCAACTTTGGAAATATGAGGTGGTCAGTCCCTCAGCCAGGACGAGAGTTCAGCTCTAATGGTCTGGAAAGATATCATGTTACAGCTTCATATCGTTCCAGACCATTGAGCTGAACTCTTCTCCAAGCTGAGGGACTGACCACCTTAAATACTCTTTTTCCAAGGGTGATGGACTGATTACATCATATACATTTCGCTACTACACTGCTGCCTCTGTATTTGACTGAAGAATCATACTGTCTAGGCGAAACATTTCAACAATAAAAATAGCCAACTGCTGCACGTGTGTCTTGATCATCGACATACAGTCTTAATAACCCTCGTGTGGTCGACAGGGTTTTAAACCCAGTAAACCAGCCACCCAAACCGGTCATTCGGTTTTAAACATGTACGTGAAAGGCGGCAATTGCAAATTCACTGCCATCAATCACTGGCAATGGTGAAACCATCATAAAGAGGATTTAAATACCAGACGCGTTGATCTACAGGACACCAACACTGGCTAATGGGCAGAGTGTTTAGATTTTACCCATAACCCATCCAATAGACTGTATGTGATTTTACCCATAACCCATCCAATAGATTGTATGTGATTTTATCCATAACCCATCGAATAGACTGTATGCCATATTTTATCCATAATCCATCTATGTCGGATTTCATTTATAGTCCGTCCAGTATATGTCAAATTTTGTCTATAACTCACCCAGTGAAGTCTTTTCCCTTTCAGAAGAGGAAAGACTTTGTTTTCGCTGTACACTGTGTCACTGATAATGATAGGTGAGTCACTAGTAGACGTACACACTGTACACGGTGTCACTGATAATAATGTCTGAGTCACTAGTGGACGTACATAATCTACACGGTGTCACTGAGAGTGATCAAATGTCCCGTAGAGTCCCTGGGGAAGACACAGGCGTATCTTAATTCGTCTCTGTTGCTGGCGTTTCATTTCTCATTGAGGCGGACTGCAAGATCTCTGCCAGTTTCCCCAAAGTATTTCTTGAGACAGTACCCACAAGGAATAATGTACAGATTAAAATAAACTTAATTAGTGGTGAACAGTTTACAATGGAAACTTAGTAACCCCTTTGCCCAACTGATAGATTTCAAACCAAATTAAGCAGAGAACCTAGCTGGGTGGAGAGCAAAGGGGAGAATAAAGAAAATAAACAAAGAGGAGCAAGAGAAAAGGAAGAGAAATAATTGTTACGTTCACAGGGAAGCGTCAAAATCAGATACGATCTGAAGGTATCTCCGCCTCCTCGTATCTAGAGCTCCTTCTTTTTCCCAGCATACGGCACCCCCTTCCTTGAAGAGAACAAGAAGAGGTTGACTAAAAAGTACGAAGGGGCTAACACATCGATCAGTGACTTAAGAGTAAAGTCGGCCATGTTTCCAGATTGCTTTCTAGCCTCCAGTCAACACTATCAAGAAGAGATTACTCTTGTTGAGAGATATATGTCTCTCAGCGTATATACACCGAGAGGTGTATGGCTCTCGGTGTATATACACCGAGAGGTATATGTCTCTCAGCGTATATACACCGAGAGGTGTATGTCTCTCAGCGTATGTACACCGAGAGGTGTATGTCTCTCAGCGTATGTACACCGAGAGGTGTATGTCTCTCAGCGTATATACACCGAGAGGTGTATGTCTCTCAGCGTATATACACCGAGAGGTGTCTCTCAGCGTATATGCACCTAGAGATGTATGTCTCTCAGCGTATATACACCGAGAGGTGTATGTCTCTCAGCGTATGTGCACCTAGAGATGTATGTCTCTCAGCGTATATACACCGAGAGGTGTATGTCTCTCAGCGTATGTACACCTAGAGGTGTATGTCTCTCAGCGTATGTACACCGAGAGGTGTATGTCTCTCAGCGTATGTGCACCTAGAGGTGTATGTCTCTCAGCGTATATACACCGAGAGGTGTCTCTCAGCGTATGTACACCGAGAGGTGTATGTCTCTCAGCGTATATACACCGAGAGGTGTATGTCTCTCAGCGTATGTACACCGAGAGGTGTATGTCTCTCAGCGTATATACACCGAGAGGTGTATGTCTCTCAGCGTATATACACCGAGAGGTGTATGTCTCTCAGCGTATGTACACCTAGAGGTGTATGTCTCTCAGCGTATATACACCGAGAGGTGTATGTCTCTCAGCGTATGTACACCTAGAGGTGTATGTCTCTCAGCGTATATACACCGAGAGGTGTATGTCTCTCAGCGTATGTGCACCTAGAGGTGTATGTCTCTCAGCGTATATACACCGAGAGGTGTATGTCTCTCAGCGTATATACACCGAGAGGTGTATGTCTCTCAGCGTATGTGCACCGAGAGGTGTATGTCTCTCAGCGTATATACACCGAGAGGTGTATGTCTCTCAGCGTATGTACACCGAGAGGTGTATGTCTCTCAGCGTATATACACCGAGAGGTGTATGTCTCTCAGCGTATGTACACCGAGAGGTGTATGTCTCTCAGCGTATATACACCGAGAGGTGTATGGCTCTCGGTGTATATACACCGAGAGGTGTATGTCTCTCAGCGTATGTGCACCTAGAGGTGTATGTCTCTCAGCGTATATACACCTAGAGGTGTATGTCTCTCAGCGTATGTGCACCTAGAGGTGTATGTCTCTCAGCGTATATACACCGAGAGGTGTATGTCTCTCAGCGTATGTGCACCTAGAGGTGTATGTCTCTCAGCGTATATACACCGAGAGGTGTATGTCTCTCAGCGTATGTGCACCTAGAGGTGTATGTCTCTCAGCGTATATACACCGAGAGGTGTATGTCTCTCAGCGTATATACACCGAGAGGTGTATGTCTCTCAGCGTATATACACCGAGAGGTGTATGTCTCTCAGCGTATGTGCACCTAGAGGTGTATGTCTCTCAGCGTATATACACCGAGAGGTGTATGTCTCTCAGCGTATGTGCACCTAGAGGTGTATGTCTCTCAGCGTATATACACCGAGAGGTGTATGTCTCTCAGCGTATGTGCACCTAGAGGTGTATGTCTCTCAGCGTATATACACCGAGAGGTGTATGTCTCTCAGCGTATATACACCGAGAGGTGTATGTCTCTCAGCGTATATACACCGAGAGGTGTATGTCTCTCAGCGTATGTGCACCTAGAGGTGTATGTCTCTCAGCGTATATACACCGAGAGGTGTATGTCTCTCAGCGTATGTGCACCTAGAGGTGTATGTCTCTCAGCGTATATACACCGAGAGGTGTATGTCTCTCAGCGTATGTGCACCTAGAGGTGTATGTCTCTCAGCGTATATACACCGAGAGGTGTATGTCTCTCAGCGTATATACACCGAGAGGTGTATGTCTCTCAGCGTATATACACCGAGAGGTGTATGTCTCTCAGCGTATGTGCACCTAGAGGTGTATGTCTCTCAGCGTATATACACCGAGAGGTGTATGTCTCTCAGCGTATGTGCACCTAGAGGTGTATGTCTCTCAGCGTATATACACCGAGAGGTGTATGTCTCTCAGCGTATGTGCACCTAGAGGTGTATGTCTCTCAGCGTATATACACCGAGAGGTGTATGTCTCTCAGCGTATATACACCGAGAGGTGTATGTCTCTCAGCGTATATACACCGAGAGGTGTATGTCTCTCAGCGTATATACACCGAGAGGTGTATGTCTCTCAGCGTATATACACCTAGAGGTGTATGTCTCTCAGCGTATATACACCGAGAGGTGTATGTCTCTCAGCGTATATACACCGAGAGGTGTATGTCTCTCAGCGTATATACACCGAGAGGTGTATGTCTCTCAGCGTATGTGCACCTAGAGGTGTATGTCTCTCAGCGTATATACACCGAGAGGTGTATGTCTCTCAGCGTATGTGCACCTAGAGGTGTATGTCTCTCAGCGTATATACACCGAGAGGTGTATGTCTCTCAGCGTATGTACACCTAGAGGTGTATGTCTCTCAGCGTATATACACCGAGAGGTGTATGTCTCTCAGCGTATGTACACCGAGAGGTGTATGTCTCTCAGCGTATATACACCGAGAGGTGTATGTCTCTCAGCGTATGTACACCGAGAGGTGTATGTCTCTCAGCGTATGTACACCTAGAGGTGTATGTCTCTCAGCGTATATACACCGAGAGGTGTATGTCTCTCAGCGTATGTGCACCTAGAGGTGTATGTCTCTCAGCGTATATACACCGAGAGGTGTATGTCTCTCAGCGTATATACACCGAGAGGTGTATGTCTCTCAGCGTATATACACCGAGAGGTGTATGTCTCTCAGCGTATATACACCGAGAGGTGTATGTCTCTCAGCGTATATACACCGAGAGGTGTATGTCTCAGCGTATGTGCACCTAGAGGTGTATGTCTCTCAGCGTATATACACCGAGAGGTGTATGTCTCTCAGCGTATATACACCGAGAGGTGTATGTCTCTCAGCGTATATACACCGAGAGGTGTATGTCTCAGCGTATGTGCACCTAGAGGTGTATGTCAGCGTATATATAGTGAGAGTTTCTTATTTTTATACAGATAAATTTTACAGGCTGAGAGCTGTTATCCTCAGCTTATTTCACCGCCCAACGCTATCTGAGGTATACTACCACCCCCCAGGATGCCACCCACAACAGTCGACTAATACCCAGGTACCTAGTTACCGCTAGATGAACAGGGACAGCAGGTATAAGAAAACATTCTGTGTAGTGTTTCCACCCGTGGCGGGGATCGAACCATAGACACTCAGCATGTGGACTGAGTGCGCTACCAACCTATATAAGGAGTTAAAGTATCCTATACTGGTAGTGAACAGGTTATGTGGGAGCTTAATGACCCTCGTGTAGCCGATAGGCTTTAAACCTAATAGAGCAACCAACTATGCTGGGACGCAAGTGGGCTCTGCAATTGTGCTTTCAACTACCGACTGTGAGTGATTGCCCGTTTTGTGTCGTCAACTTGCCTCGCCAGGTGTTCCTGCATTCTAATTGGCTCGCCTTTCCAGCACACGGTTATGAATATCCCGTGGCTCTGTTGGTAGCACACTCAACCCACACACTGAGGTCCGTATTTCGATCCCTGGTACGGCTGAAAACATTAGGACGTGTTTCCTTAGGACACCTGCTGTCAATGTTCATCCATCAGTACAATAGGTACCTGGGCGTTAGTCGACTGGTGTGGGTCGCATCCAGGAGAAATTGACCTAATTTCGGAAAATGCTCTGAATAACAAGCGGCTTTCTATATAGTAGTTTGTCATTGATTTCAGCTATGGTCTGTATACCTTGTTAAGTACTTATAAAGATAAAGATATTATTATTATTATTAGTAGTAGTAGTAGTAGTAGTAGTAGTAGTAGTAGTTATTAGTTCTGAGCACTGAGAACATGACTGGTGGGGCTGGGAGTGCTCAGAGGTAAGATATAAGCCCCTTTACTGTTATCCACAACTTCAACCAACGTATCTTCCCAGCAGGACCATCTCGTGCATCCTGCGACACAGATCACTTGTGAGGTCGAGTACACATCTACACCCGGAGCTGCTATACACTCTTTTAACTGTGTTTAGCATGTCTTGTTAGGTGTCTTAACCTGCTGAAGGTGGACGATACCTGCAGTCGGTCCTGTGAAGTACTTTAACAATTAAATAGGTTAAGTTTTAGGTATAAAGTGTACAGATCACTGTCAGTGATCTAGTTATGTGCCTACCTAAGGTGTTCAGCACTGCACACTAGAAATGTACTGACTGAAAGTCAGTGATCTAATTAATTGTCCGAGAAGTCTGCTTATTGACCTAACTTTTAATTAGATTCTTAATTTACCTTATCTTCTGATATTAAGAGAATTTACCGGTGTTATTGCTGCCAAGAATCGTAAGAAAACTCGTTGTCCCTTGTGTCTCAATACTCTTATCCCCAGACCTGACGATATACAGCAATACTGATGACCCACGCGGGTTTAGCGAATGCTCAAAAGAGATTCAATCACATTAAATCTCGAAAATTATTAATTTGGAGTTGCTGGGGCAACCGGTGAGTGCTATACCTCCATCTTAACAAATTCCTGCCCCTTGACACACATGAGAGAGAGAGAGAGAGAGAGAGAGAGAGAGAGAGAGACGGGGTGGCAGTGTTACACAGACTTCAGGTCAGTGATGTTGCACAGTAGTAACAAGCTGGCGACAGCACACATGGGTATGTAGAATGACACTCTTTTGCAACATCTGGGAATTTTTATTGGGATAACGTTTCGCCAGCCAGTGGTTTCTTCAGTCCAATACAGAGGAAAAAGGGTGGAAAAAGAGAGGAGTTTGAGGTAATCAGTCCCTCAGCCTGGAGTCGATGTGTTTAGTCCATCAATCTTAAAGACTGACTGAGGAACTTGTGCATGTGTCTTATTCATTACACAGGTTTTTAATCACTTGTTGGCCGGTTCAGTAGTTGAGTCTCTGCGAGTTTCACAACACAATCACAGCCTGGAAGACGCCTCAAATGGTTCCAGAAGCCGGATGAAAGGAGACAAAATCTGGAAAAATAAAAATACAGTCGTGAACTCTGGGTGAAATATTGCGAATGTTCGCAAGTTTTGTGAGTCGACCCTAATGGGCGTCTTGACTCATAAGTGTCAAGTGACTGCGTGGGCCCCTGGGAACCAGGGATTATTGTCCCATTAGGTAAAAATCCTTTTCTCTTTCTCTCTGTCTCTGTCTGTCTCTGTCTGTCTGTCTGTCTGTCTCTCTCTCTCTCTCTCTATCTATCTCTCTCTCTCTCTTTCTCTCTCTCACATACATATATATACATATATATATATATATATATATATATATATATATATATATATATATATATATATATATATATCACTATTCTCTGGCTAAAGGAGACTCGAGCCTACGAACCTTGGGACAAGGTACGCGGTTCGAGTCTCCTTCAGCCAGAGATCAGTGTTTGTGTATATTTCGCCTGCTCTTGCGAATTCCTTGCATTGTTAATATCTCTAGTAAGGCTGATGCATGCAGGGGATGAGATGAAAAGCTGTAAGCCTTCTCCCTGAAAGCTGGCTGCCTTGGATCAGACTCTAGCGCAAGCTGGACTCCAAGGTGTTGGTCCAGTGTGGGTAGATTGGTAAAGCACTGCGTACCTTGTTCCAAGGTTCGTAGGTTCGAGTCTCCTTTAGCCAGAGATCAGTGTTTGTGTATATTTCGCCTGCTCTTGCGAATTCCTTGTATATATATATATATATATATATATATATATATATATATATATATATATATATATATATATATATGTTGTGACCCCTGAATGGGTCATAATGTATATTACCTTTTCATATAATTTTATATTGCTTATATTTGCGATAATAGCTAAATCATGAATATATTGCTTTATATTATTATTTGACTTAGTTATATTGTTAGGTAGGATGTAACATTCATATATTATTATTATGTGCTCATAGTTCAAGTCTTGTCTAACTACAGTAATTATCGCTCGTTGCTCGTTACTCTGCCGGCTTCTCGGTGTTGCTGGGGAGCAACTGTCCACGGAGCTATCACGTGATCGAGGGGGGGGTGTTCACACCTCGCCTGAAGTATTCAGTCTGGGCTAGACTCTCTTGGTGGTTGGACGTATTCCTGACAAGACGTCCCTAACTCTCCCTTATTGGCCCTTGTTGGAAGATCGTCTCTGTAGCTTTCTTGTTGTTGGTCCTGTAGAACTCTGTTCACTGAACATTGTATAGACTTAGTGATTTTCGACGTTGTACTGAGGTTATGTGTCACAGACACTCTGAGCAACTCAGGTCCTGAGCTGTAGCTTCTGACCTAACTTGTACTGGTATCTGTGTATTATCGCAGTCGGGGATTTTCTTATGCTGAACTTAGATTCAGTAGTATGGGAGTTTTGTGACTTTTGTGGAGGATCTGCAGATGGTCCCTACTTAGTGTCGTTATATTATCTCCTTGACCCTGATTCTGTGTCGCAGTTGCTTGTTATATTGCTATTGGGCTTAGCAGTCGTTTTATTGTTCAAGCAAGCTGTTCTGATTGCCAGGTGGTCAAGAAGTTAGTAGACGTGAGGACTTTGTCAGTCATTGGTTTAAGTCTAGTAGAGTCGTGAGACATAGTGAACTACTTAGAGCACTTACACACAACACAAACTTATTTGTATATTGTATTATTAAATGTTAATGTACCAGACGGTACTTAAGACGTATAAATGTGATATGTGCCATCAGTACAATACTACTGTACACGAGAGAAGTGATTATTATTTTGTTTAAATTAATTTATTTTAATTTGATAATATACTCCTAGACATCTTGATTGTTAATAAATTTATTAAATTTTAATTTCGCTAGTTAGTAGCCTACCAGTTGTAATCCTGAAGCACTAATAATTCTTATTGAATTCCATTGGATAATTGGACCAGGATACTGACTAATTGTTACGAAAATCCAGTAACAGGCTGGATGCTAGAATGGCAGTCCTTTCTAGTATTCACTGGAGATCTCTAAGCTTTTAGAATCGCGTTTTTTGTAACAAATATATATATATATATATATATATATATATATATATATATATATATATATATATATATATATATATATATATATATATATATATATATATATATATATATATATATATATATATATGTGTGTGTGTGTGTGTGTGCAGAACAGGTTTGAGTGAGGTGTTGCCACCTTCCCTGAGTGAGGTGTTGCCACCTTCCCTGAGTGAGGTGTTGCCACCTTCCCTGAGTGAGGTGTTGCCACCTTCCCTGAGTGAGGTGTTGCCACCTTCCCTGAGTGAGGTGTTGCCACCTTCCCTGAGTGAGGTGTTGCCACCTTCCCTGAGTGAGGTGTTGCCACCTTCCCTGAGTGAGGTGTTGCCACCTTCCCTGAGTGAGGTGTTGCCACCTTCCCTGAGTGAGGTGTTGTCACCTTCCCTGAGTGAGGTGTTGCCACCTTCCCTGAGTGAGGTGTTGTCACCTTCCCTGAGTGAGGTGTCACAACAGTGTTTAACATTTAAAAATATGCTTCTCTAGCCTCTTCTTCTTCCTGTGAAGATATATTTCTCAGCACATGGAAACTCTCAGATTTTAATTAATATTTTCACTCTGATTTTCTTACACGCACACACAGAGAGAGAGAGAGAGAGAGAGAGAGAGAGAGAGAGAGAGAGAGAGAGAGAGAGAGAGAGAGGAAGGGGGTTATTACCCAGGGACATATCTGGATGACGTATGATTTTAGGGCAGAGAGGCGAGGCCATCAGGAAAGGTCTCACTGTTTGTATTTGAATCCATTTCAAGTAGAAATTGTAGGAAAAGATGAGGGGAAAGTAGAGAGCTGAGAAGACAGTCAAAGATGAGGGGAAAGTAGAGAGCTGAGAAGACAGTCAAAGATGAGGGGAAAGTAGAGAGCTGAGAAGACAGTCAAAGATGAGGGGAAAGTAGAGAGCTGAGAAGACAGTCAAAGATGGAAAGGTAGTGGATGGAGTGACGGAGATGGGAGTCTGAGGGAAGGAATGGGGGTGAGCTCAAGGAGGGAGGGTTGAAGAAGTGAAAAAGAGGGAAATGGGGGGAGGAATAATGAGGGAGAGAAATGGGGGGAGGAATAATGAGGGAGAGAAATGGGGGGAGGAATAATGAGGGAGAGAAATGGGGGGAGGAATAAGAAGAGAAATGGGGGAAGAATAAGAAGGGAGGAAAGGAGTGAAAAGAGCGAATTGGGAAAAGAATAAGGAGGAAGGAATGTAGTGAGCTGAAGGAGGAAGAGCTGAAGAAGTGAGAAAGAACTGGAGGAAGGGAAGGAAGGAGGAAAGTGAGGAAGGAAGGAAGGAGAGAAGGAAGGGAGGAAGAGAAGGAGGAAGGATGGAAGGAAGAAAGGAAGGAAGGAAGGAAGGAAGGAAGGAAGGAAGGGAGAGTGAGGCAGTAGTGATCAAAGCCTCCTTGTAAATCTGGTTCTTAAGGTTGAAAATCATGTGTTTGTGGCCTCCTTTACAGCCTTATCTGGGCTGTTTATGTTGGAGGCGGGTCATTGGAGGCGACTCCTGGCTCGTTACCTACCGTTAATGGTCGTTACGGCGTGACGACATAAATCAATATACTTTGTTTTAATGCTTAGTGGAATTTATAGTTATATCTGTGTATAAATCTTGTTTGCTGGAGGAATGAGCAAACGAGAAACCTCGTTATTAAGTGTTAAGGCAGCTTTAGCTTGTTCTCACACGTTATTGGCTAGTGAGATTGCGACGTCATCACATGCACTCACATTATTGGCTAGTTAGATTGCGACATCATTACATACACTCACGTTATTGGCTAGTTACATTGCGACACCATCACATACACTTACGTTATTGGCCAGTGAGATTGCGACATCACACACACTCACGTTATTAGCTAGTGAGATTACGACATCATCACACACACTCACGTTATTGGCTAGTTAGATCGTGGCATCACCATGTTCTCTCACGTAATTGGTTAGTTAGATCGTGGCATCACCATGTTCTCTCACGTAATTGGTTAGTTAGATCGTGGCATCACCATGTTCTCTCACGTAATTGGTTAGTTAGATGACTGAGTGGACTGTGTTTACGTAGACCGCAAGAAGGCATTTGATACTGTCAATCAATCAATTTTTATTTCCTTGCAAGTTTATATTGAGATTATGAAATTACAAAAATTAGTTTCAGTGCAAAGAGCCACTATCATACCTGGGCATTATGGGCAGACTTAATTTTTTTATTTTTATTTTTTTTTTTTGAAACCATTCCAAACCCACATTCACAACACTCTCACGACCCCCCTCCGAAAGGAGGCGAGCCCGTTGTGACCCCCTGACTCCCTCCAACCTATGAAAACCCCTTCACTCACTCATTATCAATCACAGATTTACGAGAATCCCTAACGTTAACATTCTATACCCCTCTGAGAAAGCCTGATCCCACCTCCTCCCATACAAATCTCTGTTACGACACATCGTACGATAGAACGTTACCGCAAGAACCTTCCTTCGCTCTTCACTATCCCCTCTCCCCCTCATCACCCACGACATATATATATAATCTACCATGATATAATCTAAAGCTCTTATGACACCCTCGTCTAACCCACCCATATCTAGACTTAAAGCACGCAGAACCGACACCCCACGACCCCCACCCTCTGTACCAACCTACTTAACCAGCACCTAACCTCCTCTAGCCCTTCACAGAAGTAAACTACATGGAACGCTGTCTCATCCCCTCCACAGATACCACACCCCCCACCCTCTACAACCTGTCTGTTTCGTAATATCTCACCAGACGGAAGGACCCCATGCAGAAAACGAAACATCTCACGCGCCCGAGGGTTTAACTTCATTTTACTGCTGTATAGTCCTTGTGGCTTAGCGCTTCTTTTTGATTATAATAATATAATAATAACTTCATTTTACTAAATCTAAACCAAATACTCCTCCACGCATACATGGGGAACAAACCCTCAACTGGGACAACGCACCTACCTACAAGTAACCTACACAAAACCCTTATACGAACCTTTCTCAGTTCTCTAACCAACATCACAGCCCTCAAAACTATTTCACATTCCCTCAACTCCATTCCTCGATACCACATACCCAGCCTGTCGTGTATCCTTCCCAAACGCCCCGCGTTCACACCCTCACGCAACACTTCCCATTTAATAAACACACATTTAGCCCTCCGTCTCAAATCCATCAACCCCAACCCACCCTGCCTTACAGGTAGCATTACAACTTCCCTCCGTAACCAATCACAACGTGAACCCCACAAAAATTTGTACACCCGTCTTAGAATCCCCGCAATCGCTGTCCCTGTAATTGGGAACACAGTTGTAGCATGCCAAACCTTACTATACAATAAAATGTTCACGACTATCACTCGCTGTATCAGAGTTAGGTGCTGGGGTCTCAGAACACCTAGACGCCCCACGATCCTTTCCAATAACCTATCGAGTTTTCCTCCCGCGCCGCAACCATGTCATCCTTATAAATAATACCACAAATCTTTAAAGACACCGCTCATTCTTTAACAAAATTACATCTCCCCCCACACCCCCCACCCAAGAACCCAACCCCATGCACCTTGACTTCGCACTATTTACCTGCATACCCGTGGCACTTCCAAATAATTGCACCACCTCGTCCAACACTCCCATTGACATCCCTTCACGAATGAGCACAGTGGTGTCAACATATCCAATTAAACCCAGCCAGGCCCTCCCACCCCCCACACTTCCCTCACATGGCGTACATAAGCTACGGTCAACCATTCTATAAAAGGGGTCCTGGAAACACGCAAACAATATTTGGGACATGGGGCATCCCTGTCTAAGGCCTCTACCCATTGCAATTTCCCTCCCCATACACCTGTATCCTCATTTTCGCCCCCTTGTATAACATATTTACCCACTCGACTATTTCCTCCCCAAAACCCTGTCTCCTAAGTATAACCTGCAAAGCTCCCCTTTCCACTCTATCATATGCTTCCTGCCAATCTAGAGCCAACAAAGCCGCCCCTCCATCCCCACCCTTAGCTTCCACAAAACTTCTCAGTATCCCATGTCCTTCAATCATCGACCTTCCCGGCAACCCAAACTGAGATTTTGACACCACCCTCCCCACAACACATTTGAACCTATTACCTAAAATTTTTGCAAACACCTTATAGTCTGCACACATCAGTGATATGGCTCGGTACTCCCGAAGGGTGGGCTGCCCCTTGACCTTCGGGACCAACACTACAACTGCTGTTACCTGCTTCTCCCCCAACTTACCCTTCTCCTTCATACGATTAAATAACCTAACTATAAATTCCTTTATCAACGTCCAATGTTGTAAATAAAATTCTACCGGGAGACCGTCAATACCAGGAGCTTTCCCCTTCCTCATTCCCCTTAACACATTCTCTATTTCCTCTGCCGTAATAGTCCCACCTAAAGCCTTTCTATCACTATTTCCTAAATTACACGTCACATACGTACACACCTTGTCCAACGCCACGTCACCCCCCCCCACTGTTCCAGTACTTCTCGTACCAAGCCTCCGCATACGCACACATCTCCTTCGTGGTTCGTATCTCCTGCCCTGCTCTATAATTTCCAACCATCTCCGTTACCTCTAAACATGGTATAGCTGTCACCGCCTGCCTTTGCTTTTGATGCCGCAAAACACACGCTGACGGCTTGTCGCCCCGAAGCACTTCCTCCACCCCTGCCTGCATCCTTACAGCTTGAAACCTTTCATTTTACAACACCCTCAACCTTGTAAAGTAAAAGGACACAAGTGCAACTAATGTGACATTTTATTGTGGCAACGTTTCGCTCTCCAGGAGCTTTATCAAGCCATTACAAACAATACATGGACACAGAGGGTATATAATGGCTCAGAGTGAGGTGCAGTACTAGTGAGGTACCATTTAGATGTTCACTAGTGGTAGTAGTAGTAGTAGTAGTAGTAGTAGTGACAAAAGTAGTAGTAGTAATACAATATGGTAGAGCAATTAATTCGTACATGAGTAAAAGGATATAAAAGCTATTACTTGGGTATACTTGTATATAGTTCTACTGTCTTCCTATTATATCCTAGAATCTGTATTGATAAAGCCACTGGATGGCGAAACGTCTACGATAAAGATATCCAGATGTTGCACATGTGTCTTAACTTTCATACCCTCTGTGTCCATGTATTGTTTGTAATGGCTTGATAAAGCTCCTGGAGAGCGAAACGTTGCCACAATAAAATGTCACATTAGTTGCACTTGTGTCCTTTTACTTTACATATTGTCGTTAATTCTACCAACTTTATTACACCCTCAACCTTCCCTTTATTTCAGCTATTTCATCCATAGGAAAATTATTCCCCCCCACCCCCCGCCCATAGCAACCTCTTAACCTATCCTCTAAATAGTTAGCCAGTCCATATTTTAAATTATTAATACGTTTTCCCTCTCTCACATAAAACTTTCTAATCCTTTCTTTTGCAACACAATCCCACCATGTCACAATGTCATCCACTCCCTGTTCTTCCACACTAAGCTCCCTCCATAGGACTGAAAACCCCTCCAACCCCTCCTCATCACCTAACACACTTATATTTAATTTCCAATAACTTCTATATATGTCCGCGAGCGTCCCCCACCCAACCTCCACCACCACAGCCCTATGATCTGACATTGTAGCCTCAACAGTACTGAAAGATTTCACATCCACTCCCTGAGAAAGGTACACTATCTAGTCTCGCAGCATAACCACTCCTAACAAACGTATATTCAGTCTCCCACACCGCCCCCCCAAAGGCATCACGTAACCTAACATCCCTTAATAACTCCCTAAGAGCCACAGACATATATCCAGCCCCTCTTGGGTCCACATCAGCCACCCTGATTACACTATTCCAGTCCCCACCAACTATCGCCACCTCTGGCAGTGCACTTAAGAAAAACACAAGATCCTCACACACAAAATCATTCTTTAGCTTTGTTATTTTCTGCCGGCACATACACACTCACGAAAGACACACGCTTACTCATCCACCACCCATCCACACGCAACACCCTCCCTCCCCCTCCTCCCTCGCTTCTCTGCAAAACAAACGGGCTCGTCTCCCTTATTAAAATTCCCACACCACCTTTTAGACGGGGAGATGGCAGGGTAACTACTCGAAATCCTGCCACCTCCAACACCCTACCCTCTTTAAAATTGTGCTCCTGCAGGAACACAACATCCACTCTAGATTTGTTCAGGAAATTACGAAACCAATCTCTCTTCATACCGCTACATAACCCATTAACATTTACAGACATACACCTAAGGCCTATTAAAGTTTCCACCCCTGCTTCCTCTCATCACTCTTTACAACTCCAGAGCTTGAATGTAAGTTTGACACCTTCAGAGTGCTCTCTTTCCCTCCCCCCTTCTTCCGGTGCCTCCTATCATGGCTACCACCACCTACACCACTACCTTCGCACTTCACCTCAGTCTGTTTCCCAGGCCTTTGTGCAGGCGTAAGGACGTCATCAGAATCTGATGTAGCCGCCCTCTTTCTCGTGACAGTCATGTTACACATGTCTTGGTCAGATGTTACCTCTCGATGAACCTCCACCTCCACCTGAGAATGGTTTAATGATTCAATGGACGACTCCAAACCACCATCACGTCCCAAATTATCATGTCTCAGACTTTCTGGAAGCGACGATTCTCCGATGACACCACGCTCAGATGTAACGTCCTTCTCTGGCGGTGACAAAGTCTTCAACACCTCCACCAATTCCTCCTCAATCTCAAGAACCTTCTCCTGTAATTGCTGCTCCTCCTTATCCACAGGAGACGACACCTGATCAGGCAGCTTGGGGCGGGACTCCAACTCACCGCCAGTCCTGTGTGCCCGATCCACTATCTCGCTCCACAAAACACCACGCCCTCCATCCGATGTTTGTTCCTCACCTGCCACCTTTGAAGCAGGGGCTGCGACGTCCACCACAGGTCCAGGCACATGTCTTCGCTTGTCACAGGTCGCCGCTATGTGATCATACTCACCACATAGGCGGCATGTACGTCGTTGTCCTGGGTACATTACCATTACCTGCGTCCTGAAATCTTGTAGATACACGTAGGACGGTATTGGGTGCCTCAAAGTCATTTTGAGGTTGAAAGAACCCTCTGGAAAACCAGCACAGGCTCCTGCCGCCCACGTACCATGTTGAGCATAACGCACCGTCCCATACTTCTCAAAAACTTCCCTTATATCCGCCTCGTCCGCCTCAAAGGGAACGTTGCGTAGCTTGATCCACGTATAATGCCGTGAAACATTATCAGTCTTACACTGACAGCTGGTGTGACGTTAACATTCACGTCCTGAAACCTGGTGACTAACGATTCATAAACCGTTGCTGATAGCAGTTTGACGAAAATTCGTTGTCCTCCGTTCAATGCTACACCATACAAGTCACTATCTTGTACGCCATATGTCTCCCGGATGATCTTTGGCAATAAGACTTGCGCAGAACTGGGCGTTATCGTTCCTTTAAGTAGCTCAGTGCCTACAGTATTTATCCGTCGTCTCAGACTAACCGCCATCTTGACAATCAGTGCACCTATGTTGTTAGCCGAGGTGTGACAGCACCACTTCACACCACTGCAGCCAGGTAACTGACAAGGGAGCTCGCCTACAAAACGCAGAGGGGTGCAGAGCACAACCGCACTCTACCGTGGTCAGGCAGCGAATGATTTAATTTAATGGCTTACCGACTGTTTAATACTTAAGAAATTGAACATTGTTTAAGTTGTCCATCTTGTTTATTTATAGTACACAGTAATTTTACTGAAATTACAACAGTTTCAATAGTAAATATTGAAATTATGTTATGGGAATATAACATTGTGAGTCGTTGAAAGTAGTTTATAGTATGAGAATGCTACAGTTGGGTAGTAATGTACCCAATACCAGACTGTGGCAAACATTTGGTAAGGAGTCGAGAATAACAGGGAAAGTACTCCAGTGGATCAAAGAGTACCCAGATCCACCGGAAGGCCTGGTCAAGGACTGGGCCGCGGGGGGCGTTGACCCCCGGAACAACCTCAAAGTAGGATCCTCAATGGTTCCTATGGTTATACTAGGTAATCTAGGAAGAGATGTCAGAATGGGAAAGAGTAGCAAGCGGGGTACCACAAGGATCGGTATTAGGGCCGGTACTGTTTCTGGTTTCTGTGAATGACATACAAGATGGGACTGAGATGCATCTTTCTTCTGCTCGTTGATGATGTAAAAACTAGCAAGAATACAAACAGCTGAGGACGGGGAGAGGCTGCAAGTGGATCTGATTTAGAAAGACACCTGATCAAACACCATATTTATTTGAAAACGTTTCGGTCCTGGGACCTTGAGAAGTGATCACGGTCCCAGGACCGAAACATTTTCTAATAAATAACAACACTGCGACTAGCCGAGGATTCGAACCCATGTCGTTTTGGCTCTGCCTTATGGTGGGCGAAAATAACATAACGCTCTAACCCACTAGACCACACACTCCTACTTAGTTCTAACCAGTGGGTTAGAACTAATGGGTGTGAGGTTCGTAGAGAGCCTAAAGGAATTGAATTTAACGATCCAGGAGGACAGAAGGGCCAGGGGAGACGTGATAACAACATATAAAGTACCCAGACGAATAGACGGGGCAGGAAACAGGTACTCGGGGGCACAGTTGGAAATTAAAGACACAGATGAGCCTGTCAGGAAGTATTTCTTCAGTCTCAGGTTGGCCAAAAAGCACAAGGACCTTAACGAAGAGATGGTGAAAGCAAACTCCATACATAGCTTTAAGAGTAGGTACGATAGTGCCTACAAGGGTAGGAGAGAGTGAATCTGGCAAGCGGCAAGTTGAGAGGTGGAGCCGGGAGTTAAGACTCGACCCCTGCAACCAAATAAAAGTAAACACACTCACACACACACACACACACACACACACACACATACACACACACACACACACAACTTTCACAATTCTCGTTCACATGAAACAATAAGAAACACAGAAGTTCTCGCATCTTTCACGGACGTAATTTTAACTGCAAGAGGAATTTGCAGATTTACGCAGCCACTGCGTAGGTGCGTATACAGAATGTATGCGTATGATTTAAATTCATAAGGAATGCCTACACCGCCGTAAAGAAATGGGTTGTGGAATAGGCAGAGGAAATTGGCCGTATAATGGCATGGAGCCAGCAATATGAAGGTAGGTATATCAGGGGTAACGAAGGCTGGTCGTACCCATTGCAAACTTTGGTCGTTAATGTGCGAGCATGATGGAAATGGGTCGTTTGGGTGTTAATGGGTGTTTGGGTATCATGATGGAAATGGGTTATGTCTTTAGATGGGTTTAATGACGCGAAATATTACGGTAAAAGAAACAAATTGCCGCACATAGGAGAGAGAAGCTTCCCAAGACGTTCCGGTCTGACTTGGACCATTTACAAAGTCACACTAACACAAAAGAGCGAGGGAGTGACTTTGTAAATAGTGCAAGTCAGGCCGAAACGTCGTCGTAAGCCCCTCTATCCTAATCTTCCCTATGATGATAGACTGAGGGCCCTGAATCTGCACTCTCTAAAGAGGCGTAGAATTAGGGGAGATATGATTGAGGTGTATAAATGGAAAACAGGAATAAATAAAGGGGATGTAAATAGTGTACTAAATTTATATAGCCAAGACAGGACTCTCAGCAATGGTTTTAAGCTGGAAAAATTCAGATTCAGGAAGGATATAGGAAGCACTGGTGTGGTAATAGAGTTGTGGATGAGTGGAACAAATTCCCGAGTACCGTCATAGAAGCTAAGACGTTGTGTAGTTTTAAAAATAGGTTGGATAAATACATGAGTGGGTGTGGGTGGATGTGAGTTGGACCTGACTAGCTTGTGCTAGTAGGTCTGATGTTGTGCTCCTTCCTTAAGTGAATGTGACCTGGCGCTGATTAGGTTGGGTCAGTGGTATAAGCCGGTAGGCGACTTGGACCTGCCTCGCATGGGCTAGTAGGCCTACTGCAGTGTTCCTTCTTTCATATGTACAAAGAGACAGAGAGAGACAAGATCCACAACAGCTCTTACTAGGCTCTACTAAGAATCTTACCTGGGGAAGTATACCTGGAGAGGGTTTCAGGGGGTCAAGGCCCCCCGCGGCCCGGTTTGTGACTAGGCCTTCCAATAGTTGCCTGATTTCCTTCTCTTCCTACAATTTGTCGTTGTTATTTCGTCCATAATACAAGGCTTCATCCGACTGATGTTAAATCTTTAACGTTTGTGTACGGTAACCAGGGCAAAATTCCTGGAACATCTGGCAGGTGCAGGTGGCCCTATGACCAGAGTCGTAGAACGCATCTCCAGCATCCTGGAATGGCTCTAATAAACCACAGAACGGGTGGGGTTTGACCCCATGGGAAATGAGTGGTAAAACTCCAGGCCAGTGCGTAAACCACTGGGCCACCTGGCTACAATAAGATTCATCCAACTAGGTATATTTATACACCATAGGGAGGTTAGCATGGGCCACCACTGTGACCACAAATGTAAGATTTTACAGATGAAGGTTATAATTAGTTTAATAATAATAATAATAATAATAATAATAATAATAATAATAATAATAATCCTTATTTCTACAAGTACATGATACAACTTATACGGACCATAAGTGATATAAGTGACATACTAAACAGAAAGCCCTTGGTTATGCAGAGCATTTCGGGCAAATTAGGTAATTTTGTCCCCCAGGATGCGACCCACACCAGTCGGCTAACACCTACGTACCTACTTACTACTACGTGAACAAGCACAGCAGGTGTCTTAAGGAAACACGCCGCACTCGTACCGGAGATCGAACCACGGACCTCGGTGTGTGAGGTGAGTGCGATGCCAACCGAGCTACGGGACACCTTTTGGGCTGTGTATACCGTAAGTTGCAGTTTTTGTTGAAGAAACCCGTTTATCAGTGTCCAGGGCAACACTTAACTACGATGGAGATTTATGCCGCACTCTGCACTATTCCTTCTGTCATTCTCTCTCTCTCTCTCTCTCTCCCTCCCTCTGGCTTTCTCTCTATCTTTCTCATCTGTCACATATTCTCTGTGTTAATCTCACCCACTCAATGTAATCGCAATTTTAACATTATTTATATTACTCAAATTACCCCCACAATGTAATTTTAGACCTGGTGTATATAAAACAACAATGGTACTACAGCTCCATAATGTAATGCAAGTAATTAATGTTTCCAAAATTCGCTCGGACGTATGTAATAAATTATATTAATGGAATGCCGTTCATATTTTGTGAATTAGTCAGTGTGTGTGTGTGTGTGTGTGTGTGTGTGTGTGTGTGTGTGTGTGTGTGTGTGTGCGCGTGTGTGTGTGTGTGTGTGTACTCACCTAGTTGTACTCACCTAGTTGAGGTTGCGGGGGTCGAGCTCGAGCTCCTGGCCCCGCCTCTTCACTGATCGCTACTAGGTCATTCTCCCTGAACCGTGAGCTTTATCATACCTCTGCTTAAAGCTATGTATGGATCCTGCCTCCACTACATCGCTTCCCAAACTATTCCACTTCCTGACTACCCTGTGGCTGAAGAAATACTTCCTAACATCCCTGTGATTCATCTGTGTCTTCAACTTCCAACTGTGTCCCCTTGTTACTGTGTCCAATCTCTGGAACATCCTGTCTTTGTCCACCTTGTCAATTCCTCTCAGTATTTTGTATGTCGTTATCATGTCCTCCCTATCTCTCCTGTCCTCCAGTGTCGTCATGTTGATTTCCCTTAACCTCTCCTCGTAGGACATACCTCTTAGCTCTGGGACTAGTCTTGTTGCAAACCTTTGCACTTTCTCTAGTTTCTTTACGTGCTTGGCTAGGTGTGGGTTCCAAACTGGTGCCGCATACTCCAATATGGGCCTAACGTACACGGTGTACAGGGTCCTGAACGATTCCTTATTAAGATGTCGGAATGCTGTTCTGAGGTTTGCTAGGCGCCTATATGCTGCAGCAGTTATTTGGTTGATGTGCGCTTCAGGAGATGTGCCTGGTGTTATACTCACCCCAAGATCTTTTTCTTTAAGTGAGGTTTGAAGTCTCTGACTCCCTAGACTGTACTCCGTATGCGGTCTTCTTTGCCCTTCCCCAATCTTCATGACTTTGCACTTGGTGGGATTGAACTCCAGGAGCCAATTGCTGGACCAGGTCTGCAGCCTGTCCAGATCCCTTTGTAGTTCTGCCTGGTCTTCGATCGAGTGAATTCTTCTCATCAACTTCACGTCATCTGCAAACAGGGACACCTCAGAGTCTATTCCTTCCGTCATGTCGTTCACAAATACCAGAAACAGCACTGGTCCTAGGACTGACCCCTGTGGGACCCCGCTGGTCACAGGTGCCCACTCTGACACCTCGCCACGTACCATGACTCGCTGCTGTCTTCCTGACAAGTATTCCCTGATCCACTGTAGTGCCTTCCCTGTTATCTCTGCTTGGTCCTCCAGTTTTTGCACCAATCTCTTGTGTGGAACTGTGCCAAACGCCTTCTTGCAGTCCAAGAATATGCAATCCACCCACCCCTCTCTCTCTTGTCTTATTGCTGTCACCATGTCATAAAACTCCAGTAGGTTTGTGACACGATTTCCCGTCCCTGAAACCATGTTGGCTGCTGTTGATGAGATCATTCCTTTCTAGGTTTTCCACCACTCTTTTCCTGATAATCTTCTCCATGATTTTGCATACTATACATGTCAGTGACACTGGTCTGTAGTTTAATGCTTCATGTCTGTCTCCTTTTTTAAAGATTGGGACTACATTTGCTGTCTTCCATGCCTCAGGCAATCTCCCTGTTTCCATAGATGTATTGAATATTGTTGTTAGGGGTACACATAGCGCCTCTGCTCCCTCTCTCAATACCCATGGGGAGATGTTATCTGGCCCCATTGCCTTTGAGGTATCTAGCTCACTCAGAAGCCTCTTCACTTCTTCCTCGGTTGTGTGCACTGTGTCCAGCACATGGTGGTGTGCCCCACCTCTCCGTCTTTCTGGAGCCCCTTCTGTCTCCTCTGTGAACACTTCTTTGAATCTCTTGTTGAGTTCCTCACATACTTCACGGTCATTTCTTGTTCTCTCTCCTCCTTCCTTCCTTAGCCTGATTACCTGGTCCTTGACTGTTGTTTTCCTCCTGATGTGGCTGTACAACAGTTTCGGGTCAGATTTGGCTTTCGCTGCTATGTCATTTTCATATTGTCTTTGGGCCTCCCTTCTTATCTGTGCATATTCGTTTCTGGCTCTACGACTGCTCTCCTTATTCTCCTGGGTCCTTTGCCTTCTATATTTCTTCCATTCCCCAGCACACTTGGTTTTTGCCTCCCTGCACCTTTGGGTGAACCATGGGCTCATCCTGGCTTTTTCATTATTACTGTTACCCTTGGGTACAAACCTCTCCTCAGCCTCCTTGCACATTGTTGTTACATATTCCATCATCTTCCCTGCCAGTTCTCTGTCCCACTGAACCCCGTTCAGGAAGTTCCTCATTCCTGTGTAGTCCCCTCTCTTGTATGTGTATGTGTGTGTGAGTGTGTGTGTGTGTGTGTGTGTGTGTGTGTGTGTGTGTGTGTGTGTGTGTGTGTGTGTGTGTGTGTGTGTGCGTGCGTGTGTACTCACCTATTTGTACTCACCTATTTGTGGTTGCAGGGGTCGATTCATAGCTCCTGGCCCCGCCTCTTCGCTGATTGCTACTAGGTCCTCTCTCTCCCTGCCCCATGAGCTTTATCATACCTCGCCTTAAAACTATGTATGGTTCCCGCCGTGGAGTTAAAAGATAAAGAATCACACACAAAGTGGGAGTTGTCACAGCTGCTCTTTGCTGATGACACTGTGCTCTTGGGAGATTCTGAAGAGAAGTTGCAGAGATTGGTGGATGAATTTGGTAGGGTGTGCAAAAGAAGAAAATTAAAGGTGAATACAGGAAAGAGTAAGGTTATGAGGATAACAAAAAGATTAGGTGATGAAAGATTGAATATCAGATTGGAGGGAGAGAGTATGGAGGAGGTGAACGTATTCAGATATTTGGGAGTGGACGTGTGTGTGTGTGTGTGTGTGTGTGTGTGTGTGTGTGTGTGTGTGTGTGTTTGTGTGTGTGTGTGTGTGTGTGTGTACATATTATATTTTTTAAATTGAGTTCTAATTAAGAGTAATTAACTAATCAATTAGTAAATATTAATATACATATTAAATATAGAAAGTAGCATATACTGTATATAGTCTTTATATATATATATATATATATATATATATATATATATATATATATATATATATATATATATATATATATATATATATATATATATATATATACTTCTCACGTGGAGACATAAACTCAGAAGATTAATTTGTCTGTATATTTCGACCCCTGTTGGGGTCCTCATCTGCTGAAGAGGACCCCAACAGGGGGCCAAAATAAACGGAGAAATTCATCTCCCGAGTTTCCGTCTTGGTGTTGGTTATTGTTGATCAATGACGAGTGTTCATCACGTTATTTACTGGTTATTCATGATGAATACTGAGTAAATGAACAATGCCAGTCCATTCACTCTTTCTTCATCGAGTGAATTATCTAAGCAGTGAAATGTGTGTTAATGTTGCATTATTCAGCAAGGTTGTGCAGCTGTGCCGCTGTCTCTCCAGGAGAATTGGAAATCAAAACAGTGATTTGCATACGGCAATGGTTTCTAAAATTTGGTTCCAGTTCTACACACACACACACACACACACACACACACACACACACACACACACACACACACACACACACACACACACACATACACAGTCATAAAGATGCCAGGAAGTGGAACAGTCTAGAGAGTGATGTAGTAGAGACAGGATCCATACATAGTTTTAAGAAGAAGTACGATAAAGCTCATGGAGCAGGGAGAGAGTGGACCTAGTAGCAACCAGCAAAGAGGTGGGGCCAGGAGCTATTAACTCGTCCCCCGCAACCACAAATAAGTGAGTATAAACACACACAGTCATGAAGATCGGGGAATGGCAAAGAAGACTGCAAACAGAGTACAGTTTAGGGGGTCAAAGACTCCAAACCTCACTCAAGGAAAAGGATCTTGGGGTCAGTATAATACTGAGCACATTTCCTGAGACGTACATCAACCAGATAACTGCTGCATCATATGGGCGCCTGGCAAACCTAAGAATAGCGTCCCGACACCTCAGTAAGGAGTCGTTCAAGACTGTACACCGTGTACGTCAGGCCCATATTGCAATATGCAGCACCAGCTTGGCATTAGATGGAAGGACACCGAGTGAAACATAACATGTACCCGGTAAGTGCCAGGAGGCAGAGGAGAAATTCGCTACCAGAAACAGACCCTCGGAGAAGAAGAGAGCGAACCCAGGGTTCACTCCAGGGTGCAGGGTGGCAAGAGCTAAAAAGTACATGACTGTGGAAGAAATACAGAAAGCAAAGAACGCCGGAGACCGGTAAGCCAGCCGAAGGTTTCAGTCAGATGACCAAAAGCTGCAGCTCCGGGGTCATCCTATGACTAAAGCCCCGCGTCAGGAAACACTTGTCCTAGTTTCTGACAAACCTTACCTAACCTAACATGGAAGCAAACAGAAGAGCAAGTAACGAATAACTACGCTAAGAACAGACGGATAACGACAATTCCTGTGGGTTTAGCGCTTAGATGATATAATAATGAACGACAAGTCGAGAATAATACATAACATCGGTAGCCATATCCGAATCAGCGTTGCTATGCAACCACATCAGAAGACACCAGCGAAGGACCAGGTTATTACGGGTCTTCCTGTTTACCTATGACATGAAATTAACGAGGAGCACCTGGAGTAGACCAGAAGAGATTACAAATTAATCTGGACAAGCTGCAGGATTGGTCTGGCTGTTAGAGTTCAACCCCAGCAAAAGCAAAGTTGTGAAAAATCGGGTAAAGGGCAAGGACATCCAGGGAGGTACTGTGCAGAGAGGTATTATCCAGGGAGGTACCATCCAGGGAGCTACCATCCAGGGAGCTACCATCCAGGGAGGTACCATCCAGGGAGCTACCATCCAGGGAGCTACCATCCAGGGAGGTACCATCCAGAGAGGAACCATCCAGGGAGGTACCATCCAGGGAGGTACCATCCAGGGAGGTACCATCCAGGGAGGTACCATCCAGGGAGCTACCATCCAGGGAGCTACCATCCAGGGAGAAACCATCCAGGGAGGCACCATCCAGGGAGCTACCATCCAGGAACCATCCAGGGAGCTACCATCCAGGGAGCTACCATCCAGGGAGCTACCATCCAGGGAGAAACCATCCAGGGAGGCACCATCCAGGGAGCTACCATCCAGGAACCATCCAGGGAGGAACCATCCAGGGAGCTACCATCCAGGGAGGAACCATCCAGGGAGGAACCATCCAGGGAGGAACCATCCAGGGAGGAACCATCCAAGGAGAAACCATCCAGGGAGGAACCATCCAGAGAGGTACTACCGTTCCCTCACATGTAAAACGGAAACCTCTTAAATGTTTTGCACTCTGACAGGATTTCTGTTTTTTTTCCCCCCTTTCTGTCTCAAGTTCACTAAAGTCATAAGTTTTACGATGTGAGATAAATCTTACAAAACTTCACTAATATATCCAGCATAAATTTAGCTTACTTGTGCGTTTCTTACCTGTTCTTATATTTTCATTTTTAATTTATGACGGGGATCTTGTAGTCATAAACAGGGAGCAGATAAAATTACCTTTACGTGAGGGAGGGATGAGAGGACTGACACCTTCCAGCTTACATGTGGGGGATTGCCAATAGACCCCTGGTTGCCTTCAAGAGAGAGCTGGACAGACACCTAAAGTCAGTATCTGAACAGCCGGACTGTGGTTTCGTACGACGGTTTGCGTGCGACCAGCAGTAACAGCTTGGTTGATCAGGCCATGATCCACAGCGAGGACTGGTCATGGACTAGGCAGCGGGGGGCGTTGACCCCCCCGTAACACCCTCCAGGTATACTCCGTAGCTACCAGAAGCCTTACTGCCTAGGGATTCATAATCCAGCGGATTATTACTGCTGCTGTTATTGTTGTTTTAACTTTAAATCCACGAAGATCATACATTACCTGAGGATCGTGGAGTGGTAAAGTTCAATTCATGGATGGGTAGGCTAGCTCTAGTCCCTTGGGACAAGAGCCCTTCACTAACAACGAGACACCACTCTTGAAGGAAGGTTAGAGGAGCTGCAGTTACGGAGGCCAAGAGCTGCACATATGTGTCTGAAAGGACGCGATGTTTAGTGTTGGCACACCTGAATTAATCGGCTTTTCTGATTAGGGTCAAGTACACTTTGTAAACGACACCCAGTTTTTCGTTCCCGTGACTGCTACTGTGGCAACAAGCTTGAAGAATTAGACCATGGTTTAGGAGACCGTGGTTCAGGAGACCGTGATTCAGGAGACCGTGGTTCAGGAGACCATGGTTCAGGAGACTGTGGTTCAGGAGACCGTGGTTCAGGAAACCGTGGTTCTCATCAATCACCTAACCAGTGTTCACTTTTAGGTTAGGTTAGGTAAGATTCGTCAGGAAACAGGACAAGTGTTACCTGACTCGGGTCTTAGTTATATGATGACCCGCCTCTGGAGCTTTGGTCATCTTATCTTACCGAGGCCTTCCACTGGCTTACCGGTCCACCCCTTTAAAAATAAGGGTTACATGTATATTGTTCGTCTTTGACCACGTCCCAGGAATCTTCCACAATGCAGCGACGGATTCCCAGTCACTTGAAACCCAGCCGATAGGTTTTCCCGCATAGCCAACAAGTCCGCTTAAACGACCTACTCGTTCTCACTGTAAGAGTTTCTCCTGGTGCATCCCGATTGCCTGGAAAAATGTCTTCCAACCTCCAACGTGATTCAGAGTTTTTCACGCTGAAGCCAAGCGAAGCTGAGGGTGTACTGAACGATCATTAAATTATCCGTTCGCTCCTGACTTCAGTTGGTCAATACTTCTTGTTCCGTGATGTGTGCGATGGAGTCTACGTTGTCTGGCTCCACCATTCTTCCCTAATCGACAGCTTACCTGCACTTTGCAGCTCTGGCGTCACCTTATGACAGTTTGTCGACGTGCTCAACGTAGGACGGAGGTCCTTCCACTAAGAATCATTCAACAGCAGCCATTTTTCGGATTGTCTAGTCAATATTTGCTGCTAATTTTAACTCCAAAATCTGTCCTGCTCTCAAGTATAGACATTTGTCCGTTCCTCATGAATGACTGAACTTAATAAGCGTAAGCTTCCTTAACAGTCCGTCTGGCAGTTAAGTATTAGAGCGTTGCGGAGCTCCTTCCAACAGTGTTGTAACTCCTGGTGTTATGGCCATCTAGTCAATTATCGTCCGTCCGTCTGTCCTATGCGCCTGCATCACCCGTCTACCTAGAATTACAGCACCAACTTCATGGACTGTAACGCCTGTACGTAACAGCCTGGTCATGGACTGGGCTGCGGGGGCGTTGATCCCTGGAACGCCCTCCAGGTATCCTCCAGGTATCCTCCAGGTATACAGCTGTAAGGTTCTCGTATACAAGACCTACCTGCCACTTCGGCCTGCGTTCCTTCACTCATCTCCACATCATTCACTCATCACATCATTTCTTTCTTCGACGTGATGAGCGGCTTAACACAGTGAAATACTCATTTTTTTTTATCTTTCTTTTAAATTTATCTTTCATTTTCCATTCTCTAATTCTATCTTTCACTCGTCTGTCCCTCTTTCGTAGCCTATCTCCTCTCTTCTACATTTTATCTCTTTCTTATTCTCTTTTTAATATTTTCTCATTCTCATTTTCTCTCTTATTTCTTTCTCATTTTCTCTCGTTTTCTTTGTCATATCTTTTCATTCTCATTTTCTCTTTCCCATTTTCCCTCATTCCCATTTCCCTCTCAGTTTCTCATTCCCATTTTCTCTCATCTCTCCCATTTTCTCTTTCTCGCTTTCTCTCTCTCGCCTCTACTCCTCTCTCTCGTAAAGTAATACTCGCTCTTTTTTTCCTTCCCCCTGGAAAGTTTGAGAGATAAATCAGAGATGATGACGGTGGTGGGCTGCCTGACGCTTGTTGTGAGCTGGGACAGATGGTCGCTGTCTGCGTTTGTCTCACTCTGTTTGTCCGGGATGTTGGCTGGGTGTGTTCGTGTGCAGGGGAGAGAGAGAGAGAGAGAGAGAGCACAGGGTGAGAGAAACTAGAAAGTTAAGGAAGATAATGCAGGGAGAAACGTAGATAGAGAGAGTTTGGCATCATCTCGCCTTTATATATGGCTGGTCGTGAACCGGGCCGCGGGGGTGCTGACCCCCCCCCCTGGAACACCCTCCAGGTAGACCCCAGATGTATATTTCACTGTACTGTCTTTTTCTCTCACTTTTCACACATTGCTTTAGTCACAAAGATGGTATACATGAAGGTATATCACACCCCAGCACGTTTCGATCCTAGTGGGCGAAACATTTCCCCATTAAAATTTCCTAATGTTACAATGCAGACAACACCACCTTGATTCGAGGAGCTGGAGCTATCTGCCATTTCCTCGGTCAAACCCGAGGGTGTAACCGATGCCTGAACCTTACGAGTTTAGCACTTCCCCATACACACACACACACACACACACACACACACACATATATATATATACATATATATATATATATATATATATATATATATATATATATATATATATATATATATATATATATATATATATATATATATATATATATATATAAGTTTTAATCTTTGAAGTTTTATGTGTTGTCTTCTGGGTCGTAAATTCTGTGATGCTCGTTGACCTGAAGTTTACGAAAGGCAATAGACGTTTGATACCAGGACAAGACAGGACCGGGAGCTGGAGCTTTGTGACAATGCTGTGAGAGACTCAGTGTTAGGTTCCTAGTAGTGATCCAATTTTAGATCCTGATAAGGCTTAGTTCACTAGCTAGCAAAATGTGAGTCAAGTATCCCATGATGGTACAAGGTACCCCATGATGGTACCAAGGTACCCCATGATGGTACCAAGGTACCCCATGATGGTACAAGGTACCCCATGATGGTACAAGGTACCCCATGATGGTACCAAGGTACCCCATGATGGTACAAGGTACCCCATGATGGTACAAGGTACCCCATGATGGTACCAAGGTACCCCATGATGGTACCAAGGTACCCCATGATGGTACAAGGTACCCCATGATGGTACCAAGGTACCCCATGATGGTACCAAGGTACCCCATGATGGTACAAGGTACCCCATGATGGTACAAGGTACCACATGATGGTACCAAGGTACCCCATGATGGTACCAAGGTACCCCATGATGGTACAAGGTACCCCATGATGGTACCAAGGTACCCCATGATGGTACCAAGGTACCCCATGATGGTACAAGGTACCCCATGATGGTACAAGGTACCCCATGATGGTACCAAGGTACCCCATGATGGTACAAGGTACCCCATGATGGTACAAGGTACCCCATGATGGTACCAAGGTACCCCATGATGGTACAAGGTACCCCATGATGGTACAAGGTACCCCATGATGGTACCAAGGTACCCCATGATGGTACCAAGGTACCCCATGATGGTACCAAGGTACCCCATGATGGTACCAAGGTACCCCATGATGGTACCAAGGTACCCCATGATGGTACCAAGGTACCCCATGATGGTACCAAGGTACCCCATGATGGTATCAAGGTACCCCATGATGGTACCAAGGTACCCCATGATGGTAGCAAGGTACCCCATGATGGTACTAAGGTGCCTCATGATGGTAGCAAGGTATCTCATGATGGTACTAAGGTACCCCATGATGGTAGCAAGGTATCTCATGATGGTACTAAGGTACCCCATGATGGTACCAAGGTACCCCATGATGGTAGCAAGGTACCCCATGATGGTACCAAGGTACCCCATGATGGTACCAAGGTACCCCATGATGGTAGCAAGGTACCCCATGATGGTACCAAGGTACCCCATGATGGTAGCAAGGTATCTCATGATGGTACTAAGGTGCCTCATGATGGTACTAAGGTACCTCATGATGGTACTAAGGTGGCGGTTCATCAGTAGAGTACCCCATGATGGTACCAAGGTACCCCATGATGGTACTAAGGTACCTTATGATGGTACTAAGGTGGTAGTTCATCAGTAGAGTACCCCATGATGGTACCAAGGTACCCCATGATGGTACCAAGGTAGCTCATGATGGTACTAAGGTACCTCATGATGGTACTAAGGTGGTAGTTTATCAACAGAGTTCCCCATGATGGTACCAAGGTACCCCATGATGTACTGTACTAAGGTACCTCATGATGGTACTAAGGTGGTAGTTCATCAGTAGAGTACCCCATGATGGTACCAAGGCACCCCATGATGGTACCAAGATGTTAGTTCATCACTAAAGCACCCACGATGGCAATAGTGGGGTACCAAGGTATAACTAAAGAATAATTATGCAGTGTGTCATGTATTTACTTTACTGTTGATAGCCAGTAATGTTTGAAAACGTTACTTAATGTCTGTGTTCACACGGAAAATCTACAAATATAATCCCATAAACTGATAGCGATTACGAGGAAGAATTCCGCTGGGTCAGAGACACTATCGACATGGTCTTCGACAGACGTGATGAGAGTAAGACACATGTGCAACATCTGGGTATCTTTATTGTAGACGTTTCGCCATCCAGTGGCTTTATCAATACAAATTCCAGGACATAACTTGAAGACAGTAGAACTATGTACAGAAGATGAGGTAATCAGTCCCTCAACCTAGGAGTAGGTGCGAACAGCACCATAGTCGTGGAGATTCTGAAGCAGAAGAAAGAATCCTGGCGCTTATATAGTAACGTCAGGTGAAGCAGACGAGGGCAAATTCACTGGTAGGCGGGATTCCCCAGTGGAAGTAGGTCCTTCCCAAAGAGATGGGTTGTAGTAGTAGTTGTCGTAGTTGTGAAGGTTATGTACATGTCCTCAGAATTAAGATTCCATATACCATTCGTACACAACTTGTCAGACACTGCAACATCATGGAATCTTAATTCTGAGGACATGTACATAACCTTCACAACTACGACAACTACTACTACAACTAACCCATCTCTTTGGGAAGGACCTACTTCCACTGGGGAATCCCGCCTACCAGTGAATTTGCCCTCGTCTGCTTCACCTGACGTTACTATATAAGCGCCAGGATTCTTTCTTCTGCTTCAGAATCTCCACGACTATGGTGCTGTTCGCACCTACTCCTAGGTTGAGGGACTGATTACCTCATCTTCTGTACATAGTTCTACTGTCTTCAAGTTATGTCCTGGAATTTGTATTGATAAAGCCACTGGATGGCGAAACGTCTACAATAAAGATACCCAGATGTTGCACATGTGTCTTACTCTCATCTTGTCGGTATTATATACCATTCGTACACAATTCGACAGACGTGCTGGAGGCAAGTGGTACGTGCAACCTTCCCGTCACTGCTGGAACAGGAAGAGAAACAGGGTTCGATTATCTGACTTGGGCAGATGTATGCAGGTGTAACTGACACCTGCTGTCTCTGCTCAGCTGTCCTTCGTGTTCACAGGTACCTTCGAACAGTGTTGTAACTCCTGGTGTTATGGCCATCTAGTCAATTATCGTCCGTCCGTCTGTCCTATGCGCCTGCATCACCCGTCTACCTAGAATTACAGCACCAACTTCAAGGACTGCAACGCCTGTGCCCAACAGCCTGGTCATGGACTGGGCTGCGGGGGTGTCTTTATTGTTGAAACGTCTCGCCTACACAATAGGCTTCTTCAGTCAAATACATAGGCAGTAAGTAAAGCAATAGGGAAATGAAGAAACAGTATCTGAGGTGGTCAGTCCCTCAGCCTGGAGAAGAGTTCAGCTTCATGGTCTGGAACGATATGAAGCTGAAACACGAGACTGGAATTTTAAATAATGGTGAAGGTGAGGTATTTAAAGCTTCATTCTCAAGCTTCAGCTTCATATCGTCCCAGACCAAGAAATTGAAGTCTTCTCCAGGCTGAGGGACTGACCACCTCAAATACTACTTCTCCAAGGTTGATGGACTGATTACATCATCTTCATTTCACAACTACACCTGCTGCCTCTGTATTTGACTGAAGAAGCCTACATGTTGATTATTAAGACATTGCTGCACATATCTTAATCATCAACCTGTCGGTATTTTATACCAGTTTCACTATCCCTGGGTATTAGTCAGCTGTTGTGGGTCGCATCCTGGGACGTGATGGGATGTCTCGGCTCTAGGCTTTAGTATGAGCTAACATAAGAACATAATGGAGGAACACTGCAGAAGACCTACTGGCCCATACAAGGCAGGTCCTTATCAAAATCACCCCTACCCAAAGCTACCAATGAATTTACTCCCGTACCCACGACACCAATCAAGACCAGCCCTTCCCACTCGTATATTTGTCCAATCTCATTTTAAAGCCACCCAGGATCCTAGCCTCTATCACCCTACTCGGAAGATTGTTCCACGCATCCACAACTCGGTTCGAAAACCGGTACTTACCTATGTCATAAGAACTAACCTATGTCATTAAAACTAACCTATGTCATAAGAACCTTACCTATGTCATAAGAACCTTACCTATGTCATAAGAACCTTACCTATGTCATAAGAACCTTACCTGTGTCATAAGAACCTTATCTGTGTCATAACCTTACCTATGTCATAAGAACCTTACCTATGTCATAAGAACCTTACCTATGTCATAAGAACCTTACCTATGTCATAAGAACCTTACCTATGTCATAAGAACCTTACCTGTGTCATAAGAACCTTACCTATGTCATAAGAACCTTACCTATGTCATAAGAACCTTACCTATGTCATAAGAATAACGTATGATCTAAGCCTGTAAACTGAAACGAGTGGAAAATAAACAGACATATTTCAAACCCATAATTAGGTGCTAATATTCTGCGTAAAAAAAAATCATTATATGCTCTCGTCGAATAAATACTGCAGCCTCGTTCAAATGGGAGACGGCTGTCAAACTGCATTTCATAATTGAAATATATATATATTTATGAAATGAATTCCTGTGTCCATTTTTTTGTGGTAAAATAGTGCATTACCTTCAGGGTACTCACAGTGGCTGTTTAATGCAGCTGCGTCAGACGGATAGAATTGAAAAACAAATGCAGCTGATTTAGATATTTTAATTTTTTTTTCTGCTAAAGTCGAAGTGCAAGTCTCTCTGTCTCTCTCTCAGTTTGATTCCCCAACAGCAGCAGCAACGACAACAGCAGCAGCAACGACAACAGCAGTAGCAACGACAACAGCAGCAGCAACGACAACAGCAGCAGCAACGACAACAGCAGTAGCAACGACAACAGCAGCAGCAACGACAACAGCAGCAGCAACGAAAACAGCAGCAGCAACGACAACAGCAGCAGCAACGACAACAGCAGCAGCAACGACAGCAGCAGCAGCAACGACAACAGCAGCAGCAACGACAACAGCAGCAGCAACGACAACAGTAGCAGCAACGACAACAGCAGCAGCAACGAAAACAACAGCAGCAACGACAACAGCAGCAGCAAAGACAGCAGTAATAGCAACAACAGGAGGAGGAGCAATATATATATATATATATATATATATATATATATATATATATATATATATATATATATATATTATATATTATATATATGTCGTGCCGAACAGGCAGAACTTGCGATCTTGGCTTAAATAGCAACGCTCATCTTGCCATATAGGACAAGTGAAAATTTGTGTATGCAATAATTTCGCCAAAATCATTCTGAACCTAACGAAAAAAATATATATGATTGTGTTTGTTATATTGTAAACGTATTTAAAATATATTTAGTTGGTTTAGGCTAAAAAAAATTGTTCTTGTTATAATAAGGTTAGGTAAGTTTTCTAAGATTCTTTTGGTGCAAAATTAAAATTTTTTACATTAACATTAATGAAAAAAATATATCTTTAAACGTATAAGAGAAAATTTCAGAAAGGACTTAATTTTAAATGAGTTCTTGCTAATTGACCAGTTTTACATATTCGGCAAGACATATATATATATATATATATATACATATACATATATATATATATATACATATATATATACATATACATATATATATATATACATATATATATACATATATACACATATATATATATATACATATATATATATATATATATATATGGTCAGATGACCAGAAGCTCCAGCTGCTGGTCATCATATGACTGAACCCCGCGTCAGGAAACACTTGTCCTGTTGCCTGACGAACCTTACCTGACCCAAATTAATTACATCTGTTTGCAGTTTATACTCCTATCTTAGCACTGATGCTTAAGGAAGTGTAGGTCATTACCAAGACTTGTTCAAGAGGTTAGTGAAGACGTTGAAGGTGGTACACTGTGTACCGTGGTACCGTGGTACACTGTGTACCGTGGTACCGTGGTACGGTGGAGATGCTCTCACACACGGGTACGTATGGGAGCAGTAATTGTATACAGTACCCACTGGTTAACGAATAAAACACTCTGTTGTTGTCTGGGTATCTTAACCTATACACATTATTATTACATGGGTATCAACCTATACACATTCTTATTGTCTGGGTATCTTAATCAATACACATCATCGTTGTCTGGGTATCTTAACCAATACACATCATTCTTGTCAGGTATCTTAACCATTGTTGTCTGGGTATCTTAACTTAGTTAATCTGTATACTTGTACTGTAATAAACATTATTAAGAACTGTTGACAGAATTAAGTCACAGTACTATTCTCTGCAGTAATACGTGATTACCTGTATGTTTGACCGCTTAGATTTAAATCCTCGAAGAAAAGACAGTTCAATCGATACTTCAATTGCCTCTAAGTCAACCACATTGTTCCATTGCTCACAACTTCAGTTTCTTCCAAAAAAAAAGATGGATTTTATATATTAAAAAAATTGCTGTTTATGAAAAGGTATATATGAGTTCCGTGTCCTGGAGTTCGACTTAAAATCCATGCAGGAGAGTGACTGAAATCTGCCCTACCTGAGGCTGGTGTTAATTTAGGCCGACACCTCCCACCTACCTGAGGCTGGTGTTAATTTAGGCCTACACCTCCCACCTACCTGAGGCTGGTGTTAATTTAGGCCTACACCTCCCACCTACCTGAGGCTGGTGTTAATTTAGTCCGACACCTCCCACCTACCTGAGGTTGATGTTAATTTAGGCCTACACCTCCCACCTACCTGAGGCTGGTGTTAATTTAGGCCTACACCTCCCACCTACCTGAGGTTGATGCTAATTTAGGCCAACACCTCCCACCTACCTGAGGCTGGTGTTAATTTAGGCCAACACCTCCCACCTACCTGAGGTTGATGTTAATTTAGGCCTACACCTCCCACCTACCTGAGGCTGGTGTTAATTTAGTCCGACACCTCCCACCTACCTGAGGTTGATGTTAATTTAGGCCTACACCTCCCACCTACCTGAGGCTGGTGTTAATTTAGGCCTACACCTCCCACCTACCTGAGGCTGGTGTTAATTTAGGCCAACACCTCCCACCTACCTGAGGTTGATGTTAATTTAGGCCTACACCTCCCACCTACCTGAGGCTGGTGTTAATTTAGGCCGACACCTCCCACCTACCTGAGGTTGATGTTAATTTAGGCCGACACCTATCACCTACCTGAGGTTGATGTTAATTTAGGCCGACACCTCCCACCTACCTGAGGTTGATGCTAATTTAGGCCTACACCTCCCACCACAAGCCAGCTACGAGGAAAAAAAATCATCTATCCTTTTCACTATTTTGCAACTTTAATATAAAATAAGATTAATCGGAATATTTTGATCCTCAGTTTAATCTCTTACACCGTTTCTTTTTTTTTTTCCTTTTTTTTTTTGGGATCAGGTGAACCTAGGCTCCTCCATCAGTGAAAATAATGAACTAAATAACGTAAATTTTTTTTGGTACAAGTTACATTACGTCAACTTTACAAAAAGATTAATTAAAAACTGTCATATACGAACGTTACATTATTTTTAATTCAACATTTTTTTCTAATCTATTCCAAACCGAGTGTAATATCTTCAGAAAAATCCAATAGCGACTCACAGACGAGATTTTACAGAAGGAATACAATATGTTATCCACTCTTGTGATGGGGGATTATTATTGTGGGTGATTCTTGACTACTAGGAACGTAAGGTTGCTAGAATGACATGGCTAGCATTCTCAACACTCTGCTAGTATTTTCAACACTCTGGCTAGTATTTTCAACACTGGCTAGTATTCTCAACACTCTGGCTAGTATTTTCAACACTCTGGCTAGTATTCTCAACACTCTGGCTAGTATTCTCAACACTCTGGCTAGGATTCTCAACACTCTGGCTAGTATTCTCAACACTCTGGCTAGTATTCTCAACACTCTGGCTAGGATTCTCAACACTCTGGCTAGTATTCTCAACACTCTGGCTAGGATTCTCAACACTCTGGCTAGTATTTTCAACACTCTGGCTAGTATTTTCAACACTCTGGCTAGTATTTTCAACACTCTGGCTAGTATTTTCAACACTCTGGCTAGGATTCTCAACACTCTGGCTAGTATTTTCAACACTCTGGCTAGGATTCTCAACACTCTGGCTAGTATTTTCAACACTCTGGCTAGGATTCTCAACACTCTGGCTAGTATTTTCAACACTGGCTAGGATTCTCAACACTCTGGCTAGTATTTTCAACACTCTGGCTAGTATTTTCAACACTCTGGCTATTATTCTCAACACTATGGCTGGTATTCTCAACACTCTGGCTAGTATTCTCAACACTATGGCTGGTATTCTCAACACTCTGGCTAGTATTCTCAACACTCTGGCTAGTATTGTCAACACTCTGGCTAGTATTGTCAACACTCTGGCTAGTATTCTCAACACTCTGGCTAGTATTCTCAACACTGGCTAGTATTCTCAACACTCTGGCTAGTATTTTCAACACTCTGGCTAGTATTCTCAACACTCTGGCTAGCATTCTCAACACTCTGGTTAATAAGTGAACTAGCAAGTAGGCTGGAGTATGTTCATGTGTGTTGTTGGTTCGTGAGGCTGATACTACAGGTGTGATGGTGGAACTGTTGCGGATGACCCGTCAACAACCTTAGTCTTGCAAACCAGAACGATAATAATAATAATAATAATAATAATAATAATAATAATAATAATAATAATAATAATAATAATAATAATAATAATAATAATAATAAATTAATAAATAAATAAATAACAAGAAGAACCAGCCCTCACGGCAGTTATAATGGTTTTCCCAATATCTTCCAATATTTCCCCTCGGCCATGACAGAGTTTTAATTGCTTCTGAGTACAACTGTGATCATTAACCTGCGCTACATTTATTCTCCTCTGGGCTTCCACGCTTTCTTGAATTTTGTTCTCCTACTGACATTCAGGTAAACTGAATATATGATTTTTTAGGGGTTAGAAAAGTCAATATGCTTTGAGAGTCGTGCTGTGGAGAACTTGCGTTTTCCAGACGCTAATGTTAAAATTGTGAAAATGATGTATTTTGCTTATATTAGATCATTGGCTGGTTATGCCGCGCTACTGCTGAATCGATAGCTTTCCACCGGGTCATTGGCATTAGTCAGACTGGAAGCTTGGAGGACTGGAAAAAATACAGAATGAAGCAATGATATTCCAAGCATTAGAGATCGGGTCACTGAAAGCAATGCTCTCACTGGCGTTGACGTGCTTAGACAAACGCTTTCACACAAACCCTCTAAGCTTTCTTCAGAACTTGTGAGCGCACTTCCACATGGGCCATAGACAATAGAAATGACCTCTGAATGAATCAGGTACATGAGCTATGTCAAGTAAGGCAACAGCAACACTTCCCAGCATCTAGGGAAATTATCTCATGGCAAACCGCTATTTCTCTCTTTCCCCCCAAGCAGGATGCCTTAAGTTGTGTTGATGTCTAGTCACACAGAACTCTCCTCCATAAATTATGTATATTGGTGGTTCTGTCATCAAACGGCTGGTTCAACTGGTAGAGCTGCTGTTATACAAAGTGACGGCTCTCGTACAGAAATTGAATCACCCATCACTAATTACGCTTCCACCCTTCTGAACTGTGTGCTATTCTCCTTGCATTCAAATGTGCCCATGTATCTGAGGTTGATACCTTAATTGTAACTGATTCTTTATCATTTATAAATGTTCTTTTTAACTTTGTGAGTGTCAGTTGTGTCATGCTTGTGTCCGACACAAGACACAGGTATGGTAGGATTGTGGACAGTGGAGTCAGAGCGATGAGAGATTCCATCTCTCATCGGTCTTCAGATGCATGATAGAACTGCCTAATTGACAAAGGAATTTGTCTTCAAAGAAGAGGTACATTACAATCTTGGGTTGTCAGTCAGAAGTTTGAGTATAATAATACTAAGAGAATTTCAACTGAACGTCATTGACTTGAGACTGAGGGAGACTGACATCAGTCAGTCCACCTATCATCATCATTCTATCATGCAGGAAGACCCACATGTCTATGGTACAGCCAACAAAATCACCAGACTCTCGGGTGTCACTACCACCCGGCTCCGGCTGGGATACCAGTATCTGGCGGGTTACATCACCATCTGGTGTAGTCATAACTAAATGTAAACTCTGACAGGTGAGCTATTGCCACACTCTACGTCATTATGTGCTGGAATGTAAGAACAGTAGTGAATTCACAGACAACTCACAGATGTTCAAGAAATGTTAAGGCATTTTATCCACAGTAGCATATTACCGGCCATTCTGGAAAAATACCCTGACTTTACACATTGCAATTAAGTCATACCCACTTTAACGTGTTTAAATTCAACCATACCATGTTAAAATATAATGTAAACCATATAATTCAAAACCTCATATAAGCGACACAAATATTTTTATACCTAAATTCACGTCAGCATAAAAACTACTGGAACCAGATATACACATGTAAATAGTTCCCTACCACTGTAACTTGATTAACCATCAAAATTTTGATGCCTAGTCCCTGGACCCATTACATACCTATCTAATCCTTTGACAACCGCTCACAGGACGGGTATGAGGGGCACAGTAAACACAGTAAACTAACAACTAAACTATCCAGAAGGAATCTGGTGGTTATATCTGGGATCCTCCCCTCGTACCCCGGTAACGTATATCTTACAGTCTGTATATACCGAGATGTGTATATATTTTAGTGTATATGATGTATATTCTAGTGTATGTTTATATACGGAGAGGTGTATATTTTTCATTGCATATTTTCTGTGAGTTATAAACCTCTCAGCGTGTATGCTCTGAGAGGTATAAACTCCGGAAGGTGTATACTTCAGTGTATATACTACGCAAAGTGTGTATACCACGGTAAATACACTCCGAATGATGTGTATCACTCCTGTGGATCCCCTCAACACTTTCAGCGCTTAAATACGAATATAATAACAACAACAACAACAACAACCTTCCTTAACAAGTTAAGGAACCCTAGAGAACAAATGGATTTGTCAGTTAAAAATAGGAGAGGAGAGTTATTAAATGGAGAGTTAGAGGTATTGGGAAGATGGAGGGAATATTTTGAGGAATTGTTAAATGTTGATGAAGATAGGGAAGCTGTGATTTCGTGTATAGGGCAAGGAGGAATAACATCTTGTAGGAGTGAGGAAGAGCCAGTTGTGAGTGTGGGGGAAGTTCGTGAGGCAGTAGGTAAAATGAAAGGGGGTAAGGCAGCCGGGATTGATGGGATAAAGATAGAAATGTTAAAAGCAGGTGGGGATATAGTTTTGGAGTGGTTGGTGCAATTATTTAATAAATGTATGGAAGAGGGTAATGTACCTAGGGATTGGCAGAGAGCATACCTGGACCTGGAGTTTACCTGGAGAGAGTTTCGGGGGTCAACGCCCCCGCGGCCCGGTCTGTGACCAGGCCTCCTGGTGGATCAGCGCCTGATCAACCAGGCTGTTGCTGCTGGCTGCACGCAAACCAACGTACGAGCCACAGCCCGGCTGATCAGGAACTGACTTTAGGTGCTTGTCCAGTGCCAGCTTGAAGACTGCCAGGGGTCTGTTGGTAATCCCCCTTATGTGTGCTGGGAGGCAGTTGAACAGTCTCGGGCCCCTGACACTTATTGTATGGTCTCTTAACGTGCTAGTGACACCCCTGCTTTTCATTGGGGGGATGGTGCATCGTCTGCCAAGTCTTTTGCTTTCGTAGTGAGTGATTTTCGTGTGCAAGTTCGGTACTAGTCCCTCTAGGATTTTCCAGGTGTATATAATCATGTATCTCTCCCTCCTGCGTTCCAGGGAATACAGGTTTAGAAACCTCAAGCGCTCCCAGTAATTGAGGTGTTTTATCTCCGTTATGCGCGCCGTGAAAGTTCTCTGTACATTTTCTAGGTCGGCAATTTCACCTGCCTTGAAAGGTGCTGTTAGAGTGCAGCAATATTCCAGCCTAGATAGAACAAGTGACCTGAAGAGTGTCATCATGGGCTTGGCCTCCCTAGTTTTGAAGGTTCTCATTATCCATCCTGTCATTTTTCTAGCAGATGCGATTGATACAATGTTATGGTCCTTGAAGTTGAGATCCTCCGACATAATCACTCCCAGGTCTTTGACGTTGGTGTTTCGCTCTATTTTGTGGCCAGAATTTGTTTTGTACTCTGATGAAGATTTAATTTCCTCATGTTTACCATATCTGAGTAATTGAAATTTCTCATCGTTGAACTTCATATTGTTTTCTGCAGCCCACTGAAAGATTTGGTTGATGTCCGCCTGGAGCCTTGCAGTGTCTGCAATGGAAGACACTGTCATGCAGATTCGGGTGTCATCTGCAAAGGAAGACACGGTGCTGTGGCTGACATCCTTGTCTATGTCGGATATGAGGATGAGGAACAAGATGGGAGCTAGTACTGTGCCTTGTGGAACAGAGCTTTTCACCGTAGCTGCCTCGGACTTTACTCTGTTGACGACTACTCTCTGTGTTCTGTTAGTGAGGAAATTATAGATCCATCGACCGACTTTTCCTGTTATTCCTTTAGCGCGCATTTTGTGCGCTATTACGCCATGGTCACACTTGTCGAAGGCTTTTGCAAAGTCTGTATATATTACATCTGCATTCTTTTTGTCTTCTAGTGCATTTAGGACCTTGTCGTAGTGATCCAGTAGTTGAGACAAACAGGAGCGACCTGTTCTAAACCCATGTTGCCCTGGGTTGTGTAACTGATGGGTTTCTAGATGGGTGGTGATCTTGCTTCTTAGGACCCTTTCAAAGATTTTTATGATATGGGATGTTAGTGCTATTGGTCTGTAGTTCTTTGCTGTTGCTTTACTGCCCCCTTTGTGGAGTGGGGCTATGTCTGTTGTTTTTAGTAACTGAGGGACGACCCCCGTGTCCATGCTCCATCTCCATAGGATGGAAAAGGCTCGTGATATGGGCTTCTTGCAGTTCTTGATGAACACAGAGTTCCATGAGTCTGGCCCTGGGGCAGAGTGCATGGGCATGTCATTTATCGCCTGTTCGAAGTCATTTGGCGTCAGGATAACATCGGATAGGCTTGTGTTAATCAAATTTTGTGGCTCTCTCATAAAAAATTCATTTTGATCTTCGACTCTCAGTCTGGTTAGCGGCTTGCTAAAAACTGAGTCATATTGGGACTTGAGTAGCTCACTCATTTCCTTGCTGTCATCTGTGTAGGACCCATCTTGTTTAAAGGCAAAGGGGACAAAAGAGAGTGCAAAAATTATAGGGGGATAAGTTTGTTGAGTATACCTGGTAAAGTGTATGGTAGAGTTATTATTGAAAGAATTAAGAGTAAGACGGAGAATAGGATAGCAGATGAACAAAGAGGCTTTAGGAAAGGTAGGGGGTGTGTGGACCAGGTGTTTACAGTGAAACACATAAGTGATCAGTATTTAGATAAGGCTAAAGAGGTCTTTGTGGCATTTATGGATTTGGAAAAGGCGTATGACAGGGTGGATAGGGGGGCAATGTGGCAGATGTTGCAGGTGTATGGTGTAGGAGGTAGGTTACTGAAAACAGTGAAGAGTTTTTACGAGGATAGTGAGGCTCAAGTTAGAGTATGTAGGAAAGAGGGAAATTATTTCCCAGTAAAAGTAGGCCTTAGACAAGGATGTGTGATGTCACCGTGGTTGTTTAATATATTTATAGATGGGGTTGTAAGAGAAGTAAATGCGAGGGTCTTGGCAAGAGGCGTGGAGTTAAAAGATAAAGAATCACACATAAAGTGGGAGTTGTCACAGTTGCTCTTTGCTGATGACACCGTGCTCTTGGGAGATTCTGAAGAGAAGTTGCAGAGATTGGTGGATGAATTTGGTAGGGTGTGCAAAAGAAGAAAATTAAAAGTGAATACAGGAAAGAGTAAGGTTAAGAGGATAACAAAAAGATTAGGTGATGAAAGATTGGATATCAGATTGGAGGGAGAGAGTATGGAGGAGGTGAATGTATTCAGATATTTGGGAGTGGACGTGTCAGCGGATGGGTCTATGAAAGATGAGGTGAATCATAGAATTGATGAGGGGAAAAGGGTGAGTGGTGCACTTAGGAGTCTGTGGAGACAAAGAACTTTGTCCTTGGAGGCAAAGAGGGGAATGTATGAGAGTATAGTTTTACCAACGCTCTTATATGGGTGTGAAGCATGGGTGATGAATGTTGCAGCGAGGAGAAGGCTGGAGGCAGTGGAGATGTCATGTCTGAGGGCAATGTGTGGTGTGAATATAATGCAGAGAATTCATAGTTTGGAAGTTAGGAGGAGGTGTGGGATTACCAAAACTGTTGTCCAGAGGGCTGAGGAAGGGTTGTTGAGGTGGTTCGGACATGTAGAGAGAATGGAGCGAAACAGAGTGACTTCAAGAGTGTATCAGTCTGTAGTGGAAGGAAGGCGGGGTAGGGGTCGGCCTAGGAAAGGTTGAGAGAGGGGGTAAAGGAGGTTTTGTGTGCGAGGGGCTTGGACTTCCAGCAGGCATGCGTGAGCGTGTTTGATAGGAGTGAATGGAGACAGATGGTTTTTAATACTTGACGTGCTGTTGGAGTGTGAGCAAAGTAACATTTATGAAGGGATTCAGGGAAACCGGCAGGCCGGACTTGAGTCCTGGAGATGGGAAGTACAGTGCCTGCACTCTGAAGGAGGGGTGTTAATGTTGCAGTTTAAAAACTGTAGTGTAAAGCACCCTTCTGGCAAGACAGTGATGGAGTGAATGATGGTGAAAGTTTTTCTTTTTCGGGCCACCCTGCCTTGGTGGGAATCAGCCAGTGTGATAATAATAAAAAACAATAATAATAATAATAATAATAATAATAATAATAATAATAATGGTAGTGAAGGTAGGTTGGGACATGAGGCTGTGCTGAGAGTGGACGGGCAGCTACAGTGTCCGTACCTGACCCATCCTGTCTGATGGAACATAACAGGAAAATACAGCCGGCTTTTGTTCCCACTGTGCATCTGTTATATAGAATAGGGTAACAGCACACTGCTGACATATCCAATCTCGTTAATTAAAACTATCGCTATCATACACACACACACATACACACACACACACACACACACACACACACACACACACACACACACACATATACACACTCCCACATGCTAAAAATACATACAAAAATAAAGCAATAAATTCATTCTGTCAGCCATTTTAATTTGTTTATATTGACTGGACAATAAAAATAAATTGTTGGAAGTGGTGATGGTGTGTCGTGTTTCCACACGACAGGTACAGTGGTTCTAGCTTCTAATGGATCCACCAAACTGTTGTTGTTAGTACATGTGACGTCGCTGTTTGTGGCAGTGAGAGCGTTGCTGCGTCACAGTCAGGTGTGAGACGTTCCTTAAGACAATCAGATCTTGTAAGTTTCTTAAAACAATCAGGTGTTGGTCTACATACCTGGAGGGTGTTCCGGGGGTCAACGCCCCCTCCCCCCCGCGGCCCAGTTCTTGACCAGACCTCGTGGTGGATCAGGGCCGGATCAACCGACATGTTACTGCTGGCCACATGTAGTCCGACGTACGAACCACAGCCCAACTGATCGGGTACTTAATTTAGGTATCTGTTGAACAGTCTTGGGCCCCTGACACTTAGTGTATTTTCTCTTAGTGTACTAATGGCGCCCCTGCTTCTCACTGGGGGTTGTTGCACAGTCTGCCCAGTCTTTTGCATTCGTAAATTCTTTATTAAGAGACTCAGATGTTGTTTTCTTTGACAGGAAAGTATAAGTTACTGGTGAGGCGGGTATAAGTTACTGGTGAGGTGGGTATAAGTTACTGGTGAGGTGGGTATAAGTTACTGGTGAGGTGGGTATAAGTTACTGGTGAGGTGGGTATAAGTTACTGGTGAGGCGGGTATAAGTTACTGGTGAGGTGGGTATAAGTTACTGGTGAGGTGGGTATAAGTTACTGGTGAGGTGGGTATAAGTTACTGGTGAGGTGGGTATAAGTTACTGGTGAGGTGGGTATAAGTTACTGGTGAGGCGGGTATAAGTTACTGGTGAAGTGGGTATAAGTTACTGGTGAGGTGGGTATAAGTCGTATGACGACCCACAACCTCAAGCTTGTTTGGGTCGTTTTAAGCTCTAGGAGTCGTGCAAGTTCGAATCTCCGTCCCGTAATCATGTGATCTGTGAGGGAGGAGGCATGGATATGTGGTGTGTGTGTGTGTGTACTCATCTAATTGTGGTTGCAGGGGTCGAGACTCAGCTCCTGGCCCCGCCATTCACTGATCGCTACTAGGTCCTCTCTCTCTCTCTCTCTCTCTCTCTGCTTCCTGAGCTTTGTCATACCTCGTCTTAAAGCTATGTATGGTTCCTGCCTCCACTACATCACTTGCTAGGCTATTCCACTTCCTGACGACTCTATGACTGAAGAAATACTTCCTAACATCCCTGTGACTCGTTTGAGTCTTCAGCTTCCAGTTGTGACCCCTTGTTTCTGTGTACCCTCTCTGGAACAACCTGTCTCTGTCCACTTTATCTATTCCACGCAGTATTTTGTATGTCGTTATCATGTCTCCCCTGACCCTCCTGTCCTCCAGTGTCGTCAGTCCGATTTCCCTCAACCTTTCCTCGTACGGCATTCCCCTGAATTCTGGAACTAGCCTTGTTACAAACCTTTGCACTTTCTCTAACTTCTTGACGTGTTTGACCAGGTGTGGGTTCCAGACTGGTGCTGCATACTCCAGTATGGGCCTGACGTACACGGTGTACAGTGTCTTGAACGATTCCTTACTAAGGTATCGGAACGCTATTCTCAGGTTTGCCAGGCGCCCATATGCTGCAGCAGTTATCTGGTTAATGTGTGCCTCCGGAGACACGCTCGGTGTTATGGTCACCCCAAGATCTTTCTCCTTGAGCGAGGTTTGCAGTCTTTGGCCACCTAGCCTATACTCTGTCTGCGGTCTTCTTTGCCCTTCTCCGATCTTCATGACTTTGCATTTGGCAGGGTTGAATTCAAGAAGTCAGTTGCTGGACCAGGTGTCCAGCCTGTCCAGGTCTCTTTGAAGTCCTGCCTGATCCTCATCTGATTTAATTCTCATTAATTTCACATCATCTGCAAACAGAGACACTTCTGAGTCTATCCCTTCCATCATGTCATTCACATATACCAGAAATAGCACTGGTCCTAGAACTGACCCCTGTGGGACCCCGCTCGTCACAGGTGCCAACTGTGATACCTCATCCCGTACCATGACTCGTTGTTGTCTCCCTGTCAGGTATTCGCTGATCTATTGCAGTGCCCTTCCTGTTATACGCGCCTGATCGTCTAGTTTCTGCACTAATCTCTTGTGAGGAACTGTGTCGAAGGCCTTCTTGCAGTCCAAGAAAATGCAGTCAACCCACCCCTCTCTCTCTCGTGTCTTACTTCTGTAACTTTGTCATAAAACTCCAGAAGGTTTGTGACACAGGATTTGCCTTCCACGAATCCGTGCTGGTTGTCGTTTATAATCTTGTTCTGTTCCAGGTGCTCCACCACTCTCCTCTTGATAATCTTCTCCATGACTTTGCATACTATACAGGTCTGTAATTTAGTGCCCCTTTTCTGTCTCCTTTTAAAAATGGGAACTACATTTGCGGTCTTCCATACCTCAGGTAGTTGCCCAGTTTCAAGGGATGTGTTGAAGATTGTGGTTAATGGGACACACAGTATATTTGCTCCCTCCCTGAGGACCCACGGGGAGATGTTGTCAGGTCCCATTGCCTTTGAGGTATCAAGGTCACTTAGCAGCTTCTTCACCTCCTCCTCAGTTGTGTGTATGTCATCCAGCACTTGTTGGTGTATTCCCTGTTGGTGTCACCCTCTGTCCTGTCTTCCCAGAGTCCTTCCTGTCTCCACTGTGAATACTTCCTTAAATCTCATGTTGAGCTCCTCGCATACCTCTTGATCGTTTCTTGTGAGTTCCCCACCTTCTTTCCTCAGCCTGATCACCTGGTCTTTGACTGTTGTCTTTCTCTTAATGTGGCTATACAGCAGTTTCGGATCAGACTTGACTTTCGATGCTGTGTGTGTGTGTGTGTGTACTCACCTATTTGTACTCACCTATTTGTGGTTGCAGGGGTCGATTCATAGCTCCTGTCCCCGCCTCTTGGCTGATTGCTACTAGGTCGTCTCTCTCAGTGCCCCATGAGCTTTATCATACCTCGCCTTAAAACTATGTATGGTTCCCGCCTCCACCACGTCACTTTCTAGGCTATTCCATGGCCTGACTACTCTATGACTGAAGAAATACTTCCTAACATCCCTTTGATTCATCTGAGTCTTCAACTTCCAATTGTGACCTCTTGTGTCTGTGTCATTTCTCTGAAACATCCCGTCTTTGTCCACCTTGTCTATTCCGCGCAGTATTTTATATGTCGTTATCATGTCTCCCCTGACCCTCCTGTCCTCCAGTGTCGTCAGGCCGATTTCCCTCAACCTTTCTTCGTAGGACAATCCCCTTAGCTCTGGGACTAGTCTTGTTGCAAACCTTTGCACTTTCTCTAATTTCTTGACGTGCTTGACTAGGTGTGGATTCCAAACTGGTGCTGCATACTCCAGTATGGGCCTGACGTAAATGGTATACAGAGTCTTGAACGATTCCTTACTGAGGTATCGGAACGCTATCCGTAGGTTTGCCAGACACCCGTATGCTGCAGCAGTTATCTGATTGATGTGCGCCTCAGGAGATATGCTCGGTGTTATACTCACCCCCAGATATTTTTCCTTGAGTGAGGTTTGGAGTCTTTGGCATTCTAAACTATATTGTGTCTGCGGTCTTCTTTGCCCTTCCCCAATCTTCATGACTTTGCATTTGGCAGTGTTAAACTCAAGGAGCCAGTGTGTGTGTAGGTGGGTGTGGGTGTAGGTGTGTAGGTACAAATATCATGGCTGTTTGACACATCCCACCTGCTTGACACATCCCACCTGCTTGACACATCCCACCTGCTTGACACATCCCACCTGCTTGACACATCCCACCTGCTTGACACATCCCACCTGCTTGACACATCCCACCTGCTTGACACATCCCACCTGCTTGACACATCCCACCTCCTTGACACATCACACATCCCACCTGCTTGACACATCCCACCTTCTTGACACATCCCACCTGCTTGACACATCCCACCTGCTTGACACATCCCACCTGCTTGACACATCCCACCTGCTTGACACATCCCACCTGCTTGACACATCCCACCTGCTTCACACATCCCACCTGCTTGACACATCCCACCTGCTTGACACATCCCACCTGCTTCACACATCCCACCTGCTTCACACATCCCACCTGCTTCACACATCCCACCTGCTTGACACATCCCACCTGCTTCACACATCCCACCTGCTTCACACATCCCACCTGCTTCACACATCCCACCTGCTTCACACATCCCACCTGCTTCACACATCCCACCTGCTTGACACATCCCACCTGTTTCACACATCCCACCTGCTTGACACATCCCACCTGCTTCACACATCCCACCTGCTTCACACATCCCACCTGCTTCACACATCCCACCTGCTTCACACATCCCACCTGCTTCACACATCCCACCTGCTTCACACATCCCACCTGCTTCACACATCCCACCTGCTTCACACATCCCACCTGCTTCACACATCCCACCTGCTTGACACATTCCACCTGCTTCACACATCCCACCTGCTTCACACATCCCACCTGCTTCACACATCCCACCTGCTTCACACATCCCACCTGCTTCACACATCCCACCTGCTTGACACATCCCACCTGCTTGACACATCCCACCTGCTTGACACATCCCACCTGCTTGACACATCCCACCTGCTTCACACATCCCACCTGCTTCACACATCCCACCTGCTTCACACATCCCACCTGCTTCACACATCCCACCTGCTTCACACATCCCACCTGCTTCACACATCCCACCTGCTTGACACATCCCACCTGCTTGCTTCACACATCCCACCTGCTTCACACATCCCACCTGCTTCACACATCCCACCTGCTTCACACATCCCACCTGCTTCACACATCCCACCTGCTTCACACATCCCACCTGTTTCACACATCCCACCTGCTTCACACATCCCACCTGCTTCACACATCCCACCTGCTTCACACATCCCACCTGCTTCACACTGCTTCACACATCCCACCTGCTTGCTTCACACATCCCACCTGCTTCACACATCCCACCTGTTTCACACATCCCACCTGCTTCACACATCCCACCTGCTTCACACATCCCACCTGCTTCACACATCCCACCTGCTTCACACATCCCACCTGCTTCACACATCCCACCTGCTTCACACATCCCACCTGCTTCACACATCCCACCTGCTTCACACATCCCACCTGCTTCACACATCCCACCTGCTTCACACATCCCACCTGCTTCACACATCCCACCTGCTTCACACATCCCACCTGCTTCACACATCCCACCTGCTTCACACATCCCACCTGCTTCACACATCCCACCTGCTTCACACATCCCACCTGCTTCACACATCCCACCTGCTTCACACATCCCACCTGCTTCACACATCCCACCTGCTTCACACATCCCACCTGCTTCACACATCCCACCTGCTTCACACATCCCACCTGCTTCACACATCCCACCTGCTTCACACATCCCACCTGCTTGACACATCCCACCTGCTTGACACATCCCACCTGCTTCACACATCCCACCTGCTTGACACATCCCACCTGCTTGACACTTGCTTGACACATCCCACCTGCTTCACACATCCCACCTGCTTCACACATCCCACCTGCTTCACACATCCCACCTGCTTCACACATCCCACCTGCTTCACACATCCCACCTGCTTCACACATCCCACCTGCTTCACACATCCCACCTGCTTCACACATCCCACCTGCTTCACACATCCCACCTGCTTGACACATCCCACCTGCTTCACACATCCCACCTGCTTCACACATCCCACCTGCTTGACACATCCCACCTGCTTGACACATCCCACCTGCTTCACACATCCCACCTGCTTCACACACTTCACCAGTGACGTTATCAATCTTTTTTAAGTCAACTTTCTTAGATAATTCTTATTAAGAAGAATATTTACACATTCTTGAGTGTGGGAAAATGGGACGAGGAAATGGGGAGAGAAAGTGAAGAAGGAATGACGGGAAGATGAGGGGAGAGAAAGTAGATAGAGGGGTGAAATAGGGGTGAAAGAGGGAAGAAGAGATAGTGGAAAAGGAAAAGAAATAGAGACAGACAGAACAAAATAAATAACGAGTTAAAAGATAAAACAAAAACAGCAGTAATAACCTGGTTGATCAGGTCTTTATACACTAGTGAGCCTGGAGTAGGACCGGGCCGCCGGGGCGCTGACCCCCTTCCCCCACAAGCAGTCTTCAGGTATACATAAACTAATTTTTTTATCTTATTATAAATACTTCCCTTTTCTCACTGTCCCTGTTACAAAAAAATTATCCTTGTTACAAATACAATTGTTTGTCCTTGTCCTTGTTACAAAAAAATTATCCTTGTTACAAATACAATTGTTTGTCCTTGTCCTTGTTACAAATGCAATTGTTTGTTCTTGTCCTTGCTACAAATACATTTTATGTCCTTGTCCTTGTTACAAATGCAATTGTTTGTTCTTGTCCTTGCTACAAATACATTTTATGTCCTTGTCCTTGTTACAAATACAATTGTTTGTCCTTGTCCTTGTTACAAATACAATTGTTTGTCCTTGTCCTTGTTACAAATACGTTTTATGTCCTTGTCCTTGTTACAAATACAATTGTTTGTTCTTGTCCTTGCTACAAATACATTTTATGTACTTGTCCTTGTTACAAATACAATTGTTTGTCCTTGTCCTTGTTACAAATACAATTCTTTGTCCTTGTCCTTGTTACAAATACATTTTATGTCCTTGTCCTTGTTACAAATACAATTGTTTGTCCTTGTCCTTGTTACAAATGCAATTGTTTGTTCTTGTCCTTGCTACAAATACATTTTATGTCCTTGTCCTTGCTACAAATACATTTTATGTCCTTGTCCTTGCTACAAATACATTTTATGTCCTTGTCCTTGTTACAAATACAATTCTTTGTCCTTGTCCTTGTTACAAATACATTTTATGTCCTTGTCCTTGTTACAAATACAATTGTTTGTCCTTGTCCTTGCTACAAATACATTTTATGTCCTTGTCCTTGCTACAAATACATTTTATGTCCTTGTCTTTGTTACAAATACAATTGTTTGTCCTTGTCCTTGTTACAAATGCAATTTTTTGTCCTTGTCCTTGTTACAAATGCAATTGTTTGTTCTTGTCCTTGCTACAAATACATTTTATGTCCTTGTCCTTGCTACAAATACATTTTATGTCCTTGTCCTTGTTACAAATACATTTTATGTCCTTGTCCTTGTTACAAATACAATTGTTTGTCCTTGTCCTTGTTACAAATACAATTGTTTGTCCTTGTCCTTGCTACA